>NW_012153374.1:617697-682751 GCF_000956105.1 Propithecus coquereli | reverse complement strand
AGAGAAGAGAAGAGAAGAGAAGAGAAGAGAAGAGAAGAGAAGAGAAGAGAAGAGAAGAGAAGAGAAGAGAAGAGAAGAGAAGAGAAGAGAAGAGGTTTCTTAAGGTCCTTATGAAGCTAAATTCATCCATGTAAAGCACTCAATAAAGAATCTGGTGCATAGTAAGCACTGAATCAACATGAGCTGTTATTTCTTTGGACCAGGCACTGTGCTAAACGTTTTGTCTGCATGATGTTACTGAATTGTCACAACACTCTGGGATGTAGTCTGTGGAAGCTAGTTGTTAGAGCCCATAAGCACAACACTGTATACTTGTTTGGACTCCAGAGCCCTTCCCACTTATGCTACAGTTGCGTCTGTGTTTTATTACTCTCCGTTTGTAGTTGAGAAGACCTAGGGTCAGAGAGGTGGTTTTGCTCAAGGTGCCCTAGCTCTCTATACAGATGGTCTGATTCCAAAGCCCTAATGAGCTCTTTTTACTACCACGGAGAGAAAAGAGAAAAAAAAACAGAGAAGAGCCAGAGCTGGGGGTGGGGTGGGGAGACAAAAAGAGACTACTTAGGTCCTTTATCTCTAGCAAGGGCCTAAGATACCTTCGGGGCCAATGCAGGGCCAGGCCAGCAGAAGGCGGGGTGTGTGGAGCTGAGCCAGGGGGAAGGGATAAATACCAGATCCTAACTCACAGCACCCACCCATGATTCGTTCGTCCTCAGTGCAGGGCAACAGGTAAGAGCTGCTTTCATCCTGGCGCCTTCTCTGGTCTGCCTGCCCACCTCAAGGCTGCACACACTTACTCAGGCCTGACTAGATCTCACTTTCCCTTTGTCTGTTTCTTAGGATGTGTTTCTTTGTCATTATCTTTTTTTCTCCCCCTATGTCTCTTCCTGTGTTACCTTGTTTTCAGTTTTCCTCTCTTTTTTCCTTGTTTTCTCTCTTTTCTTAGTTTTCACTTACTTCATTTCTCACTCTCTTACACTCTCACTTTCTCTTATTTTTCCCTCCTCTGAGTTCTCACTGTATTTTTCCTCTAAATTTCTCTCTCCTCTTTCTTGAACTCTGTATCTTTCAGTCTCCGTGTTTCTGTCTCTCTCTTCCTCTCCTTCTCTACTTCTCTATGAAGAAAGATGTCTTAATACTTTTTCCTGAAATTCTCCATTCCTCCTCCCTTTGATTCCCTCTCTCTGCTGGGCTGATAGCAGCCCTCAGTGGGTCAGAGCCTTCAGGGCCAGAGCTAGGAAGGATAAGTAAGGGGGTGAGGGGGAGATGGGAATTATGAATTGAGCGAGGAGAGATGTGAAGGAATTGAGAGATGAATAATTAGCACAAATAAGGGGAGAAAGTGGAAGAGAAACATAATGTCACTATGCAGAAAGTCAATAGACTTGTATTCTCACCCTAATTTACTGTGAGACACTAGGCAAATTATCCACCTTCTGAAGAAAAGATTTGACCTATGATTTCTACTACCCTTTCTAGTTTTGATTTTGTGATCTTTTAAATTTTTTTGTTTCTATGAATTTATGATTCTCTGATTGGAGGTATCTAAAATTCTATATGATTCTTCAGTGGTTGGGAAAGGGTGCTAGAAAGAGAAGTAAGACCTGATGTTTCCAACTCCTGAAGAGAAGTGACCACATCCTCTCCAGACTTAACTGATTCTTACAAAGCAGGCCACAAAAGGAGGGAGGGCAAGGAACGCTGCAATGTGTGGTTTCTGGCTCTCTGCTGGGGTAGAGTCGTGGTTGGCCCTTTTGACCTCTGGAGACTTTAGATTGGATGCTGACATAAGAGAGGATTTTAAAGGTACAGGGAAAACCTTTGAGTAATGATCTGTCACTTGGCCTGAAATTTCACCATCTCTCTGGTTAAAAGCATTTTTTCAGAAGATTCCTGGCGAGCATCACCACACAGTTGGGTGCATATATTGTTAAATGGTAGAATGAACAAATGAATGAATGTTCAAGAGTACCCAAAATTCCACTTCAGTTCCTTTGGTAAAGGCCTTTGGTCACAAAAGGCAAATGTCCTGGAAAGGGGCCTATGTTAGTGCAGCAAGGGGATGTCTGGAGTCAGGCCCTCAGTCAAGAAAATATGTAGTAATATTTGAATCATGGATCCATAGTGGTTAAGTTAGTGGCCTCTGGAGGTTCAAATCCTGCTTCTCCTACTTACTCATTCTATGACCTGAACAGGTTACTTAAACTTTGGGGGCCTCAATGTCCCCATTAAAGGGTTGACATGAGGATTAACAAAGTCAGTGCACGTGAAGGATTTACAATAGGGCCTGGCATAGTGAGGGATCTGTGAGTGTTTGACTATCAGAATCACATGGAATCTATGAAATTATCTAATCCAACATCTGTGGAGAAACTAAGTCCCAGAGAGGGGAAGTACAGAACCCAAGTTCACGCAGTAAATTGTGACAGGATTGAGAGAAGATTAGCTGTTCAGACCTGGCCTGGTATATTCATGATGTGACTTCCCTTGGCTGTACCTTCACTTTCCTTACAAGAAAACAGAAAAAAATAATAGCTAACACTTTTTCAGTGTTCATTCTGGGATGGCTACTCTTCTAAATAGTTTGTATGGATTATCTTATGGAATCTTCACAATGTTCCTGTGAAGCAGATTATCCTTGTTAATTTTACTGATATAAGATACAGAGCAGGGAAGTGACTTTTCTAAAGTCCCAAAGCTAATGAGTGATAGAGCCAGGATTCAAATCCAAGTAGTCTGGCTCCATAGCCTATGCTCTCAATGCCCTAAATTGCCTAAAATGTTTCCTTGATCCCATTTTACTCGCTCCAGTTTCATGGTAGGTAGTGAGATGGAATGGAAACAAAGCCCAAGGTAACTAGACTATAAGGTCATGAGTCATAATGATGGCCACGCAGAGTGAAGCAGGACAAATTCTAGGAAAGAAGTACCAGAAGAGGAGAAATGGGAACTAGAGCTTGAAAGAACTTAAGAATTCAATAAATTCCAAGCAGTGGTCTTTATTTTCCCAGTACCCTGAGCAAATCATGGCCAAAAGCCCATTAGATATAATGAGTATATTGAACTTCTTTTGTTTTTATACATGGGGAGTAGGGCTTAATCCACTATCATCCCAAGGCAAGACTGGACTTTGCCTTCAATCTTGAGGTTTTTCCTTCCCATTAAATGCTCCAATGTTGTTGTCATTATTGTTGTCAGTATTGATGTTGGGGGAAGGAGTTTGCAGGGGCCCAGAGTCTGGCCATCTGCCTTGCCTGCATCTCACTGGGCCATCCACCTCTCCTCACCACCAATAGCCAGGGCCAGCCCCAGCCAGATGCTCAGATGCGATTCCAAGAAGGGGCTTCTCTTCTCTCCCACGCCCTTGTCTCAGCTTGCGGAGTGGTTAGACCCCAATAGTGATAAACTCTGGGAGCTTTATCTATGTTCTGCAGGCTCAGCCTCAAGTGCTTTAACCTTCACAGCCAGGCAAGGGAAGGGAAACCCCTATCTTCAGATATGAAGTAGGCAATGGATCCAATTCATTACCTACCATGCGAGGTAGGTATAATTACCTCACATTTGACTGCTGATGAAAGCCAAGACCCAGAGAGAGGACTTGTGCAAGAATGTACAAAAAGGGAGTTTGGAGAGTTTAAATTTAAATAAGAAAAGCTAACATTTATTGAACACTTACTATGTTGCCAGGCACTATCCTAAAGGCTTAACACGGATTATTTCATTTAGTTCTTTCAACAACAATCCTTCCTTTTCCAATTTCAGGGCCTACATGCCTTGGCCCCACATACCAACCCAGACTTACTGTGACAGCGTATGAGAGTGGGAGGAAGATGCTCTGGGATGGAAAAATGGGAAGAGATTGCTTTGTAAGATAGGGGGAAGGTGCTTGCTCTATGAGATCAGGAAGAGAGGGAGGTAAAGGAGGTTGCCATGAGAGGACAGAGCCATGAGCTCCTCCTGCTCACCTTTCCCTCACAACATAAGGCTTTAGGTACTGAGGGTTCTGTTAGAGTCTACTCAGTAGCTTTCTTGGCAGTGCCCAGGCCTTAGTCCTCCCAAAGTCCCCCATATCTCTCCCATTGTACTGTCCCTTATCTTGTCTCACCCTTTGACTCTGGCTTTCCAATTTGCCCTTTTTCTTTCAGTCTGTTTCTTCCTCTTGATCTCTCTAGCTGTCCTTCTTTTGGTATCTCTCAGACTTCCCTCCTCACAACACTTATCTCCCCTTTTAGCCACCTCTCTGTGTCTATTCTTTGATATTGTCATCTTCTCTACTCTCTTCTCTCTGTCCCTCAATGTCTCTTTCATCTCCTTCAATAGGGCCATGCTCCTCTTCCCTGAACTTTTGTTTGTTGCTTAACCCTCCCCAATCTCTGGCAGCATTTCTCCTTTTATCTTTGTGTCTGGCTAACTCTCTGCCCCTGCCGGATTTTCTCCTCTTCTGCTCTCAGTTTTATGAGTCTTTGTATATTCCTTTAGTCTCCTTCATCTCTTTCCTCATGTCCCTTTTGTGCCCTTCTGTCTGCAACTGCCTCTACCACTATGTGATGCCCCCCACCCCCCACCTCCCGGTCTCTTTCTCTCATCTCAGTCTCTTTCCTTATCCTTCTGTATTTTTCATCATCCTCTTGTCCTCTGTCTTTCCAAATCAGTCCTTCTCCCCATGTCTGTTCTCATCTTTACTCTGTCCCCTTTACCTCTGGCTTTGATCTATTTCTCTTCCACAATTTCTGTTCTTCTAACTCCACCACTACCACCACACCTTTGTTCTCTCTCTACTTTCCTCCTTTATCTTTCCTAAATTTTCTTTTCTTCTAACTCTTTCCCTACTGCCCTTCTGTTTCCCTCATTTAAGACTCTGTTCATTCATTAATTTGCTCCCAAATTCAATAAATATTTATTGAATACTTATGTGCCATTTGGTTTTTCTTTTTCTGATCTTCGCTCCATCTTCTTCCTCTCCTCTGTCTTGGCCTCTGCCTCTTTCGCTACCCCATAGACTATGTCTTTGTGCCTTGTCTTCTAGCTCCCTTGGGATTTGCTTTTATCTCCTCCTTTATCTGTGCTTACCCAAAATCCAGATGCAAATTCAAAGACAGCAAAATACTAGCCTGGTGGCACATAGTCTGTAGGACCTATGGCCTGCTCTTTCTTCCTGTTCTCTGGAACTCTTGGTACCTGTGGCCTCAAGCTCCTTCTCTCTATCTGGCTGAGCTTGCTCAGGAAAGTCTCTGGGCAAAGCCTCAGGAGCTCTAGTCAATGGCATCTGTTTGCATTAGGAGGCTAAATCTCCACTTCGCTAAGGCCAATATTCTTAGAAAGATTATTGGCCTTAAGTGTTGATTACAGGGTGGGTGGATTGTCAACTCTCATCCTGCCATACACAAATACACTTCAGTGATCCTCACCATCACAGAAGGGGGTCAGTGGCAGACTCTGACTCAGAATCCAGGCTTTTTGACCTCCAGTTAGAAGTCTTTCCTTCAGCCCTCTATCTAGTGGTCAGTTTCCTATTTCTTCCTCTCTGATGCCCCATTGGTACATTTTAACATTAGGAAAGAAGTTCCTTCCCTGGAAGGACAATAAAGGCATCTCTGAGGAGGGCAGCAAGCTTTGGGAAAGAAACTAAAGACAAAAGATCAAACACAGGAATGACCCTTGGCTTTTGGCTGGCCCTCATGATGGAATATCATCTCTTCTATATCTTCTGCAGGACTTCAGGTTCAAGATGGTGGCAGCAGCCATGTTGCTACAGTACTGTCCAGTGCTTGCCCGGGGCCCCACAGGCCTCCTAGGCAAGGTGCTGAAGACTCATCAGTTCCTGCTTGGTATCAGACGCTGTCCTATCTTGGCCACCCAAGGACCAATCTGTTCTCAAATCCACCTTAAGGCAACAAAGGCTGGAGGAGGTAAGAAGAGGCTGCTGACAAAAGGGAAGATTGTCTGGGTCCTGTGGACAAGGTTACAAGTCATATTGGCCATCATTGCCTAATAGTTAGGAGGGTTCATGTCAAAAGTGCCAAGGTAGGATGAACTGGCCCAAAAATATACCCACGATATGTCTTCTACCAGGTTCTCTAGAGAGTCTCACTCCCATTCTCCCCACACACTAGACTCCATACATGCTGAAACTACTTAAAATTGCCTGAATCAATCCTATTTTCTCAAGATTCTGTGCCTTTGATCCTGTCAAATTACCTCTCCCATACCCTGTACCAGAATGTCTCGTATTTCTCATTTTACACTAAGCTTGGGCATCATATCCTCTGTGAAGCCTGCCTAGATCTCCCAATTCCAGCTTGTCCAATTCCAATTCTGGGTCATGTCCCCTCCCTCTTCTGGACTTCCATAGCCCCTGTCCTCCCTCCCAACCCATAGCTGTTCACAATGTGTCTTCAGTGTGTGCCATTCTCACCAGCTTAGAAGCTCCCCTAGCACAGAGACCAGACTCATCTATCTCTGTGTCTGTACCATAGTCTGAGCTAGGGCTTTGGGATACAGTAAATCTCAGTAATCATTCTCGAACTGAACCTATAGCCAGAAATGCAACCCCAATTACTATCTTACTTTTGTATAGACTCTCCATCTTGGGCCAAGGGCCACTGTCCCTTCATGCTGTCAGAACTCCAGGATGGGAAGAGCAAGATTGTGCAGAAGGCAGCCCCAGAAGTCCAGGAGGATGTGAAGGCTTTCAAGACAGGTTGGAGTCACGTTCCACTTTATGCAACCTAATTCTTGAACCCACTTCATCACAGTCCTGAGCTAGGCTAATTAATCCAAGGGCAGCTTAATGCACATCCCATGATGAGTAGTCTAGTCTTTTCCAGGGGAGCCATAATAGGCAATAGGTTAGACTGTATACTGAAGCACACCCTTCCAAACACACACATATGCACAGGCTCCTGTAACTTTCAGACATCAGTCTAAGATGAGTCCTCTAAAATTCTGCCTCCCCTCTTTCAGGTGGCTAAATGGATCCCAACAGGCTGGGTTCCCATGTTTAAGCAAGACTACTCCATGAGAATCTGGATTTGCATGAAACATAAAAGGTTAGGAGTAGGCACATCCTTTAGAAGGGAGGAGCTCCAGCTCAACTCAACTGATGCAGACCACCCAAGATAATCACACCTGAGAGATGGCCACACCATTGACATCTTTCATAGACCCTTTGGGGATATCGTTAAGAACCAGAATTTTGAAATGATGTTCAGAAAATAAGAGTTAGGTGCACTGCCCTACATCTACTTCCCAAGTGTAGGACCCAGGGTGGCTGCCCCAGTTACCTCACTCAAGGGAAAATCTTAGTGGGGAGAAGTGTGATTCACCTTATGGAAGGTTTCCTGACATTATAGGAATCTGCACTCAGGGAGATGAATAGAAGCCTACTTTGCAGAAGACTTCTCCTCTCTCCAGAAGGCTTATCTACTTTATAAACTTGAATTTTCATATATTGCATTGAGCTTAAAGAGGACAATACATGCTTTCTTTTTATCCCCCTCTCTTCGTGGCCAAGGAATCCCACACTCCCTTTCAGAGTTGCCCAGCTCCCTGGCCTCAGTCAGCCTGAGGAAGCCATTCTCCAGTCCCCAGGAGCAAGAGCAGATTTCAGGGAAGGTCACACACCTGATTCAGAACAATATACTTGGTGAGTTTGCTGAGGTGGAAATGAAGGGGATCAGAATAGGGAAGGAGATCTGAAAGGGCTTCTGACATAGTAGAGGAAAGGGCATGGAAGGACTTTGGAACAAAAGGGAATCTGAGTTTAAATTTTAATGCTGGCACTTGCTGGATCTGTGCACTTTAGCAAGTAAGTCACTTTCCTTCAGTGGGATTTTAATACCTATCTCAACAGGTTACCATGAGGAGAAAATAAAATTAAATTTATGGAAATGTTTCTAGCTTTTTATGAGCCCTCATTAAATATTAGGCTTACTCCCATTATTTCTACTCCATGCTTCCCTCAAAAACTCTCACCCTTCATAGAGAGCCTTTTCTCCACTCTCGTATGTGTTTATATTCATTTCCATAATGGAATTTGCTTTATTTTTCTAACATAAAAGGAATATGATTCATTGTAAAATATTTTTCAACAGATATAGGAAAGTATAAAGATGGATATTTAAATCATTCCGAGTTCTACCATTCACACCACACACACACACTCCACGCCTCTTACCGCACACACGTTTTTTATTAGAAATGTGATCTTATTCTACCTGGAGTTTGTTATGCTGTATTGTTCACTTAACAATATGTTGTGGGCTTCATTCTATGTCCATAAACATAGAGCTGCATAATAATTATTAATGGTTGAAGTGTGTTCTGTAGTATGGATACGTACGACCTCATTCAGTTAATGAAGCAACTATAATTTAAGTTGTTTCAAATTTTTTTGTATTCTTCTAGTTTAGATTACATGTTGGTTTTACATACATATAAATGTATAGTACTCAGTTTTTGTTTTTTTACCTAATGATATCTTGCTATATATTTTGCTCTGTAGATTCTTATTTTTTTACTCAACAATATGCCTTGGTGATCCTTCCAAGTTAATACATATATATCTACCTCACTTTTCAATGTTTCCTAATATTTTGCAGTATAGATATACGAGATATTATTTGGCTATTCCTCTATTTGGTTGCTTCCAATTTTTCCTATTATAAACAGTGGTGCAACAAACATCCTTGAATGTGCCTCCTTGTGCACATAGGCAAGTGTTTCTCTAGTATAAACACTCAGAGGTAGAAATTCTTGAGGTGTAAGGATGTGCTCATTTTTAATATTAATAAATATTGCCACTTAGCCCTCCAACATGGCTGTACCAGTTATCAAGGAGGGTATCCATATTCTCACAACCTTACCAGCACTTGATATTATCAAACTTTTAAATATTTATCAATTGATAGGCAAAAATTTGTTTTCTCAGTTTTATTTTCCCTTATTAGGAATCTTTTCCTACATTTATTGAATTGTTTTTTCATATTCTTTGCCCATTTTTCAATTGGGTTGAAATCTTTCATAGTAATTTTTCAGAGTTTTAAAAAAATAAATCCTGGATATCAGTCATTTGTATGTTAAATTTGGTGCAAATATTTCCCTAGGTATGTCAGTATGTGCATTTAAAAAACTCTTTTTTTTTTTTTTTTACCAAAGAGTTTATTTTATTTTATTTATTTTTTTTTTATTTCAGGAAATTATGGGGGTACAAACATTTTGGTTACATGTTATAACTTTGCCACATCCCAACCATGATTTGAGATATGCCCTTTTCCCCCCTACAATGCTCACTGCATCTATTAGTTGTGAATTTACCCACCCCCAACTCCCTTACCCCCAAAGAATATTACTACTGTGTGAGCACCTTAGTGTTGATCAGTCAGTGCCAGTCTGATGGCGAGTACATGTGGTGCCTATTCTTCCATTCTTGTGAACCTTACTTTGAAGGATGGGCTCAAGCTCTATCCAGGAAAATATAAGAGGTGCTAGATCACCATCATTTTTTATAATTGAGTAGTATTCCATTGAATGAATATACCATATTTTATTAATCCACTCATGGATTGACGGGCACTTCGGTTGTTTCCACATCCTTGCTATAGTGAATTGTGCTGCCATAAACATTCAAGCACAGATGTCTTTATTATAGAATGACTTTTGTTCCTTTGGGTAGATGCCTAATAGTGCTATTGCTGGATCAAATGGTAGTTCTACTTGTAGCTCTTTGAGGTATCTCCAAATTCTTTTCCACAAAAGTTGTACTAATTTGAAGTCCCACCAGCAGTGTAAGAGTGTTCCTATCTCTCCACATCCTCACCAGCATTTGTTGCTTTGGGATTTTTTGATAAAGGCCAATCTTACTGGAGTTAGGTGATATCTCACTGTGGTTTTGATTTGCATTTCTCTAATGATTAGAGATGTTGAGCATTTTTTTATATGTTTGCTCGCCATTATTCTGTCATCTTTCAAAAAATTTCTGTTCATGTCCTTTGCCCATTAATTGATGAGGTTGTTTGATTTTTTCTTGTTGATTTTTTTTTGAGTTCTTGATAGATGCTTGTTATCAGCCCTTTATCAAATGCGTAGAGGACAAATATTTTCTCCCATTCTGTAGGTTGTCTATTCACTCTAATGATAGTTTCCTTGGCTGTACAAAAGTTTTTTAATTTGATCAGGTCCCATTTATTTATTTTTGTAGCTGCTGCGATTGCTTTGGGGATTGTCTTCATAAATTCTTTGCCTAGGCCAATGTCTGAAAGAGTCTTCCCTACATTTTCTTCTAGGATTCTTAAGGTTTCATGCCTTAGGTTTAAGTCTGTTTTCCATCTAGAATTGATTTTTGTTAGAGGTGAGAGGTGGGGATCCAGTTTCAATCTTCTGCATGTAGCTATCCAGTTTTTCCAGCACCATTTACAGAAAAGGGATTTTTTTCCCTGGTGTATATTTTTGTCTGCTTTGTCAAAGATTAGATGCGAATATGTGGATGGTTTCACCCTGGATTCTCAGTCCTGTTCCAAAGGTCTATGTCTCTATTCCTGTGCCAGTACCATGCTGTTTTAGTTACCATAGCCCTGTAGTACAGCTGGAAGTCTGGCAGACTAATATCTCCCCGTTTGTTCTTTTTGCTTAAGATTGCTTTGGCTATACGAGGTCTTCTCTCATTCCGTACAAAGCATAGACTTATTTTTTTCTAAATCTGTAAAGTATGATGATGGTACTTTGATAGGGATTGCATTAATTCTGTAGATCACTTTAGGTAGTATGGACATTTTAACAATGTTGACTCCACCAATCCATGAGCAAGGTAGATTTTTCCATCTGTTTACATCTTCTGCAATTTCTTTTCTTAATATTTTGTAGTTCTTCCTGTATATGTTTCTCACCTCTTTTGTTAAATATATACCTAGATATTTGATTTTCTTTGAGGTTATTGTAAAAGGTACTGTGTTTTTTATTTGAATTTCGGCTTGACTGTTATTGCTGTATAAGAATGCCTCTGATTTGTGTGTGTTAATTTTGTATCCTGAGACTTTGCTGAATTCATTTATCAATTCCAGAAGTCTCTTGGTTGAATCCTTGGGGTTTTCTAGATATAATATCATATCATCAGCAAAGACTGAGAGTTTGATTTCTTCTGCCCCCATTTGGACGCCCTTAATTCCCCTCTCTTGTCTAATTGCTCTAGCAAGGACTTCCAGCACTATGTTGAATAGAAATGGGGATAGTGAGCATCCTTGTCTGGTTCCAGATCTAAGTTGGAATGGTTTCAATTTTTCCTCATTCAGAATGATATTTTAAAAACTCTTAATACATATTCCCTGCAGCAAGGATGTTACCAATTTACACCCCCAATAACCATATAAGTTGTTTTCTGAAACAATCATGATTTCTGTCTCATATATAGAGTTCTAGAGTCTAACCAGCCTGTTGGCATATATTATTTCAATCTATCCTGAAAATAGAGTTGCCCCATTTTGTAGTGGTAGTGGTTAAGGAAGTGGGCTCTGAGATTATTTATTTGCTGGACACCTACTTGCTGCATGACCTTGATCAATTTATGTAACCTCTTTATGCCTCAGTTCCCTCATCTGTAAAATGAAGACACTAATAGAACTTTCCACATAGGATTGTTGTGAGGAATAAATGAAATAATATTTAAAAAGTTCCTGGAAGAAGGCCTTATATTTATTAGGCATTCATTAAATGTTGGCTATAATATGTAAATATCAGCTATTTTTATTAGTATTACTACCACTACTATTACTATAGTAGTAATACTACTACCATTACTACGTGCCAGATATTAGTTTGGGTGTGTTACATGCTGTCTGTCATCAGATGCTCACAACTCTTCAAGGAAAATATTATTAGCCCCATTCTAAAGATGAGGAAATTAAAACTAAGAGAGAGGATTCATGACTTGTTCAAGGTCACTCAACTAGGAAGTGGAAAAGAGATGATTAGAAACTAGTTCTGTCAATCCTCTTACCACTGAAACTGGAAGTAGTAATTCCAGTAAGGAGGATGCCACATTAACCCCAGAAAGAGAGATGAGGCCATGTCAAGGGTAGAAAGCCCGAGTGAATGTTGGAATGGATTACTGAGTGAGTGAGTAAGCAAAGGGATGGTTGAATGAAATAGTGGAGAGTTAATGTGGACCAGTAAGCCAATGACTGAGCAAATAAATGAATACATGGAAAGAGAATTGAAGAACTCAAAATCAACATATGGATAAAATATAGACTAGCCAGGAATAAATTTAAAATGAATTATTTTTATCCCCATCTCTACTCCTACAGGAAACCATACCTTTGGTTATGACCAGTTTTTTAGGGACAAGATCATGGAGAAGAAACAGGATCACACCTACCGTGTGTTCAAGACTGTGAACCGCTGGGCTGATGCATACCCCTTTGCCCACCACTTCTCTGAGGCATCTGTGGCCTCAAAAGATGTGTCTGTCTGGTGCAGTAATGACTACTTGGGCATGAGTCGGCACCCTCGGGTCTTGAAGGCCACACAGTGAGTAGTAGGGTCTGGGCCATGAGCTGTGGGGACATACCCATAGAAGATGCAAAACCACACATGGAAGGAAAAGGCAGAACTGACAGTAGAAACCTGGGTTCCACCACCAGCCCTTTAGTCAAAAGTCCTCCAGCATATCTATTCCTTGGAAATGAACTAAATCAGTCAATACATCACATTTTCCAAACTCTTGGGTGTCCAGTGCAATGGAAGAGAAGGATGAGAGACCAAGCAAGGCTCACTCTCCATCAGTTCTTAATCTAGTTGTGGAATTAGTATTGCCAGGGATGGTATGTCACCTCTTCTAGGTCCTCCAAACTGCTCAACCTCAAGCTATCTTCTTTGTCCATCCCTGAGTGTTTCTAGCCCTAGAAGGAGGGTCCATGTCTCCCCATCCTTCCCATCCTCTCTACTTGGCCACATAGGACATAGCTCATATAGGATCACTAAGTCAATGTTGACACTCATCAGAGAAGGGAAACCTACCTCAGTGCCTCAGTGCCTGACAAGGGCTTTTTCTTCTCCTTATCTCCCCTGTTTTCTACTGGCCAGGGAGACCTTGCAGCGTCATGGAGCTGGAGCTGGTGGCACTCGCAACATCTCAGGCACCAGTAAGTTTCATGTGGAACTTGAGCAGGAACTGGCTGAGCTGCACCAGAAGGACTCAGCCCTGCTATTCTCCTCTTGCTTTGTGGCCAATGACTCTACTCTCTTCACCTTGGCCAAGATCCTGCCAGGTAAGTCCAAGGCCTGAGCTTTGTTAAGGGCTAGTGTCTTGCAAAACAGTATCCAGTCTCACTGCCTCCATTGCTTCTTCCCTCTATTCTGAGTTCCCTTGCTCCCATGCCCTTCCTTCTTATTCACCTTGCATATTCTCAACACTGGATGATTATACCCCTCTGATTTCTCTCCTTCTGCACCTAGATAGATGACCACTACTCGGGAGCATCACTCAACCTCACAGAAGGGAAACACCATAAATTCATCACCTCCCAACTCAACTGGGCTCTTAATGCTCAAAAATAGTCCTTTCATGTCTCCACAGAAGCTTTTTCAACTTTCTTCCTTCTACTAAAACCTCTGACTACTTCCACCTTCACAATTAGAAAATAACCTCACATTTTACTTCACAAATAGAACAAAAGTCACCAGAAAGGAGCTCCTTATTTTTTTTATTTATTTTGATAGATTTAGGGAGTACAAATGCTTTTTGTTACATGGATGTATTGTATAGTGGTACAGTCAGGGCTTTTAGTGTACCTGTCACCCAAATAGTGTACATTGTACCTGATAGGTAATTTGTGATCCCTCACCCACTACACAACGTCCCCCTTTCTTGGTTTCTGATGTCCATTATATCGCTTTGTATGACCACAATGTATACCCATTGTTTACCTCCCACTTATAAGTGAGAACATGTGGTATTTGTTTTTCCGTTCCTGAGATACTTCACTTAGGATAAGTATCTCCAGAGGAACTCCTTATTTATTGCCACCAAGCCTACAAATTTATTTGCTTGTTCATCTACCCTTCCCTCATTCTTTCCTCTTACAATGGAAGGCATATCACTCCTTCGCCTAAAGCCAATCTCTTCACTTGTGCACTGGATCCCATCTTCCCACTCTCCCACTCTCTAGCCAATAATGTCCTCACCTCATATATCTTGTCATCCTTCCATCACAGCCACAACCCCAGATGAATGCAACTCTCCACCTTCCCTATGTCAGTCCTGAGCTCATATAATTACTCAGACAGGAGCCACTAAAAATTCATGAGTCCCAGCCTCTACTGGATTCTTTATGCTCTCTGACAATCCTGTTTCCCAGGTCAGTTTTCTAAGTCTCTGGGGGAGTTCTGCCAAATCCCCATTGTCCTCAGCCTTCCCATACCTCCCTAACCCTCCACCCTCAACAGATGGCCTTACCTCCTACTGCACTGAAAATAGAAGACACAAGATAGCAATGTCCTCAACTCCTAGCCACAAAGTACCTACAAACTTACAAGCATCTCCACATGTCCTCTCCTCGTTCCTTCTCTCCTGTCACAGTGGAAGAAGTGCCCTTTTTCTTATTGGCTAATCCTTCCACTGGTGCTCTGTGTCCCACTCCCCTCTACCTCCCTGGGAATCTTGATCTGTCAGCTCTCTCCCTCTCTCCTGTATCTTCAGCCTCTCCCTCTCTTTAAACATGTTCAAGTCTCTTACATCCTGAAAAACAAAACAAAACAAAACCATTGCCTCAACCCCTCATCACTCCTTAGCTACTGCCCTATCTCTCTCCTCCCTGTAACAGGCAAACTGCTTGAGACAAGTCTCCACACTTGCTATCTGCTTCATCACCTTCTGCTGATTCTTCTTCAGCACACTGTAAACATCGTCACAACTTCTCAAAAACTTTTTCTGAGGTCACCCATAAGCCCCAACTAAACCCAACAACTTCAAGACTTTTATCAGTCAATCCCCTCCTCAGCCATTAGAATTCAACTTCATTCCATCTCTACTGTCACCATCCTAGCCTAGACTGTCATTTTTTAAATTTCACCTTTGCGCTTCTACAATCTATTCTTCACAACAGTCAGAATGGCTTTAAAAATGCAAACCTATCTTTGTTATTCTCCTGATCAAAACCCTTTAATGGATCTCCATTACCCTTAAAACCAAATCCAAACTCCTTATCATGGCTTCTAAAGCTCTCAATAATCTGCCTTCTACATATCTCTTCAGCCTCATCTTTTGACACCCCTCCTCTCACTCATTAGTTCAGTAATATATTCATTCATATACTCATTCACTCACTTATAAATCAGTCATTGGTTTATTCATCTATTCATTCAAGAAATGTTTACTTAGTATCTACCATGTACTCAACCTTATACTAAATACCAGGGACAGAAAGATTTTTAAAAATGTTGTTTGTGGTCTCAAGAAACTCCTAGTCTGCTTGTCCTTCAAGCCATGTCCTCCAGGAAGCCATGATTCATTTTCTCAAGCAGCAGTTACCCCCTACTCTTATGAAATGCCACGGTTCCTTGATGGCAGTACAATTTTGGGGGTACAGGAATAAACTCTCTCTACCAATTCCCCACCCCCAGCTGCCCTCCCAGCATTGTCCAGTAAAAAGCTTTGAATTGCTCAGGTCCTAGAGAAAGGCCTTGCCCTCTCTGGACTTTAGCTTTCTCACATGTACACTAAAGGGGCTGGATCCTATGATCACTAATGGCCCTCCCAGCTCTGACATGCCATGAGCTTATGATTTCAACAGGGAAAGCCTGATAAGTATCCATACCTGTAACTATAAGCAGATGGGTGATACCTATAAGACGTGGGATTTCATCTAGACCGGGAAGAATCTAGCATCGGTCCAAGTGAACGAACATTCCCTGGGTTAAAACCCCTTTCCAAGTCTTGATCTTATATATCGGGGAGAAGGAACCTAGGTCCTGTACTCAAGAATCTCTAAAGCTTCCTGATAAATTAAATTTTCCTCCACCCCAAGACATTCAGAGGCCAGACTGGGGTTAGAAATAACTGGAGGGGAGGTTGTAAGGGTCAGAATTTCAGGGCAGGGAAGTCCTTCCAAGGGAGGAAGAGGTATTGCAATGGCTTCCAGCGGAGGAGAAAGCAGAGCAGGTTCCTCAAAAGGAAGAGAGGGTTAGCTCTTTTCCCCTGCCAGGTCAGACCTGAAAAGTGAAGTGAGAGTACTGATATAGAGGCTTAAAAATTATGCATCTGTTTCCTCAGGGTGTGAGATTTACTCAGATGCAGGCAATCATGCTTCCATGATCCAAGGTATCCGCAACAGTGGAGCAGTCAAGTCTGTCTTCAGGCACAATGACCCTGACCACCTAAAGAAACTTTTGGAGAAGTCCAACCCTGAGATACCTAAAATTGTGGCCTTCGAGACTGTTCACTCTATGGATGGTATGTATATGTGTGAGTGAGTCTAGGTTACTAGTATTGGTCTCACAAAATCCATGATGATAATAATGATAATAATAACAGCTAACGCTTATAGAGTGCTTATTATATGCTAATAAAAATTTTACATGTATTAATTCATTTAATCTTTACAACAATTCTATCAGATAGGTGCTATTTTTATTTTTTATTTTTTATATGAGGAGACTGAGACATAAACAAATGGAGTAACTCGTCCAAGGTCACATAGCTAATAAGTGCCAAAGGATGGAGGCAGCTATTACACTCATCTTACAGGTAAAGAAGCTAAAGTTCAGAGATGGCATCCAATTAGTCTTGGGTGGCTCAGAAAATTGGCGCCAATATGAGTATTTGCACACTAGGACATATAACTCCAATTCCCTCTTGTGATACTCCCCTCTATTAGAAATAATGTGCAAATTAATCATACAGTGTCTGGTTTCTTATAACAGAAAATTTCACAAACCATTGCCTAGGATTTTTTTCAAGGTCCAGTATGAAGCACTGGGATCAAAACAGGTTTTTAAGTCAGCGAGACCTAGGTTCAAATCCCACCTTTGACACTTAATGACTATATGATCTTGGGTAACTCTTTAACTCTCTGAGCCTCAATTTTTCTCAGGGCAAAATTCTTACTCTTGCAAAAATAAGCACCACATGTACTCACCATCAAATTGGTTTTAACTGATCAACACTTAAGTGCACATATAGCAGTAACATCCATCGAGTGTCGGGCAGATGGGAGGGGGAGGAAGGGTTGGGTATATACACATGTAATGGGTGCGGTGTGCACCGTCTGGGGGATGGATACACTTGAAGCTCTGACTCGGGTGGGGCAAGGGCAATATACGTAACCTAAACATTTGTACCTCCATGATATGCTGAAATAAAAAAGAAAAAAATATGCTTCTAATTGAAGCACTTGAGAGAAACCACTTCACCCACACATTGCATATTACCATCAAAACATATGTACTTGGACGGGTAAAAATGGTATCCCATTATTTTAATTTTCATTTCTTTGTTTGCAAGTGAAATTGGATGTTTTTCATTTGTTTATTAGCTATTTGAAATTTTCTAAAATGTAAGTTGTTCTTTTCCCTTATTCATTTTTCTATTGGAGTTTTCATTTTAATTTTGTGATACAATAAACTGTAAGCTCCCTGAAAAAAAAATTCTTACCTGGTTGTAAGAACTAGAGATGATGGAAGCTGATACATTTATTATGCTTTAGTAGAAATAAATGACCTTCACCCTCCTATCTCCTTTCTTCTCCCAATTGAAACAACACCCAAAGCTTTCTATTGCTGACCCTATTAGGCAGAAATCATGTGTTTTAGACATCCCCTTCCAGATTTATTTAAGGAAAGAGGTCCTCACCTCATTTCAGTTTGTCACTTTTCCAACTGAAACAAGAGAGTGTCCATAGTACTCCCTGATTTAGCTAACATAGGTTCCATCAGCACCATGCAATGGTTATGCACACAAGCTCTAAAACTAGACTGTCCATCTTCAAATCCCAGCATGACAACTTACTAGCTTGGGCAAGCTTCTTAAGTTCTCTGTGTCTCTGTTCTCAGTTGCCTTATTTGCAACATGGAGGTGATAATAATTAAATAGCTGTGAGAATTAAATGAGTCAATATATGTAAGGAACTTACATTTCTCTCACATTTCTACAACTAGCAATAAAGTAAAACCATCCCTTTTGTATATTTCTACTACTGAGACTATTCAAATTTAGTATTTCTCTAGTGGAAACCTTGTTGATACCATTCTACTTCCTTATATTATTGCAAATGACTGGTTCCTTATTTTTTTGGTGTAAACTGCCTAAACCATCATTCCTAGGGCTGAATCTCTCCCATCGAAATGAGGCTTGAACCATCACACTGTCTTTTTTGTCTCAGGCTCTACCTTCTGTAGTTGGCTGCTCTCATGTTTTCCTATCAAATGCTCACATTCTTTAATCTTGGCCTGGAGCCCCTGTTTCCACCTGAAGAAGTTTCTTCTGTATTCCAACTCCCTATATCTCAACAGTTTCCAGGGAGTACAGAGGGATGGTATTAGCGTACACACAGCCTTGCAGGAAAAAAACCAAAGGAGGCAGAGAGAGGCTGAAAATGGTAGAAACAGGAGGACAATCAGAATGAAGTAAAAACAGAAAGACAGAGACCCAAGCCTTGATCCCAGGCTGGGGAAAATACACACACACACACCCCTAAGGCAAGGGTGGGGTACAAGCAGTTGATGCATGCAAGAAGGTTTGGAATAGTCCCAAATGAGGGCACCCATCCTCCTCCCTCTCTACAACACCCTTTGCCAACATAAAGTAGGCATGGATGGTATATTCCACCCTTGAGATGGAGCTGGGGAAGGGTTATGATCTCCTACCTCTATCCCTTGGCTTTTCTCAGGTGCCATCTGTCCCCTCGAGGAATTGTGTGATGTGGCCCACCAGTACGGGGCCCTGACCTTTGTGGATGAAGTCCACGCCGTAGGACTGTATGGGTCCCGGGGTGCTGGGATTGGGGAGCGTGATGGAATTATGCACAAGATTGACATCATCTCTGGAACTCTTGGTAAGTGAATTCCTTGGGCCTCCCTTATATAAAATCCAGAGAGGAGCCCCTACAAAACCCTTTTCTCTCTCCCCCCAACAAAGCTGCAGGAGTTGTTTGGGCAGAATTCACAGCCCCAGGCTGCTATCCTCCTGGACTCCCTCCCTCCACTCCCATCCCATTGCAGAGTTGCTGAGAAAGTCTGGGAAGGTTTTTTGAAGACCCCTGAGCTGGGCCAAAGTAGCCAGGTTCAACTTTAGTGGAAAGCTGTGTTTCTAAACCCCTCTCCATTCCCAGCCCCAAGCTTCATCTTAGCTCCACTCATGGCCCTAACCAGCTAAAGGTCCTCACCTAGCTCCTGCCTATCTAGTCATTGCATATGGCAGGACTTGAAAGTCTTATCTCAAAGCAGCAGAATTATCAGCTCTGACTGTCTTGCCATGGACAGGAGAGATGAGTAGAGGCCTGGGAAGACAGTCTGGAGCCCCAGCTTCTGCTGCACCTCTGTGTTACCTGGGTGTGATCCTGCCCCTCTGGGGACTGATTATGGGATCTGCACATATCTTCTTCTTCCCTCTCTCCAGGCAAGGCCTTTGGCTGTGTGGGTGGTTACATTGCCGGCACCCGTGACTTGGTGGACATGGTGCGCTCCTATGCTGCAGGCTTCATCTTCACCACTTCACTGCCCCCCATGGTGCTCTCTGGGGCTCTGGAATCTGTGCGTGTGCTCAAGGGAGAGGAGGGCCAAGCCCTGAGGCGGGCCCACCAGCGCAACGTCAAGCACATGCGCCAGCTACTAATGGACAGGGGCCTTCCTGTCATCCCCTGCCCCAGCCACATCATCCCCATCCGGGTGAGAGCCCCACCCTGCCCATTGCCTTCCCCATCTTTCTCTTCTGGGAGCCTTTCCACTCCCAGCAAACTGATACCTGCTTCAACTCTTCACTTTCCTGCTAACCGTCCCCGTTATTGCCAGCTTTGTTCCCCTTTTTGAAACATTATCAGCCATTCTGGATTAGCCAATTTCTTCTTTGCATAAGCTATTACCTCATGCTTATTAGACTTTCCTGACCTGAACAATATTGAGTACTCATGGCCTGTAATTCATTGTTTTTCAAACTGTGGATCAAGACCACTAGTGGGTCACAAAATCAGTTTGGTGGGTTATGATTGGCATTAAAAAATGAAAGAAACAGACTAGAAAGCATTGGAGTACATCATACATACATGTATCATTTTATGGTACATTTGTTTCAATTTTGTGTATGTATATATATGTACATGTGTGTGTACACGTGTGTATTTATGGTCATGGTACAAAACATATGTTTACTGAGAATTGAGGTCAGAAAAATAAAATCAAAAGCCACGGGACTAGCTGCTATTTTGGATCCCCAACTATGAATGTTTACTGTTGTTAAAAATGAACTTCTACTTATTTCTTAAATGACATCTATTTGTGTGAGTCGGTATGTCAGGGTGTGGGAAAGATACTTTTTTGTGACAATTTTATGGATGAGAAAGAGTCACTGCTCCTTAGGCTAACCCAGTATTTCCTTGAAAGACTGCATTTATAAACACACCCATCTTATGAACTAACCCAGTTACAGCACCCAAGAGGTGGCTTGGGGAGTTTATATTCACATCCAGAACTACCTCAAATTAGCATGCCAGCTAAGTAAAACTGGTGTGCTTGCTCTGCAAATAGCTTCGAGACAAGGCCCCTGGAGTCACCTCCACCTCACCCCCTTCAAACTGGATTGTGGCTCTGAGCTCCTTCTTCATAGCAATTCTGGAGCTGCCACTAAGCCCCTTATGAAAAAATCTGCCCCAAAATTCAATGATATTCCCTAACCTAGTTCCCTCTACCTACTTAATGGAGCTAGTGATGGTGGGGTCAAGGTGGCAGGTACTGATAGGCCTTTCTCCTGAGTCTAGGTGGGTGATGCAGCGCTCAACAGCAAGCTCTGTGATCTCCTGCTCTCCAAGCACAGCATCTATGTGCAGGCTATCAACTACCCAACTGTCCCGAGGGGTGAGGAGCTGCTGCGCCTGGCACCTTCCCCGCACCACAGCCCTCAGATGATGGAAGATTTTGTGGGTAAGTTCTCGATATGGATGCCTACAGCACTCGCCCTCCCCTCAGCCCCAGGATCTGAAGGAGAAGTTGAGAGCACAGAGACCATGCGGTTCAAAAATACTTCTGGAACATCTCTTGTGTGCCATTCCCTATACTAGGGTCACAAATGAATGAGAAACAGACCCTAGACCTGTAAGGCTCCAGTTTGGTTGGGGACACCATGGTGGACACAAACAATGATATTAAAGGGTGATCAAAGCTTAACAAAAGCAGTACATGGGGGAGTTGTGGGAACAGAGAAGAGGGTCCTGACCCACCCTGACGATTCAGGACAGGCTTCCTAGTGGAGGTGACATCTGAGCTGAGTTTTGCAAGGTGAGTGATATTGGATGAAAGAGGGTGTGGAATAATTATTTCTAGCAGAGGGGAGAGGATGAAGAAAGATAAGGAAGAGGGTGAGAAGCAGCTTGGGATATATTAAGAATAATAAGCAGGTGTCATTGGGATGTAAGGTAGTAGGAATGACATTGGGGAGGGGAGTGTCAATCTGAGTCTACAAAGACAACACAATGCAAAACAAGGGACTAGACTGACAGGCTTGTAAGCCTGAATAGTTTTTGAATTTTACCCTGAAAATTACAGTTTAGTCAATTCACCTAAAGTTTGCTGGATTTCTGTTAGGTACAGTTTTATGATCTAGCAGAGCAGCCAGACATAGATATACTGGTCCAGTATGATGAGCTCTACTGTTTCAGAAGCTAGAGGGAGTGAGCTCATTATGGCTGGAAAGAGTGGGAAGAATGAAATTGGAGAGGCTTCGTGGGTGAGGAAGTTTTTGTGTTGCACAGTAAAGTACATGTGACTATGGTGTGAGGATATTCCAGAATAAGGGAATTCCATGAGCAATGATCTAGAGATAGGAAAGAGAGTTCAAGGAAGACAAGGTAAGTAGGCGCCATTTATTCATTCACTTAAAAACATTAAATAATGCTGGATAGCATTTATTGAGTACTTACCATGTGCCAAACACTATTCTAAACACTTTACATGTATTAACTCCTCTAATCCTCACAATAACTTCATGAGGTTGAGATGTTCTTCTGATTTTTATTTTGTAATATGTGGAAATTGAGGCATAAAAATATATAGTCACTGGCCCAAGGTCACACAGCTACTAGGTTGGAACTGGGGATCTGTCTCTATCTCCGTGGTCATAAGCACTAGGTCTGCTGCCTCCTGAGTTAATGACCCAGACTCCCAGGCCTTTTGTTCAGTCTTCTTTATTGCTCTGGGCTTCGATTTCAGAGCTCTCAGAACTTCCAGTTGTCTGAATGTCCATGTAGGCTGGGCTTTTGCAGGAAAATATATGAGAGGCATCCACCATGGCTCCACCAGTCCCTCAATCCCACAGCCAACCCACCCTGAAATCCTGCAAATGTTCTCTTCAATCTCTCTCAAATCTGTTGTCTTTTCTCCCCACCACTTTTTAAATCCATATCAACATGATTTCTTCCTAATTTTTCTGCATCTCTCTTAATCCTTTCCAATCCCTTCTCCACACTGACTTCCAGAGAGATTTCTCTAAGAACCTGACCATATTGCTCCCTTGCTTAAACCACTTCGTTTCCCTATTGTCCAGACTCTAGAGCAGTGGCCTCCAAGATGAGGTATGCAATATGATCTATAGGGTGAGAGACTAGAATACATATTAGAATGTTGTGTTTATTTTTAACATTAAAAATAGGAAATTAAGCATTACTGATATTGATCTTTCATATACAGACTGACAATGAAACATGTATATAGGATATAAATAAATATACAGAGATCAGAGGTACATGCTAAAATGTTTGTACTGATAGAGATGTATGGTCCAAAATTTGGAGACCACTAGCCTATAGAACAGAGTCAAAGCTCCTTGGCATGGCATTCAATGCCTACCACATGGTGATCTCTCTGCTCTCACCTCTTCCCCACAGGCATTTTACGTCTTCAACTACAATAAATGACTTGCATTTCCCTCACTTTGCTCTGCTCTCTTACCTCTGGGACTTTGTTAATGCTACTTTCTTCTGATTAGAATGCCCTTCCTCATCCCCTCCCCTGGCTTACTTCCCTTCATTTTCTAGACTTAATTCAGGCATCCTTTCATTCATTCTTTCAAAAACTATTTACCAAGTACTTACTGCGTACTAGACACTTCTAGGTGCTGGGGATCTAATAGTAAACAAACCAGAGACAAAATTCCTACCCTTCTGAAACTTACATTCTAGTGGAAGGGGATAGTCAAAAAACATTTTTAAAATAAACAAATTAAACACAATGTTAGTTCTAAGAGCTATGGGAAAAAAATAAAGCAGGATAAGGGGGATAGGAACTAGTCCCTGCCCCCCGGGACTAGTTTGGAGGACAGTTGCAGTATTAGAGTGGCAAGGGTAGAGACCATTGAGGTGACACGAGCAAAGATTTGAAGGAGGTGAAGAAGTTAGCTGGGCAGATATCTCAGGGAAGGGCATCCTAGGCAGAGGGAACAGCCTAAGGCAGGGAAGACACAGGAGTATTCCTTGTATATTTGAGTAATAATAAGAGAAGTGTGGATGGAGTGGTGTAAGCAAATGGGAGACGAAAAATTGAGCAGATGCAGGCAAAGTGGGGCCAGATTGTGTAGAGTATTATAGGCCATTGGAAGGATTTGGTCTTTTACTCAGAGCCCCTGGAAGGACCTAGCAGAGGACTGACTTATCTGACTCAGGCTTTAACAGAATTGTTCTGACTTCTATGCTGAGAATATACTGAAAGGGAGCAAGAGTAGAAGCAGGGAGACCCAGCAGAGGGCTTTTGTAACATTCCAAGTGAAAGATGACACTGGCTCACACCTGACGATGGCAATGGAGGTGGTGAGAAGTGGTCAGATTTTTGAAGGTGGAGCCAATGGTATTTGCTGATAGATGGAACGTAGGGTAATAGAGAAAAATAAAGGATGGTTCCGAAATGTTTGGACTGAACAACTGGAATTGCCATCAATTGAGATGGGAAAGGCTAAAAGTAGAGCAGGATTGGCACAAGGTAGGAACACAAGTAGCTCAGTTGTACTCATAAGTTAGAGATGCCTATTAGACATCCAGGTAAAAATGTAGAAAGGCCATTGGATATAAAAGTCTGGAAATAAGTAGAGAGGTCTGGGCTGGAGATGAAAATTTCAGAACCATCAGCATAGAAATGGTATTTAAAGCCATTAGACTAGATGAGATTACCAAGGGCATGAACATAGAAAAGGCCAAGAACATAGCCCTGACACATACCTGAGGCACTTCCTAGAGTTGGGTCAGGTTCCCTCCTCTGGGTTCTCACATCCTCTAGGACCCCTGGTCACAGCACCAGTGGCACAGTGTGGTTACTGTCAGTGTTATCTTCCTCACCAGGCTAAGAGTTTCCAAGCAAATACATTTACTTCTCAGACCAGAGCACATCCCGTACTTAGAGAGTGGTCCAGGGCAGAACAGTATGGCTTCAGATTGTGTCAAAGGAGCGCTTCCCAATCTTTTATACATCCTGGCACCCACAGATAAATGGTAACATTCATGGCACACACTGGAGAAAACAGAGGAGGCTGTTTCTGGCCCCGAGGCACCTCGAGAGGTTGAGGGTATCAGTATCTTGGCCTATCTGTACCGTGACACAAGGATTTGGAAGACTTAGTCTAACTAATTCTTTCCCTTCCCTCTCCCTACCACCTTCAGAGAAGCTGCTGGTAGCTTGGACTGAAGTGGGGCTGCCCCTCCAGGATGTGTCTGTGGCTGCCTGCAATTTCTGTCACCGTCCTGTGCACTTCGAGCTTATGAGTGAGTGGGAACGTTCCTACTTCGGGAACATGGGGCCCCAATATGTCACCACCTACGCCTGAGAAGCCAGCTGCCTTGGCCCCCTAGCCCACCTGCACTGCACTTGGGGTTGGACCTCCTCTTGTCCTCTGCTTTGTTGTGTGCCTCTAGCTGACTTAAGTCTAAAAATAAAGAGCAAACTGCAGCATTTGTAGCCTTTTATTGGACAGAGAACAGATAACTGCGCTCCTGACTCCCTCAGACAAGTAGCAGACCCATGAGGAAACCACAGATCACCTGTTGGCCTGACTACCCCATTTTACTGACAGGGAAACTGAGATCCAGAAAGAAGAAGGAAATGCTCAAACACTACACATGATTTGCACAAAGAGCCGGGACACTTGGCAGACTTGTTTTAATTGGCTCCTCCCCAATGATTCAACAAAAACTCAGGGATTGACTCATCACTGGTAGACTTGGACATTTGGGCCCCAGGTAGCCCCTGAAGCCAGGAGATAAGAGTCAGCCCTAACCAAACTGCCTGGAGAGAAGGAGTGGTTAACCAAAACTGAGGAGGTATTTTCCAAAGAGAGAATGGATGTCTTCCTCAATCCATCATCCTCTTTCCCTCACACAGTATCTTAAAGAACAGGACTCACCAGCCATTTTCCAAGGTGAGAAAAGAGGCACGGCCATGGCAAACATCATGATCAAGGCAACGGTCCCAACCTTTTCAGGTCAAAGTACACAGGAAACATTTGTATGGCAAACTTGGGTAAATTAATGACATTGCTTGCCTAGGAAGCAATCTTCCCTGAGACTTGTGTGATCCCAGCCCTGCCTGGCAACTCTGAGGGCTGAGGGCCCCTTCTCTTTCCACCCTGTAACCCATTTGTGGCAGCCATGGCACACACTTGTTGGGAAGTTCCAGTTTAAGGCTATACAGCCCATCTCCCTTACTGATGCAAACTCAGCAGTGCAGGGAACCCCTACAAAGAAGCAGAGCCCTTTATGGTAAGCACCACCCCTTCCTCCTCCCCTCTCCCTAGAAGTTATATCATTGGGCTGCAGGCACCTGGCAAACCCAGTATTGAGATAGCTTCTCTGACTCAACTTTAGGGAGTATATCCAAAACGTCCACTGAGTGTGGTACCCTGAAACAAAGACATAAACATTATGCATAAATACATTTCCCAGCAAGGACAGAAAAGGTTTAAAATCACAACTTCCTGAGGCAGCTAGCTCCCATGTACTTGTGACAGGAAGGTAGGAAGTGGGGTGGGGGACTGGGTCACAGGATTAAGGCCCAAAAAGCTCACCAACAAGGAGGGGCAGGAAGAGAGAGGAAGAGAAGGTTTAGAGGAGGAACAGAAAAAGGAAGAGAGGGGTAAGAGGAGGAAGAGGAGGGAAGGAGGCCTGGAGGCAGCATTGGCAGCTCGGGAAGGGAGCTGGCCTCAGATCACGTGCAGAGGTGACCACGCCAGACATCCCCAGGCCTCAGGTGGTTCAGTTGGGCCTGCTCCAGAGGAAGAAGTTGCAGCGGGAGGAGGGGTCAGTGGGCGGACCCTGGGGCCTGGCACACATGTAGAAGCGGCGGCCCAGGTTGGGTCCTGGCTTCTTCACAGTACGCATCACACATGGCTCCCTGTGGCCCCCACAGAGGGGTGTGGGCATAGGGCCCCCCAGCACAGATTTCCAGAATGAAGTCTGTGCCTCCTTCTCATCTTTGGCCTCTGAAGCCTTGGCCTGCCCCTCTGCCACTTTGGTCAATGTCTCCTCTTCTGAAGTCTTTGGGGTAATGAGGGCACCCATGCATGGCAGGCTAGGCAACTCCAAGCCAGGAGAGGCTTGGGGGCGGCTAGAAGAAGGCTGGAAGTAGCTCTTCAAGTTTTTCTGGCCTCTGCTGGAGCTAGCCTGACTGGGCCGAGACCTGGTTGAGCGTATTCGGCCTTTGTTTTGGAACGTCTGCACTTTGCTTTGATTGTTGAGAAGCAGTGCCGACTGCTCCAACACAGGATCTTGTTCGAGAGGAACGAGGAAGCGAAGGATCTTGAGCTGAGTACCTGCAAACTCAGGGAGGAAGCGGGTACACAGAGGTGGGCACTGTTTTGCAGGCACAGGGGACACGTTCAAGACCGCACCCACGGGGCAGTGATCGGAGCCTATCACCTCATGCAGCAGAAAGGAGGCTTGGAAGGTGTCTATGACCAGAGTCCTGTCACCCAGCACATAGTCAATCCGGGAGCCATAGTTGAGATGGCGGGCACCAGTGACCACCGACCAGCAGGTGAAGGCCCCCTTCTGCTTTGGTTGGAAGCAACGGTAGCTATCGATGAAGGGCCCTACATGGGAGCCAGACTGGCAGGCTGGGCTACTGAGCAAGCTGTCCATCCACTTGCGCCCTGGGTCCTCTTCAAAACCTTCCTGGGGGAGGGGGAGAGGGAAGAAGAAAGGCAGAACTAGATGTCCAGAATTGAAAGGGACACAGACTGTTTCATTTTGCAAATAAGAAAATTTGGTCCCAAAGAGGACTATTGCTCAAGGTCACACAGTCCAGAACTGACATAGCTGGGGTTCCATTTCCATCCTTACCTATTGAAAAGCCCATGCTTGTTTTTCTCTCTGTACCAGGTTGCATTTACCTTGCATTAGTCCATAAACACCAAATCTGAAGGTCTGTTGTTTGTTTAATCAAAGCAATTCCCAGAATTGCTTTTCAAAAGAATGGAAAACAAGAAATTAAAAGTGCTTGCCTCTGGGAAGTAGGGCTGGGCTTAGGAGTTAGGAAGACTGTTGGCTTTTCCTTTATACCCTCTGATGCTATCTGATTTATGTGGTGTGTGTCAAAGCCCTCACTGATCAGCCCTCCCTCCTGAGCTGAGGCTGCAGGGATGCATGTCTGAATACTTCCTTTCGCTCTGATCCCCAATCCATCCATCCATCCAATCCACTTACCCATAAATGCAACAAATGTTCACAGAACACCTATTATATGCCAGGCATGATGCTAGGGACAAAGTAGAAACTTCATCTACTCCTGGGGACCAAAGAGGTTGCCTTTTGGGAAGTGATCTGGAGCTTAGGTGTGAAGGCTGTGGAGGGAAGGTGCGGCATACCCAAAAGACTCGAAAGGCAGACCAGACTGAGGACTGGAATACCAGCAGGAGGTGACTGCCATAGTCCATGCAAGCAAGAAATGATGGTCACTTGGACTAGGGTGGTGGCAGAGGAGACAGAGAAATGAAATTATGCAGTGATTTGAAGCTAGAATCAACAGTACTTGCTGACCAACTGATTATGGGAAGGGGGGTAAGGAAGAAGGACAATTCTAGCACAATTCTCAAGCTTCTAGTTGGAGCAACCAAGGGGATGATGGTCCCACCTAGAGAGACAAGAAGACTGGAAAAGCCAGTCTGGTGTAAAGTGGACATGTTCTGCTACTGTGGAATGTCTGTGTATGTCACCTGAACTGGTACTATTAGTTCTCTTTTCCTGGAAGGAAAAATGAAGGAGGTATACTTGAGAGATCTAGGATAGCTCTGAACTAAGTAGAGAAGGCATAAAGGTATTCAATGCTAACACAGGAAGCCAAAAGAACAGATGGAGTGAATGCCTGATGAGGAATGAGGCACTGGGGGCCTGAAGGCTCGCACTTTGTCATGTTTGCCTCCCTGCCCCCTAAACCACCACCACCACCATTCTCTTCTTTCTGCTCATTTTCCTACCTGGGAGCCACATCTATGTTTATGTGGCTCTTCCACAAACTAATCAAGGAATCTTCCTGTGGCCCATTCTCTGAACCAAGCCCAGTGCTCAGTGAGACTATGCTAGCATAAGTTACTGATCATCCCCCTTCATGAGGCAGGCCAAGAAGAGAACTGGCTTGTAGATTCTAGGGCAGTGGTTCTCAAGCCTAGGTGCACAATAAAATCACCCTGGAGGCTGTTAAAATATACCACTACCCGGGTCCTATGCCCAGAAATTTTGATTTCATTGGTCTGGACTGATGCTAAGGTATTGATATTTCTGCTCCAATATGCAGTCAGGGGTTGAGAATCATTGGCCTAGAGGGACTTAGAGATGAGAGGTTCACATAAGTAAAAAGACAAAAGGGCAAGGATGTCCACAAATTTGGAGCACAGTGACAAACGCCAGAATGAGAATAGCTTTTGCAATGGGTAAAGAGGAGGCAACCTATCTGGAGAGGATGAACAGAGTGGGTAGGGATACTGAGAATGTAAATGGAGATGGGGTACAGACTAAAAAGAACTTTAAATGCCAGGTCTCCATGTTTTCTCTGGATCACAGAGGTAAATGGAGGTTACTGAAGGTTCATGAGCAGGAAACAGTATATTAGGGAAATGACCAAGGCAATGTGGGATTCAAGGCCTTTGAAATCTAGCCCCCAAAGGACTCTCCAGCCTGACCTTCTGCCACTCACCTCCTTCAGAACAAGAATGGGACCTGCAGTCCCCCCTGCACACCAGGCAAATTCTCACCTTGAAACCTTTGCCCATGTTAGAATTCTTTGCTTCCCCCACCCCAAACCTCTGTTGTACTCATCTTTTAAGATTCAGCCATTTTCAGCTACCTTCCCTGATGTCCAGGCTCACCTAGGAATCCCATCTCTGAGCTCCCCTAGCCTCCTGGGATGCCATCTGTGTCTCAGCCCTAAGGATACCATTCTATATCTGGCTGGCCACGTGTTTGTAGCCCATCAGAGAGCTCCGAGGGGCCAAGAGCTGGATCTGACTCCTCAGTCTCCAGCATATGGCTCAGGGCCAGGGCAAGGGTAGGGTCAGTGATGTCTATTCAATGAATGAGCAATCCTCAGTACTACAAGAATAGTATTTCAAATTAATCTCTGCTTTTCCATAAAAGAAGCTGCCCCTGGGCCAAAAACCCAGCATTGGTTAGCTGGGTGAGTAGAACCATAGTCAGGAGTGAAGCCAGGTGCCTAGAGGGAGCCTTACCAAGTTGACTGCATCCCAGTGGTCAATGGGGCGGTGAGCTGTGTTCAGGTCACCCAGAATGATCACGTGGCTGAAAAATACAACATGGGATTATCAACTAGACATTCAATAAAGGGAAACAGTAGTCCAGGCCCACATATTTTTTCCTGGGCCAAGAACTCTGATAGGCCACCTCTGACATTAGGCTTCCTTGCCAACAGCTACTCAGAGCAGCCTACCGCTCCAATCTTACCACAACCTTGCTGCCTTTCATACCTGACCAATCCAATCCTGACCTCGAAAGGTGACACTGTTCTCTGTTCTACATGACTGCCTCAGTGCTCGCTACTTAATGGCATCTTTCTCATCCTTCAAAGCTGAGCTCAGGCACCACTTCCTCTAGGAAGCATCCCTTGATTCCTCTATCCCACCCTCACTTTCCCATCCCTCCCCGGAATAAGACTTTAATTTGCTCCCAGGTACTTTACCATCCTCATCTCATTTCATCCTTAAAATTATTCTGTGAGGTAGAGATTAATATGCTCATTTGACAAAAGAGGAAAAAAAGGCGGGACTAGCCTTGGGGCTCACAATGATTAAGAGCAGGAGCCTGGAGAGGTGCTCAGGGTACAAAACCCATGTTTGTTTCGCTTTACCTCATCCTCACAGCTCTTAAGAGAGCAGGGCCTATTCAGGTGGGCATACCAGTCCCTGCAACTAGGCTGTGAAGGACTCAAAGACAAAGGTTCCACACCCCTTCCAATGGAGCATGACACATGGCTGGGCACCCTGGTCAAGTGGAGCCTTGCTGCCCAGGCTTGCAGTACCTGCCGGCCGCCAGGAGGGCTTCTGCTCGGACCTGCAGCAAGCGATAGAAGCGCATCTTAAAGGCCAGCCGCTCAGGCTTCCCAGGGTCCGCATGGGGGCAGTATACGTTGATTAGGGTCAAGGTCCTCTCCTTCCCTTCCTGTGTGCTAGGGAGAAGAGAAATCCCCCAAAAGGGGTCAGTTTCAAGCTTCCCCTCCCCTCCCCACACCACATGGCTTCCACTTAATGGTTGTCTGTGGGATGGAAGAGAAGGAAGGGGTTAGAAAGACACAAATGAGCTGGCACGTACAGGACTTGGGGATGGACTACCTACTGGCAATGTAGGGAGAAGTGTATCTGGGATGACACAGGTAAACCAGGTAATGGTGCTACCATTCACAAAGACAGGACACCCAGAAAGAGAGCAACTTGGGGCAAAGAGTCCAGCACTGGCTAAGTTGCTTTTGAGGTGTCTGTGGTAATAAGAGCTGGACCATCAGGCCAGCCCTGACACTGTAGAGATGGGAACTCAAGGCTCAGAGGGGAACATGATTTGCAGGGGTCACGTAGTGAGCAGCCTAGATAGGACTAGACACCAGGAAAAGCAAATTTGGGAACTTCTCCATGGTGAATATATGTTTATATTACGAGCCTTAGAATCTCCACATTTAGAGAAGCACCAGCAGCATTCAGTGGCAGGTGGACATGGTCTATTACCGGATCTTGTGCTGTGTGAGGAGGGCCCGGCCCTCACTATCCAGAGCCCGGAGCTCCTCTTGGGTGAACTCATCCATGTTTCCATAGCAACCCACGTCCCCTTTCTGAGTGGCAAGCAGGCCACTCAGGCCTTCTTCAGCAGCCATTGGAGTAGCACGGTCCTTACAGAAGGTGGCCACACCTGGGGACAGACAGGGTATGCAAAGTAGATCTGGCAGCCAACAGCCTGTTGCATAGCCTGTCCCATTCCAATTGTCCCCACACAGGTCACCTGAGTCATCTTCATAAAGTGTGGCTCTTTATTTTTTTATGCATTGACAACTCTCCCAACTCAAGGGCCATGGATGGCTCCCTAGTGTGAGGTAACTCTACTTAAACCCTAGAGGCTCAGTTCCTTCATCTAAAAAAGCCACAGAGTAATAACAGCTAATGTTAGGTTTTACATTAATACATGGTAAGTGCTCAAAAAGTATTAGCTATTATTATCACATGGACTAATTCATTTAATCCTTGTAACAGCCCTAGGAGGTAGGCATTATCCTCATTTTCTAGCTGAATAACTTGAGGCACAAAGGGGTAGAATAACTTGCAAGAGGGTGCACAGCTAGGAAGTGAGCCATGATTCAAACATGATTCAGGCAGTTTGGCTCCAGAGTTCACACAATTAACCACCACACTGCTGTACTTCTAAGGTCCAATGGTATAATTTTATATATAAAAACCATATTTAACATAACTTAATATGTGGCTTTAGCTCTGTAAACTTAAAGTCTAAATTTCTTATTACCTTATCAAATATTGGAAACCCTATCCCTCTACCTGTCTCCATCACTAATTTAAAGTCCCCAGAAAGCCCCATTTACCAGAATAGCCACTACGGTTGCGGCAGAAGCTGAAATAGGAGTTATAGCCCTCAACAATAGCCAAGGGCTCTGTCAGCACATCCCCTGGGGAAAAAAAATGTAAGATTAAGTCAGAGGTAAAACTAGGATCCAGGACACAGAGAGGCCTGGAATTACAGCTGTAGGATAATTCCTTGCACATATCAGAGACAGAATTGGGAGGGAAAATTAAGTATCATTGATTATAGGAGGAGCCAGAAAGATAAGAAAAGTCAAAGAGGAAATTGATACCAGAATTAGAAGACTGGGGAGGGGGAGAGATTATGGAGGGTTGAGGTAGAGAGAATCAGAGCTAAGCCTGCGGGTGTGGGTGATAGGAGGGAGCTGAGGGTGGGAAATGGGGATATGGGAGATGGAAGTGGGAATTTGAACTAAGGGTGGGAGGTAAGAGAGAAAATTTGGGGATCAAAACGGGCGGGTGGAGGGAGAAGGAATTAAGGAGTCTGAGAATGGGATAGGAGGGAGAGGAAATTAGAGGATGTCTATGCTTGGGGTGGGAGATGAGGTGGGGCTCTGAGCTGGGGAGGAGAAATGGGGTGGGAATTAAAGGATCTGAACTGGGGGCAGGGATGGAGAATTGAGAGGTCTGACTTGGGGTTGGGAGATAGTATATGGGGGAGGGAAACTCGAGGGACTGAGTTGAGGCCAGAGAAAACGCAGGAATCTGAGTGGATATGGAGGTGTCGACGGGGAGGGAATTAAACTTCTGCTTAGGACAGGAGATGAAATCGTAATTAGAGAATCTTGCTAGGGTGGAATGGGAGCTTAAGGGGGTAGGGAAAGGGCAGGACTCTAAGAATAGGAAAATGGGAAAGTGAAATGAGATGGAGCGGGGAGCAAAAGTTAGCGGGAAAGGGAAAGTATGACAGGGATCCTGGATTCTTGAGTGCTCACTGGTCACTTTGGTTTCCTGGAGACAGACGATATCCGCATCCAACTTGTCCAAAATGCGCCCCATGGCCATGGTGGCACAGTTACTGGGTTCCTGGTATACCACCCCTTGCAGGGGGCTCCGAATCCCATTGATGTTCCAGCTCACCACACGCAACATCTTAGCAAACTAGAACACCTCCCAGCCCCGGCCAAAGAAAGCACGAGTGAACGGCTAGCCGCGCGGAAGTCGGCCAGGCCCCGCCTCCCGTGCGCGCCTGCGCAGGCGTTCTCGTGCGTGCCATGAAACTCACGCGAGGCGGGGCTTCGAGCTTCCCAGCTCTCGTTGGCGGGAAGGGGAACTGGGTGGAAGCTGAAGGGGGCGGATACCTAGAAGGAATGAGTGGCAAGAGGAAGGTCTCCAGTTGGGCTCTTGCTCCTCCTGTTGCACGCTGGCTCATAGAGCTGAGACCGCGTTTCTCCCCGCTCAAAAGTCCCCTTGGTGCTTCCGGCTGCTTACAAGCGGGATTTTCCCTACTTTTTAAGCAGCGGAACCCTGAGCGGAATCGCAGCGGCCGAAGTCCCGCCCCCAGCGCGACGGACCGCCCACCTAAGTGCGCAGATGGCTGTGGCGCTTGCGCCCCAGAAGTATCTGGAGCTGTGTACTCGCTTTGGGCTGGGGTGAGGGGAATTTGGCAGTTAGAGGAGGGAAGGAATGCTGAGGACTTCACTACTGGGATAAGACTTAGGAGGAGGGCCTTTGGCTTTATTGGAGCAGGGGACAGACAAGAGGGGGCTGTCTCAAACCCGCCCACAGCTGTTATTTTCTTGGGCCTCATAGCATTCAGAAGAATGTGGCCAGACACATACTTGCTCTTGGCTCCATTTCTCAGATAAGTAAAATCCGGGCCCAGAGAATTTAAGCCCCCGAGCAGCACTGTTTCCGATGTATCCATTGGCTCCTCTGTATACCTCATCTCCTTTCATTCTCAGGACAACCCAGTAAGGGGCATTGAGGATAAGTAAGAGGAGAATTTCAGTGAATTCACCTCAGTCTCACAGAAGTGTTAGAGCCAAGATTCAAACCATATTACCTCAAAAGTTACTTTACTGTGTATGTTTTTACTGACCACACACCTCCCCAGTTAGGTCTTTTTCTCTGGGCCCCCACAACACCCTATGGTCCATTCTGTCACAGCACAATGCACAATGCACAGCTACCATTGATTTCTATTTCTATTGCCGCTAGAGTGTCAGCGACTTGAGAGCAATGACCATGTCTGATTCATCTTGTTAGCTCCATCCCCTAATATTGGACACAGCATATATTAGGAGGCAATAAATATTTGTTGACTGAAAAACAAAGGGCAATAGCAACAGCATCAACAGGCTTATGGCTTGTTTTTGAGAGCACAAATATAGAAATAATGGGCATGCTAATGTCCAGGGAAAAACATAACTTAAGTTCCTCACCCAGACTTGCAGCATAATTATTTTTATTTTTTCCCCAGAATTCCACAGCCTTAGAGTCATCATCCTCAGTAGCTACAGAAAAGACACAGTGAACTTCTTTTTCTCCTGGAGGACTTAAAGGTTACCTACTAGTTGTTGCCATCAGAAAATAGCTCTGTAATTAACATAAACATTTGTGTGTCTTGAGCTTTTTCATGCTTTGGGGGTTATTGGCCCAGCATTGAGTCCCAGGAGTGGGATAACTAGGAGAAAGGAAATGAGCATTTTTATTGCTCTTGCTTCATATCGCCAAATTGATTTCCAGTAAGAGATTGTGCCCATTTACACTGAAGACTGATTTAAAACTCAGATCTTGCCTATCTCCATAGCTGGTTTTAATTTCTGCTGTGGCTTGTTAATATTAGTTCTGACCTTTGGGGCAAAGTGAACACATGGTTGGACTGAAGAGAAAAGGCTCCGGGTGGCTCAGGAATTTCTTTGGCAACTACAACAGCTGATATTTCAACAGAGCACACACACACACCCCTTAACAAGGATACTTCCTCAGCTTTCCCAGGGAACCAACGAACGCCTCCAAGCTCCCTCTTTAATGCCACCCACTGGCCCTGCTTTGGGGGTCTGTAAATGCAAGAAAACCGAGTGTTGGATAATTAACGATGGAAGAAAAAGCCTTCAGGAGAAAAGGTAGGTGAGAAAGAAGGAAAAGTAGACAGGAGTTACACAAATCCATATCCATTCTTCAGGATCTCTGGAGAGTTTTTGTTGCCTAGATGGTCAGTTTAAATGTGTATTAAAGAATATGGGAAAGTTGGGGATATCTATGTCTAATCTATCTATTTTTTTTAAATCCATTCTGGCCTGCCTTTGTGGGACACTCACCCAAGGGGCAATTCCCTAGCACCTTTGGAAGTCTATTCAACTTGGTCTAGTCCAGTTTTGAATGAACTGAGTGATTGAGATTATATCCCTTACCTCCCCACTGATGTGTAAAGTAGGGTTGATTTGATGTGGCACTTTGAACAAGCTCTCTAGCTTCTATGGGCATCAGTAGCCACCTCGGTAAAATGGAAATCAAAGTCCCTAGCCTACTTCCCTCAGAGAGCTGTCTGAAGATCAAGAAGGGTGGGAGAACAGGAACCAAAACTCTTTGGAGATGTTTCAGGACTTCCCCTGCTCTGTCTGAGATTAGTGATCCTGCTTTTTCTATAGCCTCCACAGACAATACCAACCACAACCCTCTGGCTGCTCTTTTCCCTGAATGACTATGGTCTGTGGAGAGCTTCTAGGACTAGAATTCAGTGAGCTTTGGGGCCCAGGCATGAGGCAAAAAATAGTGGGGAGATGGTGGACCTGGGCAGTGGCTGAGAAGGAAGTGGATCCTAGGCTGCTGCCACAGAAGGCCTGATGCTCATATATATGTATGTAGCTTGTAAGCATGGGACCAATCTCCCCTCCCATCCTAGCCCTCCACAAATGCATTCACACCCACACACTCCGAGAATTACCAATAAGGAGACCTAATTTGTGATTTTATTATCCATCAGTACTGTCTTAATGCTGCTTTAAATGGGATTTCTCCCCCACCACACACACACACACCCATACTTTGGTGGGGGTCAGGATCTGTAGGCATTGGGAAGTCACACTATATGCTTTTCTTCCCTGGAGATAGCCCCATTTTAGACAGCTCAGCTCTTGGCCTTAAGTGAGAATCTGATAGTAGGTGAACCCATTCTCTGCCACCAGTTCATTGGCCCTTTTCAGAGGGGACTTCATTCTTTTGCTTATCCTGTTATGCCCAATTCAAGGTTGAGAAACCTTTCTAGATGCCACCTTCTACTTCATACCAAGTTAGTTCCCTCATCCAATCCCCTGCACAGCTCTCTGTTATAACATTTACCTTGTTAAACTGGGATTACTTGTCCACGTGTTCATCTCACCTGTGGCAGAGAGATGTGGACTGTACAAACACCCTTTGAGCAAGTGTCTACTCGGTCCTCTGAGCCAGGGCCTGCACTGGATCCAGTCTCTATCCTTAAGGAGCTCACAGTCTAGTGGAGAAACAGACCAGGAAAACACTGGCGAATACTTGTTCAGATAGACAGCATGTGGGCATTACAAGAACCAAAGCAAAGCCTGTCCCAAGGATACAGGGATCACTTCCCAGAGAAGGTGAATATTGAAGCACATCTTGAAGAGTGAGTCATATTTGAGAATGGAAGGGAAGAGAAGGCATTCCAGGGTAAGCAAAGGCCCAGAGACAGGAAAATACATGGTGTATTTTGGGGTCCAGTGAGTCAGACAGTGCAGTTTAAGCATGGAGGTTGAGAGACATGGCTGGACAAGGTTAGGGCTTGATTGAGAAGAGCCTTTAGTACCAGGCTGAGGCCTTTCCATAAAGCTTGTTTTGTTCTCCTGCTTCTAGGATCAGAATTGGTAATAGTCGTGAATTGTCTCATAGCTAGTTCCAGGCAGTTTTAAGTTAGGTTTTCAAGCCTGGACCCCAGGTGTATCCTTTCAGACCTTGTCAAAAGCCTGCTAGCCTCCTATCTCAGATTTCCCACTGCTAAAATTATCTTTCTGCTTCTTGGCGGAGTCATTAGGACAAAATTGTAAATATAGAAGAGGCATTCATGTGACTAGCTAGAATACCTTGAACAAGCCACTTCCCCTCCCCACACCTCAGTTTCCCTGTGAGACTAGTGAACATGTTTTTCAGAAGCAGATAGGATAAGGGAAATATTGTTGCTTTGTGGGTGATGGAAAACACACATGAAAAGGGTTATGATTAAGATAATTAGCATTAACAGAGTTATACCAGTTAGGAGACATTAAAATTGAGAGAGTTGTATCTCTTCCAAAGCCTAGTTCTGAGACTCTAGAGGTTCTGAGCTAACCTGGAAGACCACATTCTTAAATCAAGCTCACTTGATCAATTAACCAAAGAAAACCCCTGGGCTGGCAGAAATTAGGTTCCCAGTGTTCTGCTCCTGACTTGGCCACTGATTTGCTACATGACCTTAGGAAAATATTTCTAGGCCTCAGTTTTCTTACTTGAGAGGATGAGATGAAATGATCTCATGAGTCTTTATACAAAACCACAAGAGTAAAAATGAATTCATCTTCCTAATTGATTCATAGGAGCTCTTTGTGTTTTATAAATGTTAACCCTTTGACATAATATTGCAAGATTCTTTACTGAGCGTTTCTGTATGCTCAGCATTACAGTAGAACTTGCAGGTTAGTCAAAGAGGTGATTGATCATTTACTTCACAAAGGGAATAACAGGGCTAGGTAATATATTTTTAGCATTTCCCAGGGTGCTTTACGTGTATGACCACATTGAATCTTCAAGAACCCTTAAGGGGATAGGTACTCCTATCATTCCCACGTTCCAGGTAAGAAAACTGAGGCACTGGAAAGTTCAGTTGTCTGCTCAGTGTCTCATAGCTAGCAAGGGGCAGAGGTGGGATTCCACTCAGGTGGTATGGCTCCAGAGCCCATTGTTCTTAACCACCATGATCCTCTGCCTTAGTAGTTTCATTTAGATAGATGGGCTCTGGAACATATTGAAAGTCTGGTATGATTTATACACAGCAACTGGAGGGAATCTGACCCTTATGTAGACTAAGGCTCTGCAAATGTATTTAAGGCAACTTCATAAAAGGCACAGTGGAGCTGAGAGCATTTGAGGGCAGAGATTGGAGATTTCTATGCCTAAGAGAGTGCCCTCCTGTAGCCCAGCTCAGTGGAAGAAAGTTGAGCTTCCTCGTAGCCAATCACTGGAGGTTCATCAGGGGGTGGGAGGGTTGCAAAAGAAAGACGTAAGAGCACACTTGGACCGCTTCCAGGCAAGCTGTGCAGTTACTTGAGTTCTACACATAAAAGCCTCAAAACAATCGGAGGAGGGGCGGGCAGGGGGTGGTAGCGGAATCATCTAGGCTGGATGGCTCTGACCTATGGACTTGTCCTACTTTGAGGCCATTGCTCCCTGCTCCCCACACTCTCCCTAGTGCAGTCTTCACCCTCCTAAGCTTCCATCCCAATTGCCTGGCATGAGGAACTTTAGCCAGGTTTTGGATCAGATCATAATGCCACTCTTCCTAGGGCATTTGCTGGCAGCTGGCAGCCACGTGGGCATTGCTTCACGTCTCTCCCTCCGGCAATGGCTGTACTCACTCCTCTTCCTGAGGTGTCAGGTTTACTCTGATTTATTTAGCCTTAGCTGGAGAGAGTATAAAGATGATCAGATAGTGCCCATCTCTGCAAGAGTGCCCCAGGCAGCACATTTTAAGTGGGAGAGGCCCTGTGGCAGGGAAGGCAGCAGAATCTAGGGGAAGACAAGGGTTGCAATGCCATTTTGGGTGGGGGGAGCAGTGAGGCAGTAGACCTTCCACTTCCAGTTTGGGCCTTTAATTGCTAGCTCAAAACATTGCATTTTTCATTAGGGACTTTGTGTTTGTGTTTTTGTCCTTGGGAACTGTGCATTTTTGTTGTGGCTCTCTGTTTCTGGGTTGGAGCTTGACATTCTACTTGGGCCTGTTTTTTATTTCAAAGCTGTGAAAGCTGCTGAGACCTACCACCATCACCTTTGCCTCCCTACCCCACACAGGATGTAAGCATATGATCTTTGGTCTTTTATTTGCATACTCTACTAGTCCTATCTTCATTGGAGGGAAGTGACTGGCCAGACCTGGGCTGTCTTGCTGGCTGCCTTCCTTGCTGTGCTCCAACTTATCTCCTATGTACACAGCCCTTGGAGTTCAGAGGCCTCTGCTGACCTCTGCCCAACCTCTCGCTCTCTGCACCCAAGCCCTCACTGGTACGTACAGGAGCAGAGGCAGGATAGGACTAGAGGAAAGAGGATAAGGAGCTGGAGACAGGCTGTGAGAGGGCTCAGAAACCCAGTGCGTGCCCCTGCCCCAGCCCTGTCCACCTGCTGCCGTGGCCACATCAAGAGAAGGGACAGCTAGTAAGATAGGAAGTGAGGCCTGGTACCTTGTGGGCAGTAGTGTCATTAGCTGCGACTCCTAAGATGTCTCGAGAGATGGGAGAGCTCACCCAAACCAGGTTGCAGAAGATCTGGATTCCACACAGCAGCAGCAGCAGCGGGCTGCAACGAAGAAGGGGCTGTAAGTGGGGTTTGTTTCCATGGGCTTCAAGGTGGTAGTGGTAGAGTGAGTGTAGAAGAGCGAAGGATGCACCCCCTTGCCATCCACTCCTACCCCAACCTAAAAGGTGGAATAGATGAGCAGCTGGATGAAGTGGCTGTAGGATGACAAGAGGCTAATGTCAGAAAAGGTGAAGAAAGAATAAGAAAGATGGAAAGAAAGAGATGAAGATGGAGAAAGAAGGAGGATTAAATAAAGACCATCTTAATCAGAGGGATCTTTGGGAACTTTTCCTTTCTTATCTGGAGCTTATTTGGAATGCTTCTTGCTTAGAATTTAATGTTACTAGTTTGGGACTATTCAGTGCTATCCTAGAATGTTTCATTTCGATGACTTCTGTGAAACGTCTGGGAATTGATCTTGCCTGAATCATAATGCCTGAGTGAAATAAGGTGATGGTTCCTGGCATTGTCTCTCAGGGGACAGGTGCAGAGTACACAACAGTACCATGTCACTGGTCAGTATTACTCCTCCTCTTTCTCAAGCCTCTTCTCAGTCTGTACCTGCATGGGTTGGGGAAAAGGCTGGATATCCTGGCTCCTATGTTGCCTTCTTGGCACACATGGACCCTCTTGCTGCTCTGGGGATTTGAGGGAGAAGACAACACTCAGTCTCTCAGGGCCAGCCTGCTGGTGTGGTGTTCACTTTGGAAATTTAAGAAAGAGCCAGGGCAAAGAAGAAGCAAATAAAACCTATAAATATTTTTTAAAAAACATTTTCCATAGATAACAAGAGGACAGTTGTGAGTCAAGGTGTTTCCAGCCCAAGGATTGTGGCCTGAGGAGCCATAAGGTGGTGAAGATAAGACAGCTGTGGGCTGTGGGACCCAGACACCCCAAAGACCAGCTGACCACGTTTCCACTCTGCTAATGCTAGAGGAAACCCAGGCTCAGGGCTATTGGGGGGAACAGGGCTATTGCTTAGAGGATCCAGGAAGATGTAGGATATTAAATATAGTGCTTAAGATGTAGGGTGTGGATGGAGGAACAGAGAAAAAAAACAGCCTCCTGTTCTTCCTTCTCTCCACCAGCAGTTTCACTCACTCATCTGGAGATCTAGGAGCCTGGAGACTGAGAGCTATATCCCACCCCCACCCAGCCAGCTACTTTTGGTCCTTTCCAAGGGACTATGGGTTTAGCTGACAAGCAGGCAAGTCACTCTCTGCATACATGGGTTAGAACCCTTATATTCCTGGGAATTGTGTCTTTCAAGTTGAGAGATAATATACATAAATCACCTAATATAGTCTCTGTCACATAGAAGGCACAAAATAAATATTTGCTTACTTTACTTCTGAACCTTATTTTCCTCAACTATAGAACAGGATTAATACATACCTCCCAGTGTTGTTGGGATTACTGATTCAGAGGTTCTGGATTCAGACTGCTTAGATTTGAGTCCCATTTCTGCCAAATTCCACCTCTGCGACCTTGGACAAATCTCTTAACCTCACTGGGCTTCTGTTTCCTCACCTGTAAAAATGAAGTTAATAATGGTGTTCTTGTGAAGATTAGATGAGCGTAAGCATGTGAAGTCCTTACAAGAGTGTTCAGCACATATTAGGCACTCAGTAAATGTTGCTTTTCATTATTTAAACAAGAAAGTAGGTGTATGGTCTTGTGGTCTTGTTAACCATCATATCCCCAGTATCAAGCCCTGAGCCTGGCACATAGCAGATGCTCAGTAAATGGTACTCTGTGCTACTTCCACTCTACCATTCACTATAGCCAAGAATAAGGATCTGTGTACATAAGACAGTCACTCATTAATGATTGACTGAATTTCATCAGACCATAGCTACAAAAAACTTAGTGGTTGCCAAGTCTTGCCCTAGTCAATGTCTGCCTGACCTCCTGCTGGGGAGGCCAGGCTATTAATCCCAGAAAGGTCCTGAATCACCTTTTTCTTGGCGCATCCTCTCTAGAGGACACACAATCATTTATTGATGTTGTACTGAGGATCAAATTGGTTAACTTGTGTAAGGTGCTTGAACAGCTGTGTATATTCTTTTCTCATCCAACGTTATGTTTATTTGAGCCACCCATATTATTGTTGCATGTAGTTGTAGCTCGTTTACTCTCCTTGTGAATATCCCACAGCTTATTTATCCGTCTTACTGTTGTTGAGCATTTAGGTAGTTTCTAATTTGGGGTTATGAATGAGAAGTCAATGGACATTCTTGTACATTTATCCTGGTAGAACAAGTCCCTCCATCTTGTCCTTCTTATGAGTGTCTTGGCTATTCGTGGCCCATTGCTCTTCCTCATAAATTATGGAATCAACTTTTCAAGTTACACACAGGGGTTTTGATTGGAATTACATTCAATCTGTAAATCGATTTGAGAAGAGTTACCATTTTTGTGATACAGAGTCTTCCCTAACCATGGTATGTCTCTCCATGTATTTAAGACTTTTTTGATGTTATTTGAGTCAAGTTTTATAGTTTAACCTATAAAGTACTTGTGCATCATTGTAAAAATTTTTTGCTTATTTTATGTTGCTATTGTAAATAGTACCTTCTTAGAAAATTACATTGTATAGCAGTTTGTTGCTAATGTGTACAAATGTAATTTTTTTGTATAATGAATTTGTAACTAGCAAGCCTGCTAAACTTTATGTTTTGATAATTTGCATGTAAATGACAGCTTTCATTTCCCCCTCCAATCCATTTTTTATCCTTTTTCTTATATTACAAAACTGCCAAGACCACCCACCTTTAACATACACGTGCGCATGATGTGTAGTATATGTTGAATATAAATGTTAATAGTGTACATTCTTTGGTTGATCGTGATTTTAAAATGAATGCTTTTAAAGTGTCATTTGCTGTCTTTTGTTTGGTAGATATCATTTAACAGGTTAGGCAGTTCCCGTTTATTTCTAGTTTGCCAATATAATATTTAAAAGATGAGTGGATGTTGAATTTTATTAAACATGTTTACTTTATGTCTACTGTATCATCTTAGTATGACATATTAATTTTCTATTTTAACCCATTAATGTGGTTTATTACATTAGAGTTTTTCTTGTGTTGAACTAATCTGGCAGTCCTGGGATAATTAAACACTTCTGGATTTCATTCACTAATATTTTGTTTAGGATTTTAACATTTTTATTCCAGAATGAGATTGGCCTGTAATTTTTTCCTTCTTACATTGTCCTTGTCTGATTTTGGTGTCAAGGTTATACTAACCTCATAAAATGAGGTGAGAACTATTTCCTTTCATTCTTTTCTCTGGCAGAGGTTGTCCAAGGAACTATCTGTTCATCAAATATTTGGCAGAACTTCCAAGTAAAACCATCTGAGCCTGATGTCTCCTTTAATATTTTAACTGATACAATTTCTTTAATAGTTATAGAGTCATTTCCGTTTGCTATTTCTACTTAAGTCAGCTTTGTTTAGTTACGGTTTTCTAGGACTTTTTCTACTTCGCATCAGTTTTCAAATTTATTTATATAAAGTTTTTATCTTTGTATCTTTTAAATCTCTGTTACATTTGAAATTACATCTCTTCTTTTTGTTGTAATATTACTTATTTGTACCTTCTTTTTTTTCTCTTGATCAATCTTGCCAGAAGTTTGTCACTTTTATAATTCTTCTAAAAGAATCAACTTTTGGCTTTTTGATCCTTTCTGTTATATCTTTATTTTCTGTTTTATTATTTTTCTTGTCATTTTTCTGTTTCTTATACTTTCTATTTATTCTGTTGTTCTTTCTTTAACTTGTAAATTTGGATGCTCAGCTCATCAATTTTCAGACTTTCTTCTTTTCTAATATAAGCATCCAATGCTATAATTGGCTTACTAAACAGGGCTGATATTCCACAGATGCATGACTGTGTGACCGTACAAATTTTAAAAATATTTCCAGACCATTTGATAAATAGACACTGTCCCAGGCTTAGTCTCTCCATCACTTATTCAGTTGCCCTGGCATCTCAGTCCCTTTCCCAAGACTGCTGGGACCTCCTGGTTTTCATCCAGCAACTAAAGGGTTAATGCCTGGCACACAGGTGGCCTCCAGTACTTAGTGCCAGCCCTTGAGCCAGCTTCTGTTTGATAGATCAGATCAGTGCACTTGTCATTTCCAGTTTAATTCCACTTTGGTCAGAGAACAAACTTTGCATGATTTCATTTCTTTGAAATCTGTTGAAATTTGCTTTATGGACCAACATATGGACAATTCTGGTAAATGTTCCACTAGCACTTGAAAAGAATATGCATTTTACCATTGTGTTTAGTGTAGTATATACAGCAATGAAGTCGTGTTTGTTAACCTGGCTCAAATGTTCTATATTCTGGGGTTTTGACTGCCTGTTGATATGGAAAATTTGTTAATGTCTCCCTGTAATTTTGTTAGTTTTGAAAGTTTGTAGATAGTTACAAACAAATTTAGAATTGCTATATCTTCCTGGCGAATTAAATATTTTATCAGTGTGTAAGGAAATTATCTCTGGTAATACCTGGTAATCTGGTATCACTGATGTTTTTAACCTACAATCAATTTTTTCCCCCATATTAATATACCTACATATTAGCTTTATTTACATTAATATTTTAATATTTGTTTTCCTGGTATATATAATATTTTCTTATACTTTTAAAAAATTTTTTTGGATAGAGATATAATTTGCATACCATAAAATTCAACATTTTAAAGTGTATAGGCAGTGGTTTTGAATATATTCACATGATTGGGCAATCATCATCACTAATTCCAGGACATTTTCATTATGCCAAAAAGAAACCCCATACTCTTTAGAATCACTCCCGATTCTCCCCTCCCCTCAGCCCCTGGCAACCACTAATATACTTTTAGTCTCTAGGGATTTGCCTGTTCTGGACATTTCATATAAGTAGAATCATGCACTATGTGGCCTTTTGTATCGAGCTTCTTTCATTGGGCATTATATTTTCAAGGTTAACTCATGTTGTAGTATACAAGGTCACAAAGATTTATGCCTAGGCTTTCTTCTAAGAGGTTTATATTCTTAGCTCTTACATTTAGGTCTTTGATTTATTTTGAGTTAATTTTTACTTATGGTGTGAGATAGAAATCCAACTTTATTCTTTTGCATGTGGAAATCTAGTTGTCCTGGCAACATAGTTTTGAAAAGATTCTTCTTTCCTCACTGAATTGTCTAGGCACCCTTGATGAAAATCAGGTGACCATAAATTTAATGGTTTATTTCTGGACTCTTAGTTCTATTCCATAGGTTTATACATCTATTTTTATGCCAGTACCACACAGTTTTGATTACTATAGTGTTTAGTAAATTTTGAAATTGGGAAATGTGAGTCTCCCAGTTTTGGTTTTTTCAGATTGTGTTCAAGATTGTTTTAGCTATTCTTGGCCCCTTGAATTTCCATATGAATTATAGGATCAGTTCGTCAATTTCTGCAAAGAATTCGGCTGGGACTTTGATAGGGGCCGCAATGAATCCATAGATCAGTTGTGGAGTATTGTTTTCTTAACAACATTAAGTCTTAGGTCCCTGAACATGGGATGTTGTTGCATTTATTTAAGTCTTTAATTTTTTCAACATGTTTTGTAGTTTTCAGAGTATAAGTTTTATGTTCTTTTAAGTATTCTCTTAAGCATTTTGTTTTTAATGCTATCGAAAATGGAATTGCTTTTCTTAATTTCATTTTGTTTGCTCATTGTTACTTTATAGAAATATAATCGATTTTTATATATTGATCTTGTATCCTGCAACATTGCTGGGTGCATTTATTAGTTCCAGTAGATTTTTTTAGTGTACTCTTTTGGATTTTCATTATACAAGATTATGTTATCTGCAAATAGAGATAATTTTGCTTCTTCCTTTCTAATCTGGTTGCTTTTTGTTTCTTTTTCTTACCTAATTACCATGGCTAGAACCTCTACCAGAATGTTGAAAAGATGAGGTGAAAATAGACATCCTTCTTTTATTCCTGATCTTAGGGGAAAAACAGTCACTTACCATTAACTGTGATATTAGCTGTGTGGTTTTCATTCATGGTCTTTATCAGGTTTAGGAACTTTCCTTCTATTCTTATGTTGTTCGGTTGTTTTATCATGAAGGGGAATTTAATTTTTCAAATGGTTTTTCTTTGTTTATTGAGATGATCATGTGTTTTTTATCCTTTGTTCTATCGATGCAGTGCATTGCATTAATCGATTTTCAGAGGTTAAACCAACTTTGCATTCCTATAATAAATCTAACTTGGTCATGGTGTATCATTCTTTTTATACTTTTCTGAGTTCAGTTTGCTAGTATTTTGTTGAGGATTTTTGCATCTATAGTCATAACACATATTGTTCTATAATTTTCTTTTCTTCTGGTATCTTGGTCTGGCTTTGGTAGCACAGAAATACTAGCCTTAAGGAATGAGTTGGGAAGTGTTCTCTCTTCTATTTTTTGAAGTTTTTCAAGAATTGGTATTAATTCTTTAAATGTTTGGTAGAATTTACCAGTTAAACCATCTAATCCTGGATTTTTCTTTCTGGTAATTTTTTTCATTACTTATTCAATTTCTTTGGGTGTTATAGATCTATTCAGATTTCTTTTCTTTTGGGTCAATTTTGGGAGTTTGTATCTTTCTAACCCTTTGTCTATTTCATGCAAATCATTTATTATGTTGGCATATAGTTGTTCATAATATTTCTTTACATTAATACTTCTTTTTGTTTCTGTAAGATCAGTAGTAATGCCTCCTCTTTTATTCCTAAATTTATTTATTTGAGTTTTCTCTTTTTTTTCTTGATAAGTCAAGCTAAGGGTTTGTCAAGTTTGTTAATTTTTTCAAAGAACTAACTTTTTATTTTGTTGATTTTTTTCTAATGTTTTCCTATTCTCTATTTCATTATTTCCCCCTCTAAACCTTATTATATCCTTTTTTCTGTTTCCTTTAAATTCACATATTTATGAATTTTGCAAAGTTATCTCTGTTGTTAATTCCTAATTTCACTCCAGTGTGATTGGAGAACATACTTTGTGTGATTTCAATTTTTTCAAATTTATTGGAGCTTGTTTTATAGCCTAGAATATGGTCTATATTGGACAATGATGTATACTTGAAAAGAATGTGTATTCTGCTGTTTGGGGGAGGAATGTTTCATAGATGTTTGTTAGGACTAGTTTGTGTTGAAGTCTTCTATTTCACTATTGATCTTCTTTGTAGATGTTTTATCCATTATTGAAAAAGTGGTATTGAAATCTCCATCCACTGTCAGTGAATTATCTATTTCTTCCTTTAATTATGTCAGTTTTTGCTCCATGTATTTTGAGGCTCTGATGTTAGTCTTTTTTTTTTTAAGGTTTCATACTTATAATGAAAAGACTTCTGCTTTCTTACCTGTGTTCTAGTTGAACCAGTTCCCACTGCTTTCTATCCCAAAGTTGTGCTAGCCTGTAAATTGGGCAAAGTCTAGCTGCTTTCTCTGGGAGATTACAGGCATTTATATCTGATTCTGCATTAGGAATAAAGGTTTCATACTTATAATGAAAAGACTTCTGCTTTCTTACGTGTGTTTTAGTTCAAACTGTTCCCACTGTTTTCTTTCCCAAAGTTGTGCTATCCTGTAAATTGGGGAAAGTCTAGGTGCTTTCTCTGAGACAATACATGCCTTTGTATCTGAATCTGCTTTGGGCGGAATGGTTTCACATTTATAATGAAAAGACTCCTGCTTTCTTACATGTGTTTTAGTAGAAACTGTACCCACTGCTTTCTTTCCCAAACTTCTGCTAGCCTGCAAATTGGGCAAAGTCTAGCTGCTTTCTCTTAGAGAATACATGCATTTATATCTGATTCTGCATTAGAAATAAAGGTTTCATACTTATAATGAAAAGACTCCTGCTTTCTTACGTGTGTTTTAGTACAAACTATACCAACTGCCTTCTTTCCCAAAGTTGTGCTAGCCTGTATATTGAGCAAAGTCCAGCTGCCTTCTCTGAGAGAATACACGCATTTATATCTGATTATGCATTAGGAATAAAGGTTTCATGCTCATAATGAAAAGACTCCTGCTTTCTTACGTGTGTTTTAGTACAAACTTTACCAACTTCTTTCTTTCCCAAAGTTGTGCTAGCCTGTAAATTGGGCAAAGTCTAGCTGCTTTCTCTGAGAGAATACACACATTTGTATCTGAACCCGCTTTGGGCTGAAAGGTTTCATACTTATAATGAAAAGACTTCTGCTTTCTTACGTGTGTTTTAGTTCAAACTGTTCCCACTGCTTTCTTTCCCAAAGTTGTGCTATCCTGTAATTTGGGGAAAGTCTAGCTGCTTTCTCTCAGAGAATACATGCATTTGTACTCCTGCTTCGTTACGTGTGTATTAGTACAAACTGTACCTACTGCTTTCTTTCCCAAAGTTTGCTAGCCTGTAAATTGGGCAAAGTCTAGCTGCTTTCTGTAAGTGAATACAAGCATTTATATGTGATTCTGCATTAGGAATAATCTGATGTTAGTCTTATTGATTGATTGATTGATTGAGACAAAGTCTCACTCCATTGCCCTGAGTAGAGTGCCATGGCGTCAGCCTAGCTCACAGCAACCTCAAACTTCTGGGCTCAAGCGATCCTCCTGCTTCAGCCTCCCAAGTAGCTGGGACTACAGACATGGGCCACCATGCCCAGCTAATTTTTTCTATATATTTTTAGTTGTCCAGCTAATTTCTTTCTATTTTTAGTAGAGATGGGGTCTTGCTCTTTCTCAGGCTGGTCTCGAACTCCTGAATCAAGCAATCCTCCCACCTCAGCCTCCCAGAGTGCTAGGATTACAGGTGTGAGCCACTGTGTCTGGCCAGGCATATATATTTATAATTGTGATATATTCCTTATGAATTGACCATTTTGTCATTATAAAATGTCCCTATATGTTTCTAGTAATGTTTTTTAACATCCATTTTGTCTGATATATATCCCCTCCAACTTTCTTGTGGTTGCTGTTTACATAATGTATTACTTACATTCTTTTACTTTCAACCTATTTGTATCTTTGAATCTGAAAGGTATCTTCTGTAGGTAGCATATAGATACATCTTATTTGTTTATATTTCTATTCAATTAGATATTTTCTGCCTTTTGATTGATTAATCCTTTCATATTTAATTCATTATTGATATAGATTTTATTTTTTATATAGCTCATGTCTTTCTTTCCTCTATTCCTCCTTTATTTCTTTCTTTTGCATCAAATGAGTATTTTCTAGTTTAAAATTTTAATTCATTTAATGATTTTTTATTATATATTTGAGGTTTTTTTCTTCGTGGTTGCTCTAGGGCTTTTCCTATACATCTTAACTATCAGAGTTTGTTCCAGATTTATACTAACTGAATTCCAATGAGATATAGAAATGTTACTCCTATGTAGCTCTATTCCATCTTCTGTTTGTGCTATTATTTCACACATATTACACTATATATGCTAAAAATTCAACAATACATTATTATAATTATTATTTTATATAATTTTATGTTCCTATGGGTTTGAATTTCCTTACCCCAATATAACTCTTTGCTTTGTGACTTGGCTAGGCTATTTTAGTGATGTATATTTCCCTGAAGTGTGAACCCTTTGGTGTTCCTTCTTGGAGGGCATAACTTTCCCCAATCTATTAACCTATGAGCCCATTTGGTATTACATTCTAGGCTCCACTAATTAATAGCTGGTTGCCCTATTTTCTTTATTTGGCAATGCCCTGAGGAATACATTGCTTGGCAGCGTTATACAATTAAACTCTGGCAGGGGTAGTTTTTGACGTTTGTTCTTGCCCCAGGAGAGCTCTTCTTGTTTCTTTCTCTGGTTCTCTCTGGTCAACTAGCTGGCCTATGGTTTAGCTTGTTGCCCTTACTTAAGTATACCTGTAGTTTTTTAGAGCATCCTTAGGTCTGATCTTCTTTGTACTCTGTTTAAATTAAGGTCAGTTTCTTTGGGGAGAGTTTCAGAGCTCTCTTATCTGACAGATTGCCTCTCTCCATGAGCATACTCCCTGAGCCACTGCTCTGGGTGCTGGATGAGGCAGTGGCCTCTGGTCTTCTCACTTTGCCTGTCCTGGTGTGGAATTTACCTTATGAGCAAGTTGGAGTGAGGGTGATTAGGACCTCAGCAATCTCAGACTGCTGCACCTGGCATATAGCCTCCATTCTGTGAGTAGGGACTGGGTGGAGGAACAGATCTCCCAACCTCTTTGCCACATTTGCCAGGAATTTAGCCTCTGCATCTCTGAGCTAGAGAGAATGCAAAATGATGGCTGTTTGCCCCTCACAGTGAGATATCATATCATTGATTGGAAGTTCTCTCTAAGGAGAAAGGAACTTCATCTTGGTTATATACACCTTCAGTGGAACTTCCATCAAGCTAAGCTTGGAGACAGTAATGACATGGCGGAAATATCACAGACTCTGTTCTTACTAAATTTTAGTAGCTTTTCTTTTTTTTTTTTTATTTCAGCATATTATGTGTGTACATATGTTTAGGTTACGTGTGTTGCCCTTGGTTCCCCCCCCCACCGAAGTCCGTGTTTCAATTATGTCCATCCTTCGGGTAGTGCGCATTGCCCTCCTTGTGTATACAAATACCCCTCCCCTCCTCCCTCTTCCCCCCTCCTCCCACCGCCCTCCCCCTTCCCCAGCATCCAATAGATGTTGTTCTGATATGTGCATTTATGTGTTGATTAGTTAATACCAATTTGATGGTGAGTACAAATGGGTCCCGTTCTGCTGCTCTTGTGGTGCTCCACTTTGGATAATGGGCTTAAGTTTAATCCAGGAAAGTGTAAGAGGTGCATATTCGATCCCTACCAACAGATACCAATATACAGGATACAATTAAGCTGACAGAGGAAGAATTCCGATTATGAATTTTAGTAGCTTTTCTTGAATAAACATTTCTTCACGTGGTACATTCCATTAATTTTAAAGGGTTGTTTTGTTGTAATTTTTTCAGCTTAGCTTGTTTCACTGGAAAGTGAATCTTCAGAGCTCCTCATGTTGTCATACCAGAAGTGAAAGTCTCACAATTGATTTTTGTGTATTGATCTTATATCCTGCAACCTCGATTAACTCATTCATTAGTTCAAGGAATTTCTATAATTTTTGAGGGAATTTCTGTATAGGTAATCATGACATTTGCAAATAGGGAATATTTAAAAATTATTTTCCAAGCTGGATACCTTTTATTTCCTTTTATTGTCTCATTGCAGTGGTTAGAACTTTCAGTACTATGTCAAAAGAGTAGAGAAGGTGGAAATCCTTACATTGGTCCTTGTGTTAGGGGGAAAACTTTCAGTATTTCACTTTTAAGTGTAATAATATTGGTGATAGTTTTGTTTTGTCTTGTTTTGTTTTCTAGAGGTTCCTTATCAAGTTTAGGTAATTCATTTATATTCCTAACTTGCTGAGAATTTTGATAATTAATGGGTTCTGTGAAGTGTGTTTTCAGTGTGAATTAATAAATTTTTCTTTAGTTTGTTGATATGGTAGATTACACTAATTGATTTTTTAATTGTTGATCTAGCCTTGCATACCTGGACTAAATTCCATTTAATCATTGCATATACAGTCGTCCCTTGGTATCTGCAGGGAATTGGTTTCAGGACTCCCTGCAGATACCAAAATCCATGGATGTTCAAGTCCTTATATAAAATGGCCTAGTATTTGCATAAAATGTACACACATCCTCCCATATACTTTAAGTCATCTCTAGATTACTTGTGATACCTAACACAATGTAAATGCTATGTAAATACTTGTTATACTGTATTGGTTTTTATTTGTATTATTTTTATTGTTATTTTTATTTTTTTAAAAATATTTCAATCTGCCATTGGTTGAATCCATGGATGTGGAACCCACAGATACAGAGGACCAACTGTAATTATTTTCATGTAATGTTGGATTATATTTGCCAATATTTTGTTGAGGATTTTTGCATCTAAGTTCATGAGAGATATTGGACTACAGGGGTTTGGGGGGAGTTTTTGTACTCCATTTGTCTGGCTTTGGTATCAGAGTAATCCTGGCTTCATAAAATCAGTTAGAAATGTTCTCTCATTTTCTTGTTTTCCTGAAGAGATTGTGTAAAATTTGTGTTAATTCTTCTTTTAAAGTGTGGTAAACCTTGCACGTGCACACAGTTGGGTCTGAAGATTTCTATTTCTGGGGATTTTCTTTTGATCTAAATTACTTTAATTTTTATAGAACTATTCAGATTGTCTATTTTATCTTGGTTGAGTTGTGGGAGGTTGTGTTTTTCAAGGAATTGGTCTATATATTCTAAGTAGTTAAATGTATAAGTGTAAAGTTGTTTATATTAGTAGTATTTAAGTATTAACTAGCATCTGGCATCCAGTGCCTTCTGCTCTAGGTAAGCAAATCTCAGATGCTGTCTCTTTCTGAAAGTGCCTGGCTCTGCATATTTCAAGGTGACAATTTTCTCTATGACCACAGTTCTCTGATGTGTCCCAGAAAAAGTCACTGATTTTCAGTTTGACCAAATTTTTCTTATTGTAAAGATGGCAGGGCTGGGCGCAGTGGCTCATATCTGTAATCCTAGCACTCTGGGAGGCTGAGGCAGGAGGATTGCTTGAGCTTCCGAATTCGAGACCAGCCTGAGCAAGAGCGAGACCCCGTCTCTACTAAAAATAGAAAAAAAAATAGCTGGGCAACTAAAAATAGAAAAAATTAGCCAGGTGTCATGGTGTACACCTGTAGTCTCAGCTAGTTGGGAGGCTGAGGCAGGAGTTTGCTTGAGCCCTGGAGTCTGAGGTTGCTGTGAGCTAGGCGGATGCCACAGCACTCTAGCCTGGGCAACAGAGCAAGACTCTGTCTCAAAAAGAAAAAAAAAAAGATGACACCAACAACTTCAAACTCTTGGAACTGAAACCAGAAGTCCCTTGGTTGTTTTATAAACCACAAATTGGGCACTTTTATTGTTGTTGTTTCTTAAGTCAATGTTGACTTAGTTTTGCCCACATGTTTACCACTTTACTTGCTCACCGTTTCTTCTTGCCTCTTAGCCCTTTCTTCTGGGACTATTTTTCTTCTGTCTTAAGTACATTCCATAGAACCCCTCTTATTGAGGGGTTAGTAGTAATAAATTCTCTCAGAGTTGTTTGCCTGAAAATGTGTTTATTGCATCCTCATTCTTGAAGATAGATTTTTCTGAGTATATAATTGTGGGTTAATAGTTATTTTATCACAGAACTTTAGTGATATTATTGTACTATTTCTGGTTTTCATTATTGCTGTTGAGAAGTCAACTGCAAATTTAATTGTTACTCTTGTTAGGTAATCTGTCTTTTCTCTCTGATTGCTTTTTAATTAGATTTTTCTATTTTATTCAGTTTTAAGTGTTCTGTATATATTTTGGATACACCAGACATGTAATTTGCAAATATATCCTTCCAATGTGTGGCATTTCTTTTTTTCATTCTCTTGTGCTTTTAAATTTTTATTTAAAAAATTTTTGTAGATAAAAATATTTAAATTTTTATAGTTTAATTTATCATTTTTTTCTTTTATGGATAGTGCTTTTTGTGATGTGACTAAAAACTCATTGCCAAGTCCAATATTATACAAATTTTCTCCTATGTTTTCTTTTAGAATTTCATAGCTTTGCATTTTATAATTAGGCCTATGATCCATTTTGAATTACTTTTTGCATACAGTTTAGGTATTGAGGTTTATTTTTTATATAGGGACTTCCAGATGTTTGAGCACCATTTGTTGTAAAGACTATTTTCACCATCAAATTGCCTTTGTACCTTTGTCCAAAATCAATTGACTGTATTTGAGTAGGTCTATTTCTGGGCTCTTTATTCTATTCTATTGCTCTGTATGGCTATCCTTTTGCCAATACCACCCTGTCCTCTATGTTGTAACTTCATAGTAAGTCTCCAAATCATATAGTGAGATTTTTTCCAACATTATTTTTATTTTGCAAATATTTTAACCATTCAAGTTCCTTAGCCCTTGCATATACAATCAGGTTGTCAATATCTAAAAAAAATCCTGTAGTATTTTTGATTGGTATTGTGTTAAATCTATAGGTCACTATGAAGACAATGGACATCTTTACCATGTTGAGTCTTCTAATCCATGGACAGAATATGTCTTTCTATTTATTTAGTTCTTTGACTTCCTTCAACAGCGTTTTGTAGTTTTCAGCCTACAGGTCCTGTACATGTCCTGTTAGTGTTTTACCTATTTTATCTTATTAGAGCTATTGTAAATGTGTTTTTTTAAATTTTGGTTTTGAATTGTTTATTGATTGTATATAGGAATATATTGACTTTTATGTGTTGACATTGTATCCTGTGAACTTGATAACTCACCTATTAGTTCTAGGAGGGTTTTTTTAAATACATTTCCTGGGGTTTTCTACATAGGTGATCACGTTGCCTGTGAACAGGGATGGTTTTATTTTTTCCTTTATAATCTGTATGCCTTTTATTTCCTTTTTTGCCTTACAGTATTGACTAGGAGTTTTAGTACTATGTTGAGTAGGAATGGTGAGAGTGGACAAACTTGCCTTGTTCCTGATATTACAGAGAAACAATTTAGTCTGTCAACATAAAGTATGATGCTAGCTGTAGGATTTTTGTAAATATCCTTTGTCTGGTTGAGGAAGCTCCCTTCTATTCCTACCTAGTTTGCTGAGAGTTTCATCATGAATGGATGTCGTATTTTGTCAAAAGTTTTTTTTTTTTCATCTGTTGATATAACATGAGGTGTCTTAGTCTGTTTTCTGCTGCTATAACATAATACCACAGACTATGTGATTTATAAAGAATAGAGATTTATTTCTTACAGTTCTGGAGGCTTGGAGGTCCAAGATCAAGTGGCTATATGTGATGAGGGCCTTCTTGCTGCACTATCCCATTGGGGAAGACAGAAGGGCAAGAAAGCACACATGCTAGGGAAGAGTGAAAAAGAAAGCAAGGGGAAGAGAATGTATGCAAGAGAGAAAGGGGGCCAAACTCATTCTTTTATCAGGAACCCTCTCCCAAGTTAACTAACCTACTCCAGACATAATGCTATTAGTCTATTCATGGGGACAGAGCCCTCATGAACCAATCACCTACTAAAGGTCCTACCTCTCAACATTGTTGCATTGGGGATTAAGTTCCAAATCATGAACGTTGGAGGACACATTTAAGCCATAGCATGGGGTTTTACTTATTTAGGATGGACTACTTTGATTGAGTTTCATATATTGAAGTACTTGAGGTATATTAATTATTTATTTTATATATGGCCAAATTGGATTTGCCATATTTTTGCGGGTTCTATGTCTATGTTCATGTGGGATATTGATTTGTAGTTCTTTTTGTACCATTTTTTTTCTGGCTTTGGTGTCAGAGTAATGCTGGACTCATAGAATAAGTTAAGTGTTTTCTTGTCTTCTAGTTTTATGAAGAGATTACATAGAATTGGTGCTATTCCTTCTTTAAATGTATGGTAAAATTTGCCGATGGAACTGTCTGGACCTGAGGATATTTTTTGGAGGATTTTTAATTACAAATTCAATTTCAGTAATAGTTATGGAAGAATTTAGGTTGCCTGTTTCATTTTGGATGAGTTTTGGCAGTTTGTGCTTTTTAAGGAATTTGTCCATTTCATCTATGTTGTCAAATTTATACACTTAAAGTTGTTCATTATTTACCCTTATCATTTTAATATATATGAAGTTAGTATCTCTTCTTTCATACCTGATATTTTTAATTTCAGTTATTATATTTTTCAGTTCAAAATATCCATTTGATTCTTATTTATATCTTCTATTTCTTTGTTAAAGTTTTCTATTTTTAATATTTGTTTTAAAATCATTTTTTATTGCTTATTAAAGCATTTTATAAGAGATAATTTAAAATAATTCTATTATCGTCTCATCATTCATATCTGTTGATGGCTTTTTTCCATGTAAATTGAAATTTTCATGATTATTTACATGCTGATTGATTTTAGTTTGTATCCTGGACATTGTATTGTTTCAAGATTCTGAATCTTGTTTATATCCTATGGAGAAGGGCGATATTTTTGTTTTAGACTTTTGTGTATTGTGGTCCAACATCAGTTCAGTTTTCAAGACTTTTGCAGTACTATTTAAGGTATATCCTGCATGTGTGCCACCTAGTGGTCAGTCTTGGACTTGGGTGGAGGTCTACTTGCTAGCCGAGTTTCCAAATCTTTCGTATGCTAATTAGGATCAAAGCACTCTGAGGTCAGAGGTAAGCTCAGGGGTTAAAATCAACTTTTTGCAGTTGATTTTCAAAACTCTTCCCTCTCCCTTATCTTCTCAGTACTTTCCAGTTCCCTGGGCTCCATTTTCTGTCCTACCCACTGTCATGGTTGTGCCACTTCCAGAGACAAATTGCAGGGTGGTGGGAGGGGGGAGAAAGAGAGAGAGAGAGAGAGAGAAACTAGCATGAAGTCTAGTTGTATCCTCTTCACATGGTGGCTTCACCTAGAGGAAGGACCTCATCCCACAGAGTTTTGATTCCTAGAGGCTCCCATTCTGGGCCACTCTTGCTTCTGGGCCACCTTTGCTATTGCTACCTGTAAGGTTTTTGGATGGGCGGCAGCAGAGAAAAAAGGGCAAGCAATGAGGCTTTATTGGGGGAGGTGGAAAGAGAGTGCTCCCGGGCGAGGTTCACGGGTCCTGAGAGAGGGGCCCAAGAAGTCGTGCACCCAGAAGTGTTCAGTGGGCTTATAAAGGTTTTGGAGTTGGGGGATGGGGATTTTTCTTCGGCATGAACTTTTGGCACGCAAAGTAGAGAGTTCTTTGTTACAGTCTTTAGGGCGGGCCTCATGGGCTTCTTTTTCTTTAGGGAGGGGAGGGGTGCCCGCCACCAGCCTTACACTACCTCCACTGTGGAACCAAAGAAGTAGAGTAAATAAAAACCCAAGGGATTTCCCCCACTCTCTCTAAACTTTAGTTCTCATTTCCATTCCTTGAGCCAAAACTGCAAGGCCTCTCCTGCATCTCACTCTGTCTGCCAGACGATGCTCACTTTTGGATATTAAACCATATTAAATTCAGGTTCAGGATACTGAAGAGGAAAATAATAATGTTAAAATCACAACTGTGTAGGTGATACTTTAAACTCTGACATTCTTTCCTGATCCGCCTACCTATATTTTCTTTTCAGTTTTCATATTGGTGTCCATGCAACCTATCAAAGTTTTATATTTCAGTTAGTGAGAGATAACCACTAACTAAAGAAGGCTCCAGAATTGGACCCAGCTGTAGATGTTTTGTAGACAACATGTAGTTGGGTCTTGCTTTTTTGTCCTATCTGACAAGCTCTGTCTTTAACTAGAATGTTTAGGTAAATGAAAAGACAAGATGGCTAACTAGAGACACCTGTCACCAAATCATCTCAGAAAGAAGAAAAAGTTTTAGTTGAAAAAAAAAAAAAAGAAAACAGAGCTCAGGTATAACTCTGGGGGAAAAGCGCGAGAACCTACTGGAGATTCCATGGAAAGAAGTTGCAGAGTGGAACAAGGAGCAAGATCTTGCTAGAAATCAACCCCCAAGAGGCTTGGAGCCCAGTGGAAAAGCTGCTGCCAGTGTCTCAGGAACTCCAGCCTGCAGGATGGAAACAGTGATCCACAGTGGAGCCATGTGAAGCCCCCTGCACCCAAGCCCCAAGCAAGTGCCACTATGGCCCCTTCCCTAGCCCCAGCCCTAAGCAAGTGCCACTATGGCCCATTCACGCCATCAGTCCCGGACACGCCACCACTGCAGAGAAGGAAGATAGCACCAAGTAAATTACAAGCACGCCTCTGTGCCTAAGGAAAGTTTCCTCCTCAGCTGCTGGCAGGAGTAGGTGTGGGGACCGGCTGCCCCAACTGGAAGAGTTTATCCTGAAGCCACCATTAGAAGGAGACATGGGAGGGGCGGGAAATGGCAGATTAGAAGCAGCCTGCAAACCCGCAGCTCCCAAGGAAAGAAGAGTAAATAAGAAGCGGGTGCCTACCTACAGATAGCTATTCTTGGAAGGAACATTGTGAAACCACAGAGAAGCAGCACAGGACTCTCAGGGTGGAAAAAAAAAGGTGACAGAACGATACATTTGATGGTACCAAAGCACGCATGGGAAAGATTAGCAGGATAGATTGCTGGGGCACCGTGCTCACCCTGCAGGCAATGTGGGCCGAGTTGTGAGAGTGCTCTCTGCTGCCAAAGTTCGGGGACCTGCCTGGATTTGTGCAGAGTCACTGCACCAGACAACAGATGCGGTGGGGATTGGGCAGCAGCGAAAGCCATCCTGAGCTCTCAGGTGCATGGTGCCAGGTTGGCCTGGGACTCAGCTTTGCGGCTGCAGCCTTTATATTGCCCCCACTGGGCTGGGGAGAGAGCAGACCAAAGGGAGGCTCCTCTAAGCTGTACTCCGTGACTGGAAGCCAACAACCCCTCCCCAACAGTGCAATGGGATCTGGGCACACGAGCTCCTACCTGCTCCTATCTGGGCACACGAGCTCCTACAAGAGGCCTTGGGCGACTGCTTCAGCAGGTCCTGGGAGTGCGGGGAGAACTCTGTGGTTCCTGGCCACTAGAACCAACCTCCACCCACTTGATTTGGCATCCCGTCCCGTCCCGGAGCCTACAAAACAGCCCGCCACCTGTTTGGCCCCACCTCTGCCCTCCAGGTCCCAACTTCCTGCTGCCTCCTCATACCTGACCCCGCCCACCAGGTCAGATCAGCCTCATCGCTCCCACGGACCTGCTCCTGGCTCTAAGGCCCTGCTCAGAAGCCCTGCTTCTGGCTCCTCCTCAGTCTCGGCTTGGAGACTCTCACGCCAGAGCCTAAGGCTCCACCTGTGTGGCTCCAGAACGTCTGCCAGGCCGGGGACACCACCTGAGATTCTAGTGCTACAGCTGGGCCCCAAGACCCCAGCCTGAATCCTCCACCACTGTTGCAAGAACTGCTCCAAAGTCCAATGCCCTGCCAGGGACCCTCCAGCCTCAAGCCGCGAGTACACTGGGACCTGGTTTGAGAAAACACCCACAGCCCAGGAACTCACGACCACTGCCTGGATAGCCTCACCCAGCTGCCACTGTCATCTCTGTGGGGAGACCCCGGGCAGAGCAATCCTCACAACGGCGGCCTTAGTGAATGGGTCTTTCCAGCTTCCAACTCGAACATCCTATGACTATCTGGTGAACAGCCTGACACCCAGCACAAACAGCATCCAGCACAGGCTTGAACAGAGGAGATTAAAGGTGAACAGATCAAATCAGAACAGCTGCATTCCAGGCTTCTAGTGCACACACCCCTCCCCTGCTGCATCAACATTCCAGAGTAGGGGGAAAAAGCACCATTTAGGGATCTGCCCTTCTAATTAAGCAGGAGAGTTCCTAGCGAAGAATAGGTGTCCTGCAAACTATTATCCCTGAGTCAAGAAAAGAGGTTTCAGATGAGAAGAAACCAGCAAAAGAACCCTGGCAACATGAAAAATCAAAACAGATCAACACCCCCAAAGAATCACAATGGAGCCACAGTAGTGAACCCAAACTACAAGGAAATTGTCGAAATGACAGAAATCGTGTTCGTAATATGGATGGCAAATAAGATAAATGGAATTAAAGAGAAGGTTGAAAACCAACAAAAAGAAGTCAAAAAAATATTTCAGGAAATCAATGAAAAAGTCACTATAGATGCCATAAGGAAGGATATAATAGAACTCAAAGAAATGAAAGAGTCATTTAGGGAATTTCAGAACACAGCAGAAAACATCAGCAATAGACTAAACCAAGGAGAAGAAAGAATCTCAGATCTTGAAAACAAGGCTCTCTAGCTAACACAGTCATTTAAATAGGAAGAGAAGAAAACAAAAAAGATGGAATAATCACTCAGAGAGATATGGGACTATATGAAGTGAATTAACATATGAATTATATGTATCCCCAAGGGAGAAGAAGAAGAGCTAAACGCATGGAAAATCTGTTTGAGGGAATTATTGAGGAAAACTTCCCTAGTACCACCAGAGATACAAACATCCAGATACAAGATGGCCATTGAACTCCAGGAAGATTCACAGCAAAAAGGACATTTCCAAGACACACAGTAATTAACCTGGCCAAAGTCAAAATGAAGGAGAAAATTCTACAAGCAGCTAGATGTAAGCAACAACTTACCTACAAAGGGAAACCCATCAGGCTAACAGCAGAGTTCTCCATGGAAACCCTATAAGCCAGAAGGGAGTGGGACCCCATCTTCAGTCTTCTTAAACAGAACAACTGCCAACCTAGAATTTTGTATCCTGCAAAACTAAGTTTCACAATTGATGGGGAAATTAAGTCTTTTCCAGACAAGCAAACACTGAAGGAATTTGCCATGACCAGACCTGTGCTGCAGGAAATACTTAGAATTGTGTTATACACGAATCAGCGGCTATTCTTATACCCAAGAGTATAAAACCATTGAAAAAGCTAAAGCTAACAACTATTATAAAACAACAGCACAAAGAAGGAAACGAAACAATAAGGTACTACTACCCAACATGTTGAACAGAATAGCATTCCACATTATCAATTCTCTCTCTTAATGTTAACAGTTTGAATGCACCACTCAAAAGACATAGGCTGGTTGAATGGATGAAAAAACATAACCTCACTATCTGATGTCTTCAGGAGACACGACTAAACCACAAGGATATACACAGGCTCAATGTGAAAGGATGGAAAAAAATATTCCACACAAATGGAAACCAAAAGAGAGCAGGTATGGCCATTCTCATATCAGATAAAATTGACTTTAAATCAACAATAGTAAAGAAAGACAAAGATGGTCATTATATTAATATGAGGGTAAAGGGAAAAATTCAACAAGAAGACATAACAATCCTAAATATTTATGAACCTAACACAGGAGTACCCCAAATCATAAAGCAAACCCTACTACATCTAAGCAAAGAGATAAATAGCAACATCGTATTATAATTGCTGGGGACATTGACACTCCACTGAGAGAACTGGACAGATAAAACAGAAAATAAATAAAGAAAATTGGACTTAAACAGGACTCTAGAACAAATGGGCCTAACAGATATTTACAGAACATTTTATCCCCAAACTACTGAATATACATTCTTCTCATCAGCACATGAAACATTCTCCAAGACTGATCATACTTTAGGTCACAAAACATGTCTCAACAAATTAAAAAAAAAAATAGAAATCATACAACGTATCTTCTGAGACCACAGTTGAATAAAATGAGAAATCAACTCCAAGAGAAACACTCAATTCTACACAAAGTCATGGAAATAAAACAACCTATTGCTGAATGATTATTGGGTCAATAATGAAATTAAGATGGAAATCAAAAGATTCCTCAAACTGAATGACAAAGGGGACATAGCTATCAAAAATCTATGGGATTCAGCAAAAGCAGTCCTATGGGGAAAACACATAGCCTTAAATGCCTACCTGAAAAAGACAGAAATATCACAAATTAACAATCTAATGACATTTCTCAAGGGACTAGAAAAGGAATAGCAAACCAAACCAAAGCAAGCAGAAGAAAAGAAATAACTAAGGTCAGAGCAGAACTAAATGAAATTGAAAACAAAAAACAATACAAAGGATCAATGAAACAAAAAGTTGGTTCTTTGAAGAGATAAAAAAATTGAGAGACCTCTTCCTAGATTAACCAGAAATAGAAGCGAAAGGATCCAAATAAGCTCAATCAGAAATAAAAAAAGAGATAATACAACTGATACCACAGAAATACAAAATATCGTCTGTGAATACAATGAAAATCTCTATGCACATGAATTCAAAAACATAGAGGAAATGGACAAAGTCCTGGAAATACATAACCTCCCAAGACTCAATCAGGAAGAAATAGAACTCCTGAACAGAACAATAATGAGCAGTGAGGTTGAAGCAGTAATAAAAAAAATCTTCCAAAAAAAAGCCCTGGACCAAATGGATTCACAGCTGAATTTTACCAGACCTAAAAAGAAGATTTGGTACCCATACTGCAGAAATTATTTCATAACATTGAGAAAGAGGGATTCCTCTTCACCTCATTCTACAAAGCCAGTATCACCTTGATACCAAAGCCAGGAAAGGAGACAACAAAAAAAGAAAACTACATACCAATATCCCTCATGAATATAGATGCAAAAATCTTCAGTAAAATACTAGCAAACTGAATTCAACAGCACATTGAAAAAATACTCCACCATGACCAAGTGGGCTTCATCCCAGGGATGCAAGAATGTTTCAACATACATAAATCGATAAATGTGATTCACCACATATACAGAAGCAAAAACAAAGACCATATGATCATCTCAATAAATACAGAAAAAACATTCAACAAAATTCAGTGTCCATTCATGATAAAAACCCTCAACAAACTCAGCATAGAAGGAACATATCTCAAGATTACAAAAGCCATATATGACAAACCCACAGCCAACATCATACTGAATGGAGAAAAGTTGAAAGCATTCCCACTAAGAATGGGAAGAAGAGAAAGGCGCCCATTGTCACCACCTCTATTCAACATAGTGCTGGAAATCCTAGCCAGAGCAATCAGGCAAGAAAAAAAAAAAATAAAGGATATCTAAATCGGGAAAGAGGAGGTCAAAGTATTGCTTTTTGCTGATGATGTGATCTTATATATGAAAACCCAAAGACTCCAGCAAGAGACTCCTTTGCTGAATAAATTCAGCAAAGTCTCAGATTACAAAAATCAGTGTACACTAATCAGTAGCATTCCTATACACCAATAAAAGACAAACTGAGAGTCAAATCAAAGACTCAATATCATTCACAGTAGCTACAGAGAAAGTAAAGTACCTAGGAGTATAGTTACCCAAAGAGGTGAAAGATCTCTACAAGAAGAACTATAAAACACTGAGAAAATAAATTGCAGATGACACCAACAAATGGAAAAACATATCATGCTCATGGATCAGTGGAATCAACATTGTAAACATGTCCATACTAACCAAAGTGATTTACAGATTTCACAAAATTTCCATTAAAATACCAATGCCATATTTTACAGATCTAGAAAAAAATAATGCTATGTTTCCCTTGGAACCAGAAAAGAGCTCAAATAGACAAAGCAATCTTTAGTAAAAATAACAAATCTGGAGATATTACATTACCAGACTTCCAACTATACTACAAGACTATAGTAACCAAAACAGCATGCATGGTATTGGCACAAAAACAGAGTCACAGACCAATGGAACAGAACAGAGAACCCAGATATAAAACCATCCACATACAGCCAACTGATCTTTGACAAAGCAAACAATAATATACACTGAGGAAAAAATCCTTATTCAATAAATGGTGCTGGGAAAATTGGATAGCCACATGTAGAAGACTGAAATAGGATCTGCACCTCTCATCTCTCACAAAAATCAACTCACGGTGGATAACAGACTTAAAGCTAAGGCATGAAGCTATAAGAATTCTAGAAGAAAATGTTGGAAAAACTCCCGTAGACATTGGCCTAGGGAAAGAATTTATGAAGAAGACTCCAAAGGCAATCACAGGAACAGCAAAAATAAATAAATAGGTCTTGATTAAATTAAAATACTTCTGCACAGCTAAGGAAATAATCAACAGAGCAAATAGACAACCTACATAATGGGAGAAAATATTTGCAAGCTATACATCTGAAAAAGGGCTAATAACAAGAATCTACAAAGTACTCAGGCAAATCAGCAAGGAAAAAACAAACAACCCCATTAAAAAGTGGGCAGAAGACATGAACAGAAGCTTTTCAAAGGAAGATAGACGAATGGCCAGTAACCATATGAAAAAATGCTCAATGTTGCTAATTATCAGGGAAACGCAAATTAAAACCACAAAACAATAGATGCTGGTGTGGATACAGAGAGAAACACTTATACACTGTTGTTGGGACTGCAAATTAGTACAACCCCTATGGAAAACAGTATGGAGATTCCTCAAAGAACTAAAAGTAGACCTACCGTTTGATCCAGCAATCCCACTACTGGGTATTTACACAAAGGAAAAGAAGTCATTTTATCAAAAAGACACCTGCACTTGAATATTCATTGCAGCACAATTCACAACTGTAAAGATGTGAATCAACCCAAGTGCCCATCAATATATGAGTGGATTAACAAAATGTGGTATATGTATACTGTGGAATACTACTCCACCATGAAGAAAGATGAATTAAGGACTTTTGTGACAATTTGGATGGAACTGGAGACCATTCTCCTAAGTGAAGTATCGCAAGAATGGAAAAACAAACACCATGTGTACTCACTGTTAAATTGGAACTAGTGATGAACACACATATGCACAGAGGGAAGTAGAACTCAGTGGAAATCAAGCAGAGGGGAGAGGGGAGCAGGGAATGGATGAAAACCTACCTAACAGGTACAATGAACAGTATCCAGGTGATGGGCACACTTATAACCCTGACTCAAGCATACCAAAATTGATACATCTAACAAAAACATTTGTACCCCCATAATATTTTGAAATAAAAAAGAGAATGTTTAGGCAACTCACATTTAAAGTGACCGTCAATATAGTTGGATTAAAATACACTGTATTTGTTCTTGCTATTTTCTATTTATTGTATTTGTACTTTGTTTCTGTTTTCCCTTTTTTCTGCTTTTTCTCATTTTATTTGATCCTTTTTATGATCCTATTTTATCTCCTTTATTTACTTATTATTTCAATATATATTTCATGTTTTTAATGGTTCCCTTTGAGTTTATAGTGCACATTTTTAGATAATTTTGGTTCACCTTCAGATAACACTATACTGTTTCACATGTAGTGCAAGTACCTTGAAACAGAATATTCCCAATTCCTTCCTCTCATTCCTTGTGTCATTGATTGCTGTATTCCATTACATTTTTACATATACTCTAAAAACACAATACGTTGTTACTATTATTGCTTTAAATAGTCGGTTATGTTTTAGAACAATTAAGAATATGAAAAATAAAAAGTTATATTTACCTTCATTTATTCCTTTTGCAACACTCTTCCTTTAATTATGTAGACCCAATTTTCTGACTTATAGAATTTTCTGCCTAAAAAATTTCCTTTAATATTTCTGGTAAGGCAAGTCTGATGATAATTAATTTCCTCAGTTTTTGTCTGGAAAGTATTTTGCCTCATTTTTTTTTTTTTTTTGAGACAGAGTCTCACTCTTTTGCCAGGGCTAGAGGGAGTGGCATGAGTGCCGTGGCATCAGCCTACCTTTAATTATGTAGACCCAATTTTCTGACTTAT
>NW_012153374.1:579117-617647 GCF_000956105.1 Propithecus coquereli | reverse complement strand
AGTAGCTGGGACTACAGGCATGCGCCACCATGCCCGGCTAATTTTTTCTATATGTTTTTAGTTGTCCGATTAATTTCTTTCTAATTTTAGTAGAGGTGGGGTCTCGCTCTTGCCCAGGCTGGTCTCGAACTCCTGAGCTCAAACAATCCGCCTGCCTTGGCCTCCCAGAGTGCTAGGATTACAGGCGTGAGCCACTGCGCCCGGCCTTGCCTCACTTTTAGAGGATATTTTTTGCAGAATTTAGAATTCTGGATTGGCATTTTTTATTTCAACACCTTAAAGGTTTCATCTTATTGTTTTTTTGCTTATGTAGTTTCTAACAAGAAATCTAGTATAATTCTCTTTGTTCATCTATAGGTAAAGTGTTCCCCACCCACCCTCTCCTCCCGGCTGCCTTAAAGATTTTTTGTCCTGATTTTCTGCAATTTGAATTTAATATGTCTGGCTGTGGTTTTTCATTTGTTTGTTTTTAGTATCTACCCTGATAGGTATTCTATGAGCTGTTTGGATCTGAGGTTTGGTGTCAATCATTAATTTTGGAAAATTTTGGTCATTATGTCTTTAAATATTTCTTCTGCCCTATCCTCTCTTTCTTCCCCTTCTTGTGTTCTAGGTACATATATATTATACTGTTTGATACTGTCCCACAGTTCTTGGATTTTTTTTCTGTTTTCTTTTTTTACTCCTTTTCTCTCTCTGCATTTCAGTTTGAGTAATTTCTATTGATCTATCTTCAAGTTCACTGATTCCTCAGCTGTACCGAGTCTTCTGATAAGCACATCAAAGACATTCTTCAGATCTGATACTGTGTTTTTTCCCTTGCATTCATATATGATTCTTTCTTATACTTTCCATCCCCATGGATGTAATTTTCATGCTAAAATTACCTATCTGATCTTACATGATTACCTTTCTAATAAAGCCTTAATATATTAATCATAACTGTTTTAAATTCCCTGATATTTCCAACATCCGTGTCATAACCGAGTCTGGTCCTGATGGTTGCTTTGTCTCTTCAGACTATTTTTTTCTTACCTTGACTCTTCCTTTTGTGCTGCCTCCTGGAGACAATCTATTTCATCTCTTATAGATGTATTCCATTATTATTTTTACTGATGCTTTTTAGCCTGGTAGTGGGGAATAAGGTACCAGGGACATTCTGTGCTATTCTGATTACAACTCAGTCTTAGGCGGGCTTGCCCTGAGTGCTGGAGGTGTGACCTTTACAAATGTTCCTGCCCCTCCTCCAAATGTAATGGTAGGCCTAGCACCTTTTCCTGTCCCTCCTGGGTTAGAACATTTTTTTTTTTCCTATTTTCTCCCTCAGCTGCAGTGAGTTTCCACCAGTGCCCTGAGTTTCTGTTACTCTTCCTTCTGAAGATTAGGACTTTTTTCCCCTTAGGGGAGATAGGATCAATTGGTTTGGGCAGATTTTCAGTGGTGTTGGCCATTCTGCTCTGCCAAGTGCAGAGAGTTTCCACCAGTGTGCTCGAGCTATAGTTTTTTGTTGCCTTTCTCCCTGAATAGATCTGGGTAGAATTTCGGCAAGGGCTACTGTTCTGTTGTTTCCTCCAAACCAGAACTACAGGATATCTTCTTCAGGATTCTTCTCAGTCTTCCCTGTCAGCATCTGGTGGAATTCCTGGAGGAAAATTCTGCAAAAAGGTGCAAAACTGCCTGTGTCTACAGCCCCTACTGGCTTCACATTCTCACACAGCCCCTACTGGCTTCATATTCTCACACTAGCCTGCAACCAGCCTTTAGCAATTCATTAATCATTTTAAGTTGAATCTTCTTGACTTTATATGTTGTTCAGTGATATATGCACCAGGTAAGCAAATGCCTGGGTCCTGTGGCTCCCTGCAGATGTCTGTTTCTAGAGCTTTGGGGTTAGCTTTTTGCACTGCAACCTCAGTTTCCTGATGAGTTCAAGAGAAGTCATTAATTTTCAGTTTCCCAGCTTTTTTTTTTTATTGTAATGGTGGGAGAGATGCTCTTTCCAACTCTACATCTCTGAGATAATACCAGATCATATGAATCTGGGGATAAGCTTTTGAGGCTCACTGTTTGTCTTCCAGCATCCATACCCCAGTTTACCAATTCCCCCACGATGGTAATCATGGTGGGTTTACCAGCTAGAGGCAAGACTTACATCTCCACGAAGCTCACACGATATCTTAACTGGATAGGAACACCAACTAAAGGTATGTTTCTGAAACCCTTTGTTCTATAGCCCCCTACATGTCACTGGCTGAAAACCAAGTAAGGTAGCAAGCCAAAGCCCTCTGTACCAGAAATGCTGCATCATCATTATTACCAAGATTAGGACTATTGCTACCACTATTACTATTACTGCTACCACTACCGGTACATTCTTTTAAATTTTATAATTTCTTGAGTACATACTCTATGTCCAATACCATGCTGGGTGCTAGGCATAGGAAAAACTAGTATTAAGATTAAACATCGGCTCTCAAGAAGTTACATGACCTAAAAACAACCCTATGAGTAACATACTATTTTTATTACCATTGCTGTTATTGCCACACCAATATTACTAGTTTTATTAGCATTAACATTTCTTCACCATTTCATAGGTTGAGGAAATTAAAGCCCAAGAGTTTAAATGCCTTGTCTAAGGCATATGGCAGAACCAGGTTATGAATGCAGGTCTGTTTGATTCCAAGCCTGACATTCACTGTGCCAGGTTTGATGTGTGGCTCTACTGGTAGAAAGAGAAAAGAATCCATATTGGCCCTATGCTCTTCTTTTCTTCATTCTCTTTCTCTCCTCCTCTTCCTTACCCATCCCCACATCCTATCTATCTTCCCCCTTCCCTTCCTTCCTCCCTATCTCCAAGTCTTCTCCTTTCTTTTTCCCATTTCTTCTTTCCTACATTCTCTTTATCTGATTCACTGGCAAAGAGTTTCAATGATTTTTCTATGTGCTAAAATCCATACTAGGCATTGGGGATACACAAATTGATGAGACTCATGCCTTGTCCTTGAAGAGTTCTCAACCCCTCTGGCATGCATAAGAATATCTCACATCTTCTAGGAATCCTAGGGCAGTAACAGGGTGCTAAGGGGGCTTACAGAGGGATTTACCAACTGGAAGGCAGTGACAGCTTCCTGGATAGGATATATTTGAGCTGGGTTCTGCAGGAGGAGTAGGACTTTGGCAGAAGGGGAGGAGAGAAGGAGCAGCTCTCATGGAGGACTGCAAGCTCCGAGGAGCCTCTGCTGAGTATAGGGGCACATGGAACACTGGCAGATGGGTCTCTGCCTTGATCCCCCTGCTTCCTGTCTGCTCCACTCCACTCAATTTTCACAGAGGCTTCCAGAGTCATATTTCAAAGCACAAAGCTGACCATACCTGCAGTCTCCAAAGGTCCCCTTGGCCTGCAGGTTTAAATCCAAGCTCCTTAGCCTGTTGTTCAAGGCCCTCCACAATTGACCCCTTCCAGCCTTTCAGGCCTCAGCCACATTGGATGATGCACTATCCTCCAAACATGCTCTGCCTTTTGCCAATGCCATACCTTTGCTCAAGCTGTTCCTCTACCAGGAATACCTTTGTTCCCCATTCCCACCCATATACCTGCCTATAAAATGTAGTTACCCTAAAAGAAGTGGTTCAAATGCTGTTTTCTCCCAGAAACCTTCTCAGATCACCCCAAGTGGAGTTAGTCTTTCCTTCCCCTTCACTCTTACATGGCTCCCTATCGTCTCTGTCAGAGGACTTAACAAACTGGATGGGAGCTCTCTGTTTACTGGTTTACTCACTGTCTTGCTGCTGGATTTTGAGCTCCTTGAGGGCCCCATCACGAAGATCTGGTTAATCTCTGAGACCAAGGACTCAAATTCTGCTTCACAGAGTAGGCATCAAAAAGTATTTGTTGGGTGAATGAATGAAGTATTACTCCTTTGGCTGCTTATCCCCTTTCTCCCCGTTTCCTTCCCTCCTCTCTGGTTTTTCACCATTACAGGTGGGAAAACATGGCTTAGAGATTTAGATTTGGCTTCTCCCTCATGATATAGAAAAATAAAATAACATAGGTCTAGAAGTCCGGAGACCCAGTCTGTATTTGTCACCAGCTCACTCACTGTTTAACCCTTAGTGAATGATTTTACTCCCTACATTTCAGTTTCTTCATCTTTCCACTGGAACAGGGCATTAAACGATTATGATTTATGAATAGTGGAAAAGACTACCTGCTTTAGGGCCACACAGACCTGGATTTGAATCCCAGATCCCCATTTATTAACCATGAAAATTATTTCCTATCTCTGAACTTTAATTTCCTCATTTGTAAAATGGGAATGGTGATCCCTACCTTATAGGATTGCTATAAGGAATAAATGAGCTGGTAGCCATAATTTGAAGCTTTACAAGCACGTTTTATAGCTACAAATTATACCTTGTTCTACCTCTGAGGTTTCCCCCAGCAAGGACATTTTTTGGCCACTGGGATCTTCCCAACCTCTTCACTGGCGCTCCCTGCTTTCAGTGTTTAATTTAGGCCAGTATCGACGAGAAGCAGTGAGCTACAAGAACTATGAATTCTTTCTCCCAGACAACACGGAAGCCCTACTTATCAGGAAGTAAGTACCAGCATTTTAGGAACTGTGCTGCTCCCTGGCTGAGGGAGGCCTTTGTTCAGATATTGGGGGAGTCGGGCAGAGTAATCTGGGTCAGGAATGAGGCCCTCTATAATCTCAAACAGTGTTTGAGACAGTCCTTTCACCATCTTGCTTGAAGCATGTTTCTGGTCATAACCATCCCTTGTTCAAGAACCTTTAATAGTCTCCTACTTCTGACAAGAGAGAATGAATAGAAACTTCTCAGCTTAGCATTTGAGACAAGACTCTCAATAGGTTGGCCCAGTCTAGTCTCCCTAGGCTTATTAATTCAACCTCTAGATCTCTCTCCCCTACAAGCCTCTGAGTACTTCCAGAACAGAGCCTGGGGTTCATTTATTGATCCATGCCTTCATCATAGAACCCAGCAACGAGTAATCACTGAAGAGATTTTTTACTGAAAGCATAAGTACAATGCAACTATCATGCCTATTCTTTTAGTGTTACACATGCCAGGCATGGTTTTTACTTCACAGAGCACATACCTAGGCTCTACCTGGGTTCCTAAACCAGTTCAGTATGAGCTTCATTAACTCGAGGGTTGGAGCCCCTTAGTGTTATGGCTTCCGTCAATTGCTGAGCTTTTCCTGGGTATGTCACTTTATACCTGCCCCTGAGCTGTGCGCATAGAGCTACTTTGAACTGTTTGACCCCTCTGTGCTTGGCCAGATTCCTAGAACATAGGACACCCTATGTAGATGTTCAATAGATGAATAATTTAGTGTACGACATGTGAGAGATGGTATAGAAGACAATACAGAAAAAGAAAGAGAAACCCATCCTGGTGGATAGGGGTTGTCTCTGTTTCCTTCTCCATCTATTTCAGACAGTGCGCCCTGGCAGCCCTGAAGGATGTTCACAACTATCTCAGCCATGAGGAAGGCCATGTTGCGGTAAAGAAATTTTCATTTTTTCCTCGAGTATCTGCTGAGATGGAGAATGGCTGATATGTACTGAACATTTATGATATGCCATACATTGTTCTAAGTTCTTTGCATATATTAATAATTTAAGTTCATGCCCCCTGTGAGATAGGTATTGTTATTATATAACATTTTAGAGCCCAGAAGAATGACTCACAGAGAGATTAAATAATTTCCCAAGGTGGTATGGCATGTACCCAACAGGGCCAGAAGTGGAATCCAGGTTGTATAGCTCCAGAATCTCCACTCTTAACCACTATTCTCTACTAGTCCACCCTCGAGAATTCAGCAGGACCCTACTGGAATTTAAGACTGCAGTACAAATATTTTTGAGTTCTGAAGATTTACCTCAACTTCTAGTCAATTTAATTTCATAGACCCTTGGGGTAGTATTTGCAAATTCTAAAAGGAGAAGAGATCCTCAAATATGCAAATGGTTCCATATCAGATGCTTAGGTTGGAGAGTTGTTTCCTGTTCATGGGGACTTCTGAGGTGATAAGGAAAGAAGAAGCCTCACCTAGGAGTTGAGAGAACCAGTTCTAGCTCTCCTCTGTCAGCAACTCTCAGTGATTTTGGTCAAGGAAAGTCCTATTTCTAGGCCTCAATTATTTTACCTGTATGAAATAATCCTAATAAAACCCCACTATTTTCCTCTTGCCTTATTGCATTCACAGGGTCTGGTACATTTCTGGGCAGAAAGTAAGGGCTCAGTGAATGCTTGTGAAATTGACATAAGCCAATTTCAAATCCTTCCTATCTTCTAAGAACCCTGTTCAAGTTCTACCTCCTTTTGGGATCTCTCCACTTAGCACAGGGATGGACAAAAAGTAGGTGTTATATCAATACTAGATTCAGAGTAAGCTAATCTCATTACCTGCCTCTAGGTTTTTGATGCCACCAACACTACCAGAGAACGACGGTCAATGATTCTGCAGTTTGCTAAAGAACATGGTTACAAGGTACAGTAATACTCCCACTCTTATCTAGAGCCTACTTATCCAGCACAAATCCCAAAGAAAGGCAAAGCAGGGGACTTAGAGCAGCCAAATCAGCTACCATAGGTTCAACATTTTAATTTGGTTGTCTGACTTTTTAGGATACAGTGAGAAGCAACAAAGCAGAACAGGAAAGGAGAGATACCATGTTAGGCAATGGAGGATTACTACTGACAGGCTGACACTGTAGGGGATGATGATGAGGAAGGAGTGGAGAGAACCACTACAAAAAGCTTATATAAGAACTGAAATCCAGCAAAGACACAAAACAACGATCTGGAGCCATTCAACTTAGAGCCAATCTGCCTCACAAAACTCGGAAGCCTGAAAGGACTGCCTGTGAACATTATGTTGTCAGAGATGCCCCTGGGGATGACTCAGAGCCTTTGAGAAGGGGTCAAGCTATGTTTGGTTCCTACTAAATATAATTCCCAGCTAGAAATCTCTCTTCTGTTTCTCTCATAGGTCTTTTTCATCGAGTCCATTTGTAATGACCCTGGCGTCATTGCAGAGAACATCAGGGTAAGGAGCACTAGTTACCTTTCCTCCTTACTCTGACTTAGGCTTGGATCATGCCTAAAAAGCCTCTGTGAGATTAAAGGGAGTATTCCTCCCTGAGCTTCTCCTCCCACTTCATACAGGAAGCATTTCCTGACCATCATAGCCCACAATGAACCTATAAAATTAACTGAAGCCAATGTATATAAAGCCCTTAGTACGCACCAGGCACCAAGCTTTACTCTGATTAATTTTTCAAAACAAACTTGTATGTTAGGGATCATTTTTATGTTGGAGAGAGAAAACTGAGGTTCCAGGAGGAGAAATGAGTTATGAAAGATTCATACAACCAGAAAGAGATAGAAGTAGGACTGGACCTCAGGCTTAGCTATCTGCCTCGAATGCCTATGGTCTTTATTCTGCCTCACAATTCATGTCAGAACTATCACTGCTATTAGATTCTAGGCATGTGATCTAGAACTGGGTCATTCACCACATTTTTTTGTTTCCTACTTTATCAAATTATTGAAGCTCAGGGACAGAAGAGACCTTAAAGGTCATCTCCTTCAAGCCTCCATCAGATACGTGAAATCCCAGTTAAATGTTTGTCTAGATTTTCTTTTATACCTGCAATGGAAAGAGGCTCATTGCTTTCAACAAATGCAGCCCAGTCAAGCTGAAATCTGCCTCCCTGTAATTTTCACTCATTGGTCCTTTTTTTTTTTTACCTCTTGGGACATAGAGCATATTCAGTTCCTCTCCTCCCTCTCCACGCACCCATCTATCCATCCGTTTATTGATTCAACAGAAATTGACTATACACCTGGGCTGGGCCATTCTGTGCATTAGAGACAGAGAAATGGGTAGAGAAGAGTCGTTTCCTTGAGCTCACAGTCTAATGAGGGAGACTGACAAGCATATAGATAGAACTCTGAGATCAGTGCTGAGATAAGGGAACAAAGGAGGATGTGGAAGCATAGTGGTGAGGATCTAACCTTGCATGGGGGTGAATATAAGGGAAGGCTTCCCAGTGGAGGTAATAATTGAGCTGCATTTTGAAGAATGCATATGAATTTGGCAGGCAAGTGAAAAATGGGAAATAAGGGAATAGCATGTACTAAGTATGACATCCCCAGGAAACTATAAGTAACTTAGATTAGCTAAAGCAAAGTGTGTAGAGGAATAGGCGAGCAATGGGAAATGAAGATTAAGAGATAGTTTGGGGCTCAATCATGATAAGCCATGAGCCATCTATGAAATAGTTCATACTTTTTCCTAAAAGATATGAGGAAATGGGGAAGGGTTTTAAGTAGGAGAATGCTGTGCCCAGACATGTGCATGTTAGAAATGTCCATCCGGCGCCCTATATGGTAAATATATCAGAAATAACAAGACTGTAGACAGAGTAATAAGTCACAAAGCTATAGAGAGCACAGACAAGAGAGAATGGATATTTAGACCAGATGACAGAGTGGAGAGGATTTGGTGCCTGCTAAGCAGTAAAGGATGATAGACATTTAGGATGACTCCCAGATTCCATTTAGGCTCAGGTGACTGGTTGGATGATAGTGCCATTCTCTGAGATAAGGATTGTGGGAGGAGATGGTAGGCAGTAGGGGATTAGGATGTGCCAGTCCGTCAGAAATCCAAAGACAACATGGCATATTCTCCCAGTAATCACTTGATACACGAGACATTATGACCGCTGGTCAAGATCTCTGGTTCCTCTTCTTCAGCTTTTTCTCACACCACAGTTTCTGGTCCTCTTGCAAATATAATAAATATTCTTCTTAAGCAATGTGTGCTCTGGGCCTAAGTACAATGTAACAGGCCTTGTTTGACCACACAGAGATGAGGAATGAGGAGTCACACAGTCCAGCTTCTCTTCAATTGACTGATTTTATAAACTTGCACAAGATCCTTTCTCCAAGTCTCAATTTCCTCACCTATAAAATGAGGGGTGTTGTACTCAATGGTCTCTATGGACCGTTTCTAAGGACACTGTCAGGGTCTCCATCTCTCAGTGTCATCCTTGATGCCTCTGTTCTTCTCCCCATTCCCAGCAAGTGAAACTAGGCAGCCCTGATTATATAGGCTGTGACCAGGAAAAGGTTCTGGAAGACTTTCTAAAGAGAATTGAGTGCTATGAGGTCAACTACCAACCTTTGGATGATGAACTGGACAGGTAAGAGCCCAGCACCCCAAAGTTGAAGTCTGGATTCTTAGCCCAGTTTTGATGTCCTGTAGGACCTGGGGAAATGTCCTCCCTTTCTAGGCCTCAGCTTCTCTAAGATGATCTGTCTTCAAGGGCCCTCTTGGCTCTGATTCCTTGATGTCCAAGGGGTCCATAAGATGACTGAAACAGTGATTTCCTGAGAAATATGGACAGATCAGGACCCCGAGAACAAATACCTCCCTCCTGTGGGTGTTGCTATTATTATTACAAAAGTATTCTTCATGTTTGAATGACATTTAAATTTCCCAACACATTCACCTTCTTTCTTTCATTGAATTCCCACAGCATCCCTGTAAAGGAGGCTGAGATGGGTCTTATGATCATAAATTTTTAAGAAGAAATTGAGCCTTAGAAAGCTTAAACTACTTTCCCAAGCTCCCACCACAAGTCAGGGGGTAGACCTAGAATTCTAACTACTTATTCTGTCTCCAAGTCATGTCTCTTGTCACAACACTCATGTGCCTCTTCAATCAACAAGTCTGTTCAGGCTCCTTTGAGCTGTGGTGTATGTAAGGGGTGTAAATGGAGGCAAGAGAGGTGGGTTCTATCCTGGGGTAGCTTCCATAGCACCTTAAAACATGGAAAGACTCATGAAAAACAAGAAATGTTCTGTCATAACACCAATCAAAGATAGGAGAGGTGTTATCTAGCAGTACAGAGCAGACGTGAGTTTTAGATGTAGGGTGTTTCTAGAACCTTACTCTCTTTCAAAATGGGTTGTGATGAGAAGGGACCTGGGTCACCCACACCCTTTGGGACCCAAGTGAGAAATGTAAGGAGGCCTCACATGGCCGTTACCACCTTAATAAGTTTAAAGAGCAACCTTCCAGCCTTACCAACTGAAGTACTGGGAGATGAGCATTGTTATTGCCCCACTCCTTAGGTAGGGAAACTGAGACGCAGGTCAGGTCAAAGACTTACCTGAGGCCACACAATGAGTCAGTAACAGAATATATACTCAAACCCAAATCCCCAAACTTCCCTCCTGGCTGCCCCTGACACATCACTGTATCACAAAAAGTGTTACATGAGGCTTAGACATTCAATGCAAGGGGCATGGCCTTTATGTATGATTGTGTAGATTGTTCATTGTATAGGCACCCTGGTCAAGAGTACACTTGCTTCTGTCACCAAGACATGTGCTGGAGTGGGGCTGTATAGGTCTTCAGGAAAGTGCTACTTTTTCAAATTTCCACAATGGCACCATATAGGCTAACAGCATATGGTGAAAAGAGCCTGCAGGAAGAGGACAGAAGTAAGAGAACAACACCGAGAAAGCCCCTTGCCCTGGGCCTAGACTCCTGCAGGTGGTCGGTTGTTGTTTGATGAATCAGTTTGGGCCTGAAGACAATAGATCTAGAAGGTCAGATTTATGTCATCATTTTTTCTATTAGCAGACATTTATAATCCATGCATCAGGTTCCATCCCTGAGCACAGAACCCAAAGAGGGAAGGGCTGTCCCTGCTTTGACAGAATGTCCAGTTGGTTGGGGAAAACAAGGAGTACACAGTTGATCACAATTGTAGTGACAATAAACCAAGTGGGCTGTAGGAACACAGAGCATGGAACTCAGCCCAATTTGGAGGAAGAAGGTCTGGAAGAGCTAGATTACCCAATAGGCAGACTAAACTTATGCTTAGGACACTAGCCTGGTAGAGGCTACCAAAAAGAAGAAGAAAATTACCTTAAAAGCTTTTTAGTATTTGATATTTCAAAAACAGCATCAAGGTAGTCAAAGTGGAAAAAAATAAAACCAGAACCTAGGAGGACCTCCTTGTATTATTATATAGTTTATAGTTTTTATTTTAAATTACACATGGTGTGGGTGGGCATTAGTTACTATAATTTTTTTTGGTGTGGGGTACCACTAAATGACTCCTGGACTCAAAGAAAGCTTCCTGGGGTGAGTGAATGTGTTGACTCTTGACAGCTGAATGCATAGGAGCTCAACTTGGAAATCAAGCAAGGTGCATCTTTTCAAGCAAAGAGAACAGCACTTTGTAATAGCCTAGTTACATCTGAAAAAGAGAAAAGGACTACAGAGAATATTCCAAGTGTAACAGCAAAAGCATGAAGGCAAGAATGAAACAGAGAAGTTATGGGTATGGGCGTGGGACTGTGAAGTGAGGCCAACTGGGGCCAGTGTGTGAAGGCACCTAGTATATCAGACTAAGCTGAGGAATTGAGAAGTTCTCCTAGGGCCACACAGAACCTAGTGTTAGGAACAGACAGTAACCAGGTAAGAAGGTTGCATCAGATATGTCCTATCCCTAGACTCTGAGGGTCCTATGAGACATAATTTGAGAGAGGGGAGCATTCTGGGGTTTAAATCCCAAGTCCACTTCTTCTGAGGAAGTGACTTTGGGAAAATCGCTTCCTTTCTCTGTGCTTCAGTTTCCTCACCTATAAAACGGAGATGATAATCTCTGCTCTGTAGGTGGGTTATGAGGACTCATGGACTTTAAAATCCCCACAGAATTTTTTTTAAATTTTTTTTATTTCTGCATATTATGGGGGTACAAATGTTTAGATTACGTTGCCATTTCCCCCCACCCCCCCAGTCAGAGATTCAAGCATGTCCATCCCCTCCCCACAGAATTTTAAAGGCCAGATGCACAGAAAATGTTCAACAAATGCAAGTGCCCTGTGAGAGCTATTGGGTGTGGACCACACGACTGGGCATGAAGAGTGTGGGACAGACATAAAAGACTTCTGTAGGAAGATCAAGGGAGAGGTTTTCTGAAACCAAATCCATCAGCAGCCTTGCTAACTGCCTCAGGTTAGTGCAGCTCTTTCCACTCACTTGGTTTTGTTACCATGCAACCAGGGTTGCTGGTGTCACCTCATTGGCCCAGCCTCCCACACCTCTTCTCAGGAATCTCTCTGAACTCTCTCTAAGCCAACAACTAAAGAACTAATTCCTGGCACAGCAGAGACCTCAGGAATCATACTCCATGCTTCAGATGTGATTAATCAGTGTCCCTACCCCATCCCCCAGCTTCTCCAGAAACAGGTGGCTGAATAGTTTGATTATCACTCCATATGTAGTTATTAGTTCATAACAGAGCACAGAATTGAGGAGACAGCATGCAACTTTGAGCAAGCACCACAAGTTCCCCAGTGGTGTTGTGGACCACCTCTGTATCCCCATGCCCAAACACTCGGCACACCACAAAGGGAGTGACTATGGAATGAATGTTGAACATTGACCATGTATTTCCAAGTATATGTTCCTGAGTGCTAAAAGAGCTGCCAAAGGGCAGACACTGGGTCCCCACCCCAAGCACAGTGCCTAGAACAGAGGAAGGTGTGTTGATTGACAGCATGGCAAATAGGGAAAGAACATAGCACAACCCCTCTCTGAGCAAGGAGAGAGACACACACACTCAAACACATATGCACACACAGTCTGGTAGCTTCCGGTATAGTGTAAAGTATAATAAATACATAGCTCAAAAAAACAGGAGGGAAGAGCTTGGCTCAGGATCAGAAAGGCAGGGGTAATGGAAAAGTCAAAAGCTGCCAGTGATATGCTGGAGACAGCCAGAGATGCAGAGGATTACTCCTTCTCTCTGAGTGTAAGAGGGATGTGAACTACAGAGGAGAGAACCCCAGCTGCCTGTAGTGTGATGAGTGAAGGTGAAAAGACAACCTGGCTCAAGCTGAGGCTGAGGAAAAGAGACAGGGGAGATGATAGCAGGCAATGAGCTCCTTTGAGTGGTCAGGAAAGAAGTCTCTAGGACAGGTACTCAAAACAGGACAAGGCATGGCATCACATTAGGTGAGAGCTGAGTTGTGGAGTAAGCTTGAAAGCAGGGTACGTGGTTGGGGCTTTCTCTTGGGATCAGCTCCACCACCATCAGCTCCTGAGCTGCCCTTGCTCCTGCTTGGCTTCGGCCTAGCAACCTGTCCTACATCAAGATCTTCGACGTGGGCACACGCTACATGGTGAACCGAGTGCAGGACCACATCCAGAGCCGCACCGTCTACTATCTCATGAACATCCACGTCACTCCCCGCTCGATCTACCTATGCCGGCACGGTGAGAGCGAGCTCAACCTCAGAGGCCGTATCGGAGGCGACTCTGGACTCTCAGCTCGGGGCAAGCAGGTAGGGAGGGCCCCAGGCACCCACAGGGGTTGGCCGAGCTGGCCCAGGTGGGCGGGGGGTGGGCTGGTCACTGCCTGGGTCCGGAGCTGGGGGACCCCGCGATGGGGGAGAAGCAGATTCTGGCCCTTCCACCCATCAGCCACTCAGTCTTGACACAGCCATCTGCTCCTGTATGCCCACTGCTTCCGCAGGTCTAATAGCGTGGCCCCAGCACCCAGGGCCTGCCCAAATCCAGCTGCTTCTCTTGGCCCTGACTGGTCCCCTCATCTTTCTCAGAGCTCTGGGCCTTTGCTTGTGCAGTTCCCCCACCTAGGCTGTCCCCTCTGTCCCCTTTGCCAGCGAATGACCATGGCTTGCACAGACAGCTGCCCTGAGGGGCCCACCCCTGAATTCCTCTTCTCCCAGACTCAGGGCTGCTGCTGCCCCACCCCCACCCTCCAGGTATCACACTAGCAGCACTTTTCCCCACCAGTGACCCTGTCCTTCCTGCCCTCACCACCCCCTTCCAAGGCCCAGCACCTGCTCCATGGTCTGGCCCAGAAAGCCCTCCTGGTCCTCTCCTCCCTGCCAGGCAGGTCGCCGTGCCCTGGGCTCCAGCTCTCCCAGGTCTGGCCCATCTGACTCTCCTGGCGTGAGTCTCTTCTCCCCAGCCGGGCACACTGACCTGCACATGCTGGGTGCTGGCTACCCAAAGGGGTGCATGGCCCCAGCATTTGGCCCTGCGCCTGGGCTTGTTAGTACAGGTATTGCTTCTGCTGGGAGGACCGCTTGGGGTGGCACAAGTGGGAAGTGAAGTGCAGGAGGAACACTTATCGTCATTGCTGTCATTTATTGGGCACCTATGTGCAGTCATGGTGCCATCTGCTTGTACACGTGTGGCTTCATTTAAACTTCACAACAGCCCCATGAGGTGGGTGCTGCTGTCACTGGTTTATGGATGGGGAAGCTGGGCCCAGAGAGGAGCAGAGAGTGGCCCCAGGGCTCATGGTACCCGACAGAACCAGGACTGAGAGCCAGGCCTTCCTGCCTGCCTCAGCTCCCCGCTGGAGAGGCGGGAGGTGTCCCAGGCCAGGCGTGGCCCCAGAAGGCCCAGTCCTTGATGCTCCCTTTCTTACCTCCAGACGGGCAGCCTCCCCTCAAGATAGGCTCTGACCTCTGACTCCTCCACTCCCACCCCTCAGTGCGGGGTCAGAGGACCTGTGGCAGGGGTGTCTCGGTTGGAGCCCCCGCCCTGCCCGCACAGCTCAGAGCAGGGGCTGACACGTGGCCGTCTCCACAGGGTGCACCTTCCTAGCACACAAGTGTGCACACGGGCACGCACACAGCTGCTCCAACCTTCACGCTCACGGGCACAGTGCACTGGCCCGGTTTACAAAGCACTTCCCATCGACTGTCACCCCCATCACCATCGCTCTCACTTGTGCAGCACCTACTGTGTACAGAGAGCAGTCTGTGTGCCCCCCACCCACTGCCTAAAGTGACGCTCACAGAGAGCAGGCCTGGCGAGCCAGTGCTCTCCGCCTCTTACAGGCGATATGAGGCCAGAGAGGGGCAGGGACGTGTCCGAGGGCACACGGGGACCGTGTGAGGGAGTTGGAGGAGTTTGACCCATGTCTCCTACCTCCCAGTCAAGAGCTCCTAACACCGGAGCACACGGCCTGCTGACTCATATCTCTAATTAAATGTGTATGTAACATGGCTATATCCCTCTATACACGTGTGCCTGTGTCTACGTGTTTGTGCAGACGGATGTTCCTAACACACAGCATCATGACTGATGACACACCTGTACCCAGAAGAAGAGTGACTCACTTGCGCCTCTGGGCTCCCACAGCCCTTGTGGTTCCCCTCAGCACTGCCATGGTTTCCCCCACTGCACTGGCCGTCTCCTGAGAACGAGAACACCCCAGCACCCAGCACAGGGCCACACACACATTCAATACATGTGTTAATACCCTTAGAACCTGGATACCAGGATCCCTACTTAAGCAATGGGTATTCACATTGTCAAAGAGAAATAGAAATGTCTCCCAAATCCTATACCTCCACTACCTGTTCACACTGAGGGTACCCCACTCTTTGCCTTTATTGCCCAGAGTCCGCTTTCAGTGCCTGCATGAGCCTATCCTAGAGTCTGTCCACCTGAGGACTGGTCATGTAACAGGAGTGTTCACCCTTAGACCAAAGGGTGGCCAAGAAGTTGCTGTTTGTGAAGCATGGGGATTAGTAGAGCTGGGGTGTGGACAGAACTTTGTCATGTGAGTGGATCATCTGCAAACATGTACTCAAGGTACCTAGAAGTGCAGTATGGAGCCAGAAATGGAATGAGAAGGGAGGACGACTGTGGATGTGGTGCCTCCATTTGCACTTTTGTCCTAGATTCTACAAATGTTAGAGGTGGGCCTGTCTGAATGAATAAATAACCGAGTAGAGGGTTCAGTGAGCAAGCATCAATGAACATACACACACACACACACACACACACACACACTCAGTCACTCACACTTTTCTATTCCCTTGACCCTTAATCACATAGGAAAGAGTATGGGTTTTTATAAATTTGGAACATTTAAACTCTCTGCTCTTGCTTGTTCATCACCATTCCATTTGTAGCAGATCTGAGCTTGTTCTCATGGCTACCCTGTTCTCTCTCACCTCTCCTTTTGCTTTCCTCTCCTCCTCTGCACCCCCACACCCTAGTATGCCTATGCCCTAGCCAACTTCATTCGGTCCCAGGGCATCAGCTCCCTGAAGGTGTGGACCAGTCACATGAAGAGGACCATCCAGACAGCTGAAGCCCTGGGTGTCCCCTATGAACAGTGGAAAGCCCTGAACGAGATCGATGCGGTGAGATGTGTGGCAGTGGGGGGCTTGAGTCTGGCCTTATTCCCTGGGTTGCCCCTGCTCCAGTCCCTATGGGGAAGCTAATTAATTCAACAAACATTTCTTGACAACCAGCCATGTGCCAGATCCTATTCTGTGCCTTGAGGATCCAGGGAAGTCCAGAAGAGACACAGTCTCTGCCCTTATGGAGCAGTCAGTAAATAGGACATTACATCTCAGTGTGACAAAAGGTTATGGGAGGGACAGTATAAGGGATTATGGGGGATCAGAAGGTAAGGGTGCTCCTGACCAGATGTGGTGGGGGGGGAAATTTATAAGGAAATCCTGGAGGAAGCTAGAGGTGAGATATAAAGCAGGCAAAATTTAGTTCAGGGACAGAGAAAAGCTCATGTGAAGACCCAGAGATGAGAAGAGAGCATGGCATGTTCAGGGAACTGAAGGAAAGAATAGCAGAGAGGCTGGGATGGTGATGATGAGGTCTGGAGAAAAGGGAGATGAGGCTGGAAAGGAAGCGTGGCCATGAGGTCTTATGGGCCATGTTGAGGGATTCGGATGCTGCCCTAACAACAGTGGGAAGCCATTGATGGGGTCTAAGTCAAGGAGGAATGGTCTGAACATGATTCACATTTTTTAATAAAATTCCACCCCTGGGCATGTGTGGAGACTCAGTGGGGAAAGGGCCAGAATGAGCACATAGGTTAGTAAGGAGATGGCTGCATTAGTTTGGCAAGAGGTGAGGGCATGTTGGACCACAGTAGTGTCATTAGAGATGAAGAATAAAAACTTGGGAAATGTTTCAAAGGTAGAATCAACAGGACTTGATAGTTCCCTGGCTTTAAAGGGTGAGGAAGAAGGAGGAGTAAAGGATTCAACCCTGGTGACATGGCAATCTCTCTTCAGGGTCAGGTTTTCCCATGAACTCTTTGAGAAAGAAGCTGTTTCCTCTCCATTGACTACCTGCACTGCAGGTACACTGGCACGGGGCAGCAGCCCACAGGTTATAGTAGTTGGACATCAACATAAAAGCATCATCACAGGTGTAGATAACTTGTGTGTGGGTAGCTTAACTTGCTTTCCTGTTAGATATGCTTCTATAGATTGTGTGTGTGTGTATACATTCATACATAAGTACATAAATATAGAGGTACTGAGATACATATAGTTAAAAAAGAGCTATGCAGCACTGTTCTACAGATCACATACATTTGCTATAAAATACATGCAAACAAATATGTAAACTGTTCATCATAAGAGTTTAATTGCTGCCTATTTCTGCCCAACCTGTGATGTGAACATTTATTGAACATCTACTTGTTTCAGGTTCTGGAGTGGTGCTAGAGACAGAGATTAATCTGATTGGTTCCTATCTTCACTGAGTTTTTAGGATAAATTAGGTAGACAGAGGAATAAACAGAAATACAAAACAGCGTGTGTGATACAGGCTCTGAAAGGCAAGACCATGAGTGCATAGAAGTCAGGGCACAGCACCTGACCCAGCCAGAATCTGCCTGGAGGAAGTGATGCCTAGCTGAAATCTGAGGCTGAGTAGCAGTGAACCAAGTAGAAAGGATCAGGAATGGTATTCCAGGCAGACAGAGCAGCATAAGCAAATAGGATATTGTGTGTGTATGGAAATGCTAAAGTTGTAGCAGTGGAGACAGAGAAGGAGGAAAAAGGAAGAGATTTGAGAGAGATTTAGGAAGCAGAATCTCAGGAATTGGCTCTGGAGGGATGGGTGAGGAGGAAGCAAGAATTTAGAATGATGCCTAAGTTTCTGGTTTATTTTCTATGATTAATAATAATTATACTTAATTCCACTGACTGAGTCTTCGAAATGTGCCATGTACATCCTGTACTAGTATCTTTTACATAAATTATCCCTAACATTCAAAACACTTCTTTGAGGTAGTTGTAATTCTTCTCATTTTGTAGATAAGGAAAATAAAATTTGGAGAGGTTAGGCAGTTTGCCTAAAGTAATAAGGAGTCAGTGGCCATTTCTACAGGCGACAGGCTCCTGGCATTCCTCAGAATGGAAAGTTGAAGCCAATCTGGAAGGACCTTGTATACCCAGTAGGCTGCACTTTCTTTCATGGGCAGTGTCAGTTGGAGAAGTTTGAGACTGCAGAACTGTTTGTGAGTTGGGGCGCGGGTTCAGTTCCTCACCCCCGAGGGAAGCCAAAAGACAGCAACCAGAGGCTGCTGATGCCCCCCCACCCCACACACACAGGATGGTTTAATTAAAATCCACACATCCAGAAAGAAACCTTAGAAACCCAACATCATTTCCCACTGCCACCAGCAGTCACCTCACCTCTGGGGATTTCTCAGTAGATTTGGAATCTCTCATAAGCTCCTGAGAAACTAATTCTCTGAGTCCTCAATTCCTTCTTTGCTTGAGGAGAGTGTATCTCCCCAAAGCCCACTCTGAAACCGTTAGGAATTTACTAATTGTTCTTCCCTGAAATGGCTATGGATATCTGTTTCTTTATCTACCACAGGTCCCGAAGTAGAGGTCTGGGCAGGAGGGATGGGAAATGCTATAAAATGGGAGAGCACTATGGTATATGTGCATACATGCATGCACTTGCATATGCAGTCACAGACACCCACCACAAGTATGCTCACACTTGCATACATGCACTTCACAGACACGTGAACTCTCTTCTACCAATCACACCTTCAGGTATAAAGATATGTAATTAGATGTGTAAGGTACACCCACAGACCTACTGGGACAATCATAGAAAAACACCATACACTCAGCCTGAACTCATTTATCCATATACATTCACTCTCACATCCACATAGCTACACACCTCTTGCACATATACACATACACACTCACAGACAACAGGTGCAAACCCAGAGCTGTGTTCACAGAGACCCAGGTGCTCACTTGCTACTTTTCCACAATCATTGGTCTCAGAACTATAACAAAGACTGTGTGGATTTAATCTTGTGAATACTTTTTCCCCCAAATACTTTATCTCAGGGTGTCTGTGAGGAGATGACCTATGAAGAAATCCAGGAACACTACCCTGAAGAATTTGCACTACGAGACCAAGATAAATATCGCTACCGCTATCCCAAGGGAGAGGTAAAGTAGGGAGGGGTGACCTAATTTCTAGAACTCCTCCCCAATACCTCCATTCCAACTTCCAGGATTCCACAGTTGCCTAGAAAGCTTTAGAAACAGGGTAAAGCATATTTTGCGGCAGCTGCCATCTCACAAAACACATGATTATCTGACCCTTGGCTTAGATTCTCGGCAATAAGCAACAGACTTTTTAAAAAGCTACATATTTGCTTCCTTATTCTCTCTGCTTTCAGGAGGGCCCACTTTATCCTGGACTTGTCTCTAGTATCCCCTCACTAAAGACACTTGAAATAATTCAACATAATTTCCTGACATTTTGTTGCCAAGTTGCCTAAAGTGCCAGCCTCTCTGGACAACTGGGCATCATCCAAAGGGACAATGGCTGTTTAACCGATTTCTTTGCCACCACATGAACCAGACTATCACTTTCCTCTCCCCATATGAGATGAATGCTCATTGCTTCCAACCCCGCCTCCATTTAGCCAGTTCCACATTTTAGAGCATTTATTAGTCATATTCCATTTCTGATACAAATTCCTGGGAACAATTATCAGAAAAGCAGGACATCTGGGAAGATAAAACAATAGATATTCTGGTCAGTTACATAGCACTTTCATATTTTTATCTTCATCCTTAGAAATTACATTATAGAATCCATCTTAATTTGTCCTTGTTTTCCTTTATGTATTTTGAGGCTATATTATCAGAAGCATACAAGTTTAAAGCAATTACACCTTCTTACTGAATTGTACACTTTATTATTACATAGTGACCAAACCTCTTTTCTGCTGATAATCCTTTTTGCCCAAAAGTGTATTTTATTATTTTTTTTATTTCAATAGATTTAGGAGGTATAAGTGTTTTTTCTTTCATGGATGAATTGTGTAATGGTGAGGTCATGGCTTTTAGTGTACCCATCACAAGGATAGTGTACATTGTACCCGATAAGTAATTTTTGATCCCTCACTCCCTCCAACCTCCCCTTTTCTTAGTTTCCAATGTCCATCATACCAAAAAGCATATTTTATCTAACATTAATATAGCAATATAAGATTGCTTCTGGTGACTGCTTGCCTAGTTCACTTTTATCTATTCATTTATTTCAACTTCCCTGTTTATTTTTGTTTTGTATCTCTTGTAAACAGCTTATAGTTGGATTCTGTTGTTTTTAATCCAAACTGAAAATATATGCCTTTTGAATAGTAAGTTTGGTATATTTGCTTTTATTGTAATTACTGATTTTTTTTTAGTTTATTTCTATTATCTTGTCTTGAGCTCTCTATGCTTAGTTTATTTTTCATTTCGTTCTTGCCTTCTTAAGGATCAATAGAGTTTTTACATCCATATTTAAGTTATATAATCTGCTTCCATTTATTTAGAAGTTACCCTTAATATTTTTAAAAAGATTTCATCATGATTCTTTTCATTCATAGCAGATATCCCACTAAGGCTGTAAGCTCAAAATATTATATTTTATTTTTTTATATGTTTGCTGGCCATTATTCTGTCTTCTTTTGAAAAGTTTCTGTCCATTTCGCTTGCCCATTTGTTGATGGGGTTGTTTGATTTTTTCTTGTTGATTTTTTTGAGTTCTAGATAGATTCTGGTTATCAGCCCTTTATCAGATGTGTAGAGAGCAAATATTTTTTCCCATTCTGTGGGCTGTCTATTCACTCTAATGATAGTTTCCTTGGCAGTGCAGAAGCTTTTTAATTTGATTAGATCCCACTTATTTATTTTTGTTGCTGCGGCGATTGCTTTGGGGGTCTTCTTCAAGAATTCCTTACCTAGGCCGATGTCTGAAAGGGTCTTCCCAACATCTTCATTTAGAATTCTTAAGGTTTCGTGTCTTAGGTTTAAGTCTGAATCATTAGAGAAATGCAAATCAAAACTACAATGAGGTATCACCTAACCCCAGTGAGATTGGCCTCTATCAAAAAAACACAAAACAACAAATGTTGGCGAGGATGTGGAGAGACAGGAACACTTCTACACTGCTGGTGGGACTGTAAGTTAGTGCAGCCTCTGTGGAAAAGAATTTGGAGATACCTCAGAGAGCTAAAAATAGAAATACCATTCGATCCAGCAATAGCACTATTAGGCATCTACCCAAAAGAGCACAAAACATTCTACGATAAGGACATCTGCACCCGAATGTTTATGGCAGCACAATTCACTATTGCAAGAATGTGGAAACAACCCAAGTGCCCGTCAATCCATGAGTGGATTATCAAAATTTGGTATATGTTCACAATGGAATATTACTCAATCATAAGAAATGACAGTGATCTAGTACCTCTTACACTTTCCTGGATTAAACTTAAGCCCATTATCCAAAGTGGAGCACCACAAGAGCAGCAGAAAGGGACCCATTTGTACTCACCATCAAATTGGTATTAACTAATCAACACATAAATGCACATATCAGAACAACATCTATTGGATGCTGGGGAAGGGGGAGGGCGGTGGGAGGAGGGGGGAGGAGGGAGGAGGGGACGGGTATTTGTATACACAAGAAGTGCAATGCGCACTACCCGAAGGATGGACATATTTGAAACACGGACTTGGGGGGAGGGGAACCAAGGGCAACACATGTAACCTAAACATCTGTACCCCATAATATGCTGAAATAAAAAAATATATATATTATATTTTAAAGTCACTCATAATGATTATTTGTTATGCGTTGTAATGCAATTGACTTGACCCTTAACATTTTAATACGTGTAGTTAACAAAATCTAAAATCAATATCTCCACCCTCCCCCTAAACAATAGACCTTTAAAACTCTGGTCACTTTCTCTCCTAATTTGCATGTTAATTATTTTGTCTTTTAGGTCAGTCTTGGTCTTAACCCCCAAATGAATTATTACTGTTGTTGTTACTGTTATTATTATTGTATACAGTCAATGTTTATTTAGATTTAACCACATTTACTGACTCTTTTGATCATTCTTGCTCCTTGCATCTCAAGTCTTCCTTCTGAGTTAATTTTCCCTCTTCCTTTGGAAGTTGTTTTTAGTGAGGGTCTGTTGATAGTAATCTTACCTTTCTTTCTGTCTAACAACGTCTTCGTGGGGTTGGGGGATTCCTCAATCCCAGTGATACTTTGGCTGGGTATAAAACTCTAAGTGGACAGTTGTTTTCTCTCACCATTTTGAAGATATGACTCCCTACTGTCTTCTGGATTCTACTGTGGTTAAGAAATCTGCTATCAGTCTAGTTGTTGTTTCTTTTCTCTCTAGCTTTTACTTTTAAGGTCTTTGTATCTTTGTGGCTTTTGAGTTTCACTCTCATATGTCTAGATTTTTTTTTTATTTGTCTTGTTTGGAAGTAGTGGGACTTCCTGAATCTGAGGATTGGTATTCTTCAGCAATTCTGAAAAATTCTCATATATTATACCTTTAAAATTTTTTCTCTCATATTCTCTCTGTTATCTCCTTCTGGAAATACAATTAGATGTGTTACTCCTGCCTCTATCCTTCATGTCTCCTAATTTTTCCTTCCTATTTTCTATCTCTTTGTATCTTTTGCTGCATTCTGGGTAATTTTTTTCAGCTTTATCTTCCAAATCACTATTTATTAAGTAGTATCTAATATGTGTTTACCATATCCACTGGGTTTTCAATTTTAACGAATATATTTTTCATTTCTGAAATTTTATTTAGTTCTTCTTCAAATCTACATCATATATTTGGTAGCATCTTGTTTCTTCCTTACATTTTTTATTCCACCTTTTATTTTTTTAAAAATTTCAAACATTTATTTTATATTGTACATCCCTTATCTTAAGTTTTTAGGGTTCTATTCTTGTTTCTGCTTATTCTTGCTCATGGTAGCTTATTTCCTTTTGTTATGTGAGCTCCAGTTTAGCAAGAATTTATCTTTGGGAATCTCATATAGCCTGAGTTGAGAGAATCCAGAGAAAATTTCCATTTTCTCTGTAGTCCTGGGAGCTAACAACTTGAGACCACTTTTCATTAAACTTTCAGCATAACATTTTCCAAACAACATGGCTAATGTAATTCTGAATCACCAATCCCACTGAGGGAAGGCTGGTGGTTATAAATTCTTACAGAAGGCTTTTCCTAATTTTTTCCACCAAGAGCCAAGGAAAGACAGATACATTTTCTTGTTGTTTCCCTTTGCCTGTGAGTGGACTTTTTCTAGTTTACACTTTTATGGAAGATATAAATATTTGCCCTTTGAGGATCTCAGATTTATGTGAGAGTCTCAGTCCCAACTCCCCACCTTGTGTATACCTAAGGCCTTATCTCCTATTTATATGAGGTTTTTTAAAAGTCAAGCCTCTTGGTTTCTATGATCAGCAAATGCCCCCAGGGCAGCTGTGGCTTCTACACCCACACTTATTCTTTTTTCCAAGGTTTTCTTCATTTAGGAACCCTATATTCATAGAATTTCTCTTACTTTTTTTTTTTTTTGAAAGGTCAGCAGTGCAATAAAGAAGACATTTTGTAGTGAGGAGTTTTACTATTGTTATTTAGTCCACTATATTGATTGCCTTCATTTGGCAGATGTGAAACAGAGATCCTAAGAAGGAAGTGAGTTGCCTAAGGTCATATTGCTGGGTCAACAACTGAACTGGCACCAGAACCAAGTTTTTCTCATTCCTGGTTTAGAGTTCTTCCCCTCTGGCAAATATCCTTCATCTCCCTTTCTTATCCAAGTATCTCTCTCACCTTTAGTCCTATGAGGATTTGGTCCAGCGTCTGGAGCCAGTTATAATGGAGCTAGAACGACAGGAGAATGTACTGGTGATCTGCCACCAGGCTGTCATGCGGTGCCTCCTGGCCTACTTCCTGGATAAAAGTTCAGGTAACACCTTCCTCTCTGTTTCTGGCATGGGGAACTGGATATGATTTGAGACCCTGATACTAGCAATTGGGGGTTTATATCTTAGTGGTTAACAGCAGAGTATCTAGAACAAAGATGCCTGGCTTCAGATTCTTTCTCTGTCACATATTAGCTGTACTACCTTTGACAAATTCCTTTACCTCTCTGGCTTCAGTTTCCTCATCTGTAAAATGGGGAGAATAATGGTGAAGTTTAAATAAACAACATATGTAAAGAGCTTAGAACAGTTCATGACACATTGTACGGGCTATCTAAATGTTAGCTGTTATTATTAGAATTGGTATTATTCTCAGCTAGCATATTGAAAGCCAACATTAACGGTCTGCCTCAACCTGAAAAAGCTGAGCCAGTATTTTCCTGAATCATGCTGCCATAAGCTGATGGGGGGCCCTTCATGGCCTCAATCCTGATTATAGGTTTCTGTCTTTGCTGTAGGGATGATTTCCCTAAAATAGTGATGTTTGTATTTTAAATTGTTTTCAGATGGGAATTTATTTTTTAAAAATATCTTAGACTTTGTATTTACAGAGTACCTATACACTGACTACATAGGCTGAACTGCAAACTACAACAGGTGGCCTGACAATGGACTGTTATATCACCTTCAGGTGTGAGAGTCCATGTCCAATGTGGATGCTGAAGTGGTTGGCATTTCCATGATATTTTGAGGGTGTCTAAGGACAGTACAAAATAATATTTGATGCCTACAGTGTCCTGAAGTCTTGGATTTTTTCCTACAATTCTAGTTTTAAAATAAAAAGCACTTGTAATATAGGGTCATCCAGAATCGGAACCCAGGGAACTTGAGAACTCGACATTAGATAAGTCATTTCTTCTGCCGACTCCTCAATTTCCTCACTGGAAATAGGTGACAGGATGTGTAGTGTGGGGGTCCTTGCACTGCTAGATTTATGTATGTTCACATCTCTAATTTTCAGGGCAAATTTTTGAGGATGTGAGGCAGGCACTATAATTCCCATTGTCCAGATGAAGAAACAGAGAGAAGTGAGGTGACTTGCCCACGGTCATAGGGCTCAGAGTGTTGATAGGAGTTGATCCCAGGTGCATGCCAAAGGCCTTCCTCTCTCAGATATGCATGGGGTGCTTGGGGGACATGGGCATCTCCTGTTTTCTCCGCTTCCTACTTGCTTTCACACACAGGCCATGCCAGCTGTTGCTCACAACTACCCTGGCGGCTACGCAGGGCAGGGCAGGGTAGACAGATGTTCTTACCCCCATTGCTCAGGTGAGTGATGTTGGAACAAAGCCCAGAGAGATGATGTGACTGGGAATGCAGACCCACGAGCCTCACGCCTGGGGTACCCTCAGATTACATCTAGTCCAATCCTGTCCTGTGAGATGAGGATACTGAAGGCCAGAGAAAGAGTAGTCTGGGCCAAGGTCACTAGTTGAGGCAGTGGCAGAGCTGGGTCAGAGACCTCAGGCAAGTGGCTTCCCTTCTCCAGGTCTGTTTCCTCATGGGTACAATCAGGGGGTGCAGAACCCCAGAGGATCATGGAGGATACAGTGAGCTAGGACACAAAACACCCTCAGCCCAGGGCCTGACGACGACGAAGAAGACAAGACGAGGAGGAGGAGCAGGATGGATGCCCAGTACCACGCCCAGCCTAATGTCTCAGGGGGCTGGCTGTGGGGGCAGTGGCGGGCCTCAAAGGCCTTGGATGAAGCTAAGGGTCAGGGAAGCTGCCAGGGGCGGTGATCCTGCTACATGAAGGGATCTTGCTAAATGAGAGGAGATGGGGAGTGGCATGTGCGGGTGGGTGGGATGGTAAGAGTGCCCAGCAGGTGGCTGTGGTGCCCCCAGGACACGGCAAGCCCCTCCATGGTAGGGACAGCTTACTGCAGGGCACAAAGCACATATCTTGGCCTCACAGGGTCCTGGGTTCAAGTCCCTGCTCTGCTGCTTCCTGGCAGTGTGACTTCTGGTGAGTGACTTCCCTCTCTGAGCCTCAGTTTCCTTATCCACACAATGAGCCTATTGCCCCCTCCTCTCAGTCTTGCTTGATAAATAGAAACTGAGACCCAGACAAGGAATGGTACATGAACACTTAGAGCCACTTAATGTACCATGTCAGCAACTACAAACAAGTCACTCCACGGGTGCCTGTCCATCGGCCAATGTAGGAGCAGTGGGAGGGAGCAGGCTGCGCTGGGGAGGAGGCTGCAGGAGCTGTCAGTGCCAGGTGCACCTGCGCCCTGGACTCTGGCACATAGCAGGGGCTCAGAGGACACTTGCTGACGTGGACTGTGGGACTTTGTGGTGGGGGTCTGCGCAAGGCCCAAGGCTGGGACAGGGGGAGGCCTGCCTCTGTGTCCTGCTGGCCCTGAGAGTGAGGAGGTGGCCGTCTCTGAGGAGACCGGCCTGACCCTCCTGCGGGACCCAGAGCCTGCCTGCCTTTCCCTGGGTGTGCCTTTCTCCCTGCTCTCCTCCTCCCTGCCCAGCCTGCTCTCAGCGCTGCCCCTGCAGGGTGGGGGAGGGGGCCCTGGTGAGGCCCAGGCCAGCATGGGGAGGTGCCAAGGGGAGAGTCCAGCCAGCCCAGAGGCCTGGGGGGTATTGCCCTGGCCAGCGCTGGATCTCTGAGGGCTGCTTCCTGCTCCTTTCCAGATGAGCTTCCCTATCTCAAGTGCCCTCTACACACAGTGCTCAAACTCACGCCTGTGGCTCATGGTGAGTATCCCCAACCTGATCCAAGGAAAGGCTTATGGGGCTATGAGCATGCCCCCAGTGCCTGCCATTTGCTTAGCAGAGTCCTAGGGGAGGTTCCCTGAGTGAGTAGATGGATGTCCTGGTGGAGGTAGGACTGGTGGTAGTCAGATAACAGGGAAAGGATAGGATGGCCTCTAAATCCAGGGCCTGGCTCCAACTTTCTCTGTTTCTGACAGAGTACTGAGCACACAACACTGAGCTGTAGAAGGGGGACTCCATAAAGGGGACCAGAGGAAAATTGTAGGTTGGAGCCATATTGGAGAAAGAGCTCAGTACTCTCTTGGGGCGTTGGTTAGCTACAAAATGTTCATGAACAGGGAAGGGACTGAATCGCATCTTTTCTGGGGTGTGAATAGGGCAGAATGGCCTACTGAAGCCTGAAGTAAGGTGTAGTCCACAGGGATGGAGCTAAGGGAGCTCCCACATAGGCATTGGGCTTCCTCTGCCAGCCCCAGGCCCCAGTGATGCACCCTCCTCGTTCTTCAGGTCCCTTAGAACTCCACTGTGACCTTTAACACCCCTGGTGTTGCTTGTAACCACACGGTCCTCTAAATAAACTTTGCTGAGACTGATTGTTCAAGGCATGGCCCCAGGACTCTTCCACATCTTCAGCACCTAACATGGCTTGGAGGATCAGCAGAGATCCATCCATATTACATAGATCTCGCAGACCACAAGGGCTGGGGGAGGCCACAGATCTCTCATCTCCATCCCCATTTACAAATGGGCAACTGAAGCTCAGAGAACTAAGCCTGTTGGGGGCAGAGCAGGGAGGACACCTGTAGGCTGCCTCTCAGGCCCAGTGTATTCCTCATGCATCACACAGCTGTTTGAATCCCCTCCTTACAGGGCAGTCCTGATCTATGCACAGTATGGAGCTGGGGATGTGGGTGCTGATGGGGTGGGGGAAACAAAACCTCAGGGAAGACCTGTGCTTAACCTGGGGGCTTACAGACAGATGGGTTGTTCTTTTCCGAGGCTGCAAAGTGGAGCCCATCTACCTGAATGTGGAGGCCGTGAACACACACCGGGAGAAGCCTCAGGTAGGTGGGGGACTCCACAGCCCAAGCTGGTTGTGGACACGCACATGGCGAAAGCCCCCTCCCCCACAAAAAGGCTGCCCCAACCCCACAAAGCCTGGGTGTTTTGCACCAAAAAGTGGAATAACCAGCCTCCAGAAATGTAGGACCCACAGCGCAGACCTGAGGCACCATGGAGACTCAGGGCAAAGGCCTCAGGCTGAGATTCCCCAAGGCGGGCCTAAAAAGAGGGTAGGGATCCCGGCCTGGCTGAGAGAGGAGCCGGGCAGCAAGGACAGGAGGCAGGGGAGGGTCTGGGGCTCTACACTGCTGTGTTCTTCCTATTAATCTTGGGCTCTCTTCTCAGAATGTGGACGTCACCCGGGACCCTCAGGAAGCCTTGGACACAGTCCCTGCTCATTACTGAGCTTTTTCCAAGAAGTCAAACTGCCTGTGTCCTCATCACCTTCTATCTTTAGGAACTGCCATCCTTGCTCTTCTCCCTACCCTGAGAAGACTCTGGCCTTGGCATCACTGGGAGAGCCCTGCTACCAGTGAAGAAGCCTTCAGCAGCTCTAAGACAAGTCTCAATTCCTGGCCACAACTAAGGAACTGTCTAGCTCCGGATGAAGTTCTTTCTTTCTTAATTCATATTCTCTGATCAATAAAGACTTCTCTTACTAGCTACCGGAGGAGAATGAGAGGTCACGGTGAGGTTTCTTCCAGTGCTCTCAAGATCCTGATCCTGATCCTGACCCAGCTCTGGTGCTGTGGGGGTGTGGAATGGATGAAGACTTCCTGGAGGGAAGAGTTCTAGGGTAGCTCTTCCAAAGACGGGAGAGGAAACAGGTCCTTGTAAGTACCTGTGGGCCTTGTTCTTGGTGGGCAAGGTGGCTGGGGACATGACACCTTGATCCTTACAATTGGAGAACAATCTGGCACTTGGGCCAAGTGCTCTTCTCTTCTCCAACTTTTGCTGCCATCCTGATTTCACTGTCCATGTGAATGACACAAGCAACACCCTGGCCTCCCGGTCCCCTGACCCCCTCAACTGCAGTGATCATCTTCTCCCCTTCAGCTACCCACTCTATGAACCTTGGCATCATCTCCCCAGTCTGACTTCTTCAATGCAAGCATCCCACTGTCTGATCACTGCCCACCCCCACCCAAGTCCTTACAACTCTGTGTCATTCACAGGATCCCTAGCAGCATGCCTGCACACAATAGGCATACATGGAGTATTTCATGAATGAACAATATTTGTTGTACTGAATCGAGAGCATAGTCCTTTGATTGCTCCATTGTCTCCCAACCCATCCTCAGTGTTCTTCCATCCCTAATCAGCTTGGATCCTCTTCAGCCACTCTCCATCCACCTACTGTGGGCCAGGTACCAGCAACCCAGTGGTAAAGAGACAGACTCATACACTTGCTGCTTTTGTTCCCTTGTCCTTCCATCACAAACACCCAGAAAGACCCAAACCCTGCATAATCCACATCTCCTTTTTCTGCTGGGATCCACTACAGGGTTGCTGATCACTGCTTGAAGCAGACCTATATTTATCTGTTTCCATAGCCACCCTCAAATCCTCTTCAAAGTCAGGGTCACCTTCTATTATCTGGCACCCTAACCCATCCCACTTTCTCAGGGATGGGCTACTTCAGTCAATTTCTGATTCTTTCATGTCTATCTCCTGTCCCTCTCTATTGGCTTTTGCCCCAGTCTATGCAATATGCTCAAGTCTTTCTGTCTTATCCTAAGAAATCCCTCCCTTGTTCCTGTGTCCTCCCTTGATTACCTCCCCTTCTATCCCTCCATTCTTACACAAATGAATCAAAATGAATCTGTACTTACTGTCCAGAACCCTCTTCTTTTGCCATCTGCTCCAGGCTTTCCCCTCAATATCTTTGCTCAAGCTATTATCTTCTTGCCTGTCATGCTTTCCCCAGGTCTCTATCCTGCTGAAGTCATACTTGCCTTTGAGCCAAAAATTGGAGCCTCACCTTCCCTAAAAAGCTATGCTGATCTCCTGTTTTTCTATGAATTCAAGATGCCACAACTACCTAAGATGCCACTCCACAACTACCTAAGAACATTAAAAAACCAAAAAAAAACTCCAATTCATTTTGCAAATTTAATGTAACTCTGATAGCAAAATATGACAGCGTACAGAAAGCAAACAATAAAGCAGAAACAGAAAACAGATTTTTCATAGTATGTCACCCTCAGCTGATTGGTCATAGCTGCTTAGACTGATGTGTGGACAAAGATTGCATGGATGTACCTTGAATCCACAGGAAGGACTGCTGCAATTCATTAGCGGTATCTGTAAACCTGGGGAATAAACCTGAGAACGAAATACACAGGAACACATTTTAGCACCAAATATACTGTTTTCTCATACTTCTCTCATTGCCTCATGTTCCCATCCCACTCTCCCACCCTGGGAGAGGTTTCTTATAACATCTCCCAGCTCTTATACCCATCCTCGTGGGCCCTGGTAATGAAAATATTACAATTACCTGAAACCTCACTAGCCATAGGAGAAGCCACAGGCACCAAGGCTGGTGGCTCCACCACCAAAGCCAGCACCAGTGCTCGGTCCACCGCTGAAGCCAGTACCGGTGCTTGGTCCACCGCCGAAGCCAACACCGGTGCTCGGTCCACTGCTGAAGCCAGCTCCAGTGTTTAGTCCACTGCCGAAGCCACTGGTGCTTGGTCCACTGCAGAAGCCAGCACCAGTGCTTGGTCCACCGCTGAAGCCAACAATAGAACTGGGTCTACTACTGAAACCGGTGCTGGTGCTGGGTTCTCCAGTAAAGCCATTGCTGGTGTTGGAACCACTGCCAAAGCCAATGATGGTACTCAGTCCTCTGTTGAAGCTGGCATTAGGCCCACTGCCAAAGCCATCGCTGGTGCTGAGGCCACCACCAAAGTCAGCACTGGTGCCAAGTGTGCTGCCAAAATCAGCATTAGTGCCCAGTCCACCACCAAAGCCATCGCCGGTGACCAGTCCACCACTAAAGCCAGCACTGGTACCTAGTCCACCACCAAAGCCAATGCTGGTGCCCAGTCCACCACCGAAGCCAGAGCTGGTGCCTAGTCCGCCACCGAAGCCAGTGCTGGTGCCTAGCCCATCATCGAAGCTAGCATTGGTGCCTAGGCCACCACTGAAGCCAGTGCTGGTGCTCAGTCCACCACCAAATCCAGCACTTGTGCTTAACACATTGCCAAAGTTGAAACCGGCACTGGTGCTGGGTCCATCACCAAAACTGGCACAGGTAGCACCACTAAAGCAGGCACTGGTGCTAGGAGGGCCACCAAAGCATAGGTTGGTGTTAGATGCACTGCCAAAGCAGAGGCTGGTGCTGGGAGCTCCGCCAAAACAGAGGCTGGTGCTGTGAGCACCACCAAACCTGACACTGGTGCTGGGAGCACCACCAAAACTGATGTTCATGCTGGGAGCACCACCAAAACCCATATTGTTTCTAGGAGTACCACCAAAGTCAGTAGTGGTACTAAGTGCCCCACTGAAGTCAGCGCTGGTGCTGAATGCACTGCCAAAGCCAGAGTCGTTGCTGGGTGCAACACTGAAGCCAGCACTGGTGCTGACAGCACCGCCAAAACTGGCACTGGTGTTGAGTGCACTGCCAAAGCTGGCACTGGTGTTGAGTCCTCCACCAAAGCCAGCACTGGTTCTGGGAGAGCCACCAAAGCAGACACTGTTGCTTAGTGTACTGCCAAAGTTGGTGCTGGTGCAGACAGCACCACCAAAACCAGCACTGGTGCTGGGAGAGCCACCAAAGCAGACACTGGTGCTTAGTGTACTGCCAAAGTCAGTCCTGGTGCAGACAGAACCACCAAAACCAGCACCGGTGTTGAGTCCTCCACCAAAACCAGCACTGGTGCTGGAAGAGCCACCAAAGCAGACACTGGTGCTTAGTGTACTGCCAAAGTTGGTGCTGGTGCAGACAGCACTGCCAAAGCCAGCACTGTTGTTGGCTGCACAACCAAAGCCCGCACTGGTGCTGGGAGAGCCACCAAAGCAGACATTGGTGCTTAGCATACTGCCAAAGTCAGTGCTGGTGAAGACAGCACCACCAAAGCCAGCACTGGTGTTGAGCATTCTTCCAAAGTCGGTACTGGTACTGGGAGAGCCACCAAAGCAGACACTGGTGCTTAGCGTACCACCAAAGTTGGCACTGGTGTTGGGAGAGCCACAGAAGGAGACACTGGTGCTGAGTGTACCACCAGTGTTGGTGTTGGGGGAGCCACCAAAACAGATACTGGTAGTGAGTGTACCTCCAAAGCTGGCACCAGAGCTAGGAGAGCCACCAAAGCAGACACTGGTGCTGAGTGTGCCTCCAAAACCAGTGCTGGTGCTAAGTGCACCACTGAAAACTGTGCTCGTGGTGGGCACATTGCCGAAGCTCGTGCTGGTGCTGAGTACAGCACTAAAGCCAGCAGTGGTGCTGAGTGTGCCTCCAAAGCCAGAGCTGGCTCCACCACTGAAAGTGGCACTGGTGTTGAGTGGACCACTGAAACTAGAGCTGACTCCATCACTAAAGCTGGTACTGGTACAAGGTGTGCCACCAAAGCTAATGCTGGCTTGACTGCTAAAACTAGAGCTGGTGCTAGGTGCACCACCAAAGCTAATACAGGCTGTACTGCTGAAGCTGGGGCTAGTGCTGGACACACCACTGAAGGTAATGCCAGCTCCACCACCAAAGCCACCACTGGGGCTGGGTGCACCACTGAGGCTAATACTAGCACCATCGCTGAAGCTAGCCCTGGTGCTAGCTCCTCTGCTGAAGTTGACATTGGTGCTGGCATCTGCATTTTCTTGGGCTCTGCCCTCAATTTCAAATGAAAATCTGCTCCAGGCCTGAGCATCATCACCTAACTCTTCCCTTGTTAGGCAGTCAATATCCATGTCATCCCAATTCCAGGGCCCAGCCACGGCTTCCTCTCCAATCCCCATTTGGGCTCTTGCCTCAGCCCTGGCCTCAGCCTCGGCCACAGCCACAGCTGCAGCTTGGACTTCCATCTCCACTGCCTCCCGGTACTGAGCAGCCCAGTCCTTGGGGTCTTTCTTCTGCACCTAAAATGGGAATTATAGTCATTATAAGGAAAATAACTCTTGTAATCATGTATTAAGCACCTACTATAGGGTTTGTATAGAAGTAATAACAATATTTTTTTAAAATTCCTAGTTACTAGAGCTCTATCATGGGTCAGTCCTGAGATCTAATTTCAGCTCTGATAACTTAGGTGCTATACAACCTTGGACAAGTTACTTAACCTCACTGAGCCTAAGTGTCTTCATCTATAATATGGGAAATGATAAGAAAGTATGTTATGACCTGAATGTTTGTGTCCCCCCAAAATCTATATGTTGGATCTCCAACCCCCAATGTGACTGTGTTTGGAGATAGGGCCTTTATAGAAGTAATTAAGGTTAAATGACCCATAAGGGTGGGGTCCTGATCCAACAGGATTAGTGTCCTTATAAGAAGAGACACTAGAAAGCTCGCTTTCTCTCTCTGCCACGTGTGGACACAGCAAGAGGGTGGCCATCTGCAAGCCAGGGGGAGAGCCCTCACCAGAAAGTGACCATGCTGAACCTTGATCTGGGATTCTCACCCTCCAGACCTGTGAGAAAATAAATTTCTGTTTTTCAAGCCACTCAGTCTATGGTTATGGCAGCCGAAGCTGATTAATACAAAGTATGAAGAATGAATGAGATGATGTAAACTATATATCTAGCAGCATTCTGGGACATGAATGACGTTCCATATGTTTATATATGAACTTCAGACTGCTCTGTACCTGACCATCCCTGCACATTGCCTGACCCAGCCAGGGGAATCCTATTCCCTTAATATGCCAAACTCAGGCAGCTTTCCTAATACCTTGCATGCAAATTTGAGGACTTTCATCTTGCTAGTCTCATGGTAGGAGCGCAAGCCCCAGAAGAACTCATATTCAGGTGGTCTGCTGTTGGGGACCCTCTTGTACTCCAGGTACCTTGGAGAAAGGAAATGACACTTGTTTTGAACCAAGCAAACCTGTTGTCTAACCACTAGGCATGAAGTAGCAACCTCCTCCAAACAAATACTCAATAGCCCCTGGAGAAGGATTTCTAAGGTCCTCTAGACCCAGACTCATTCCCAAACAGAGTTCATGGTCTCAGCTTCTAATACTGAGCCGTTTCCCATTGGCTCTGTGCAAAGGAGTCACTTGGGGTGCTGCAGTGGAGGCATATATAGGGCATTATGTCACAGGAAGGCCACAGTATCCTGCCACCTGTAGGAGTAAACCCAGATTTCTGTTGGGTGTGTTGTAAACAGAGGGGCCATTCTTCAGGTCCCCTGCTCTGAGCACACCCCACTACAAGGGCCTTGTGTTGAGTCTGACCCAGTCCTGGAAAAGTCTGCCCATGGGAATTTTAGGCAGGACTCAATTCTAGAAAACAGGGTGCCCATCCCTCTAAAGCTAGTGTAAGAAAGGTGGTGACCGAGCACTTTCTGGATCAGATCAGTATGCCCAGAACACTTCAGGGCCAGACAAAGCCACCAAACACCACTTACTTCTGCTTGACAAACTCGTCTGTGATGAGCTTCCTTACTTCCCCAAACAGTGAATGCTTCACCCTGACAATGGGAAAAATAACCTGTGAACACAGATCAGAACTGCCCAGATGAGGGCAGAGGCATTACCCAACATGGAAGAGACCTCTCTAGCACGTGGGGCAATCTCAATGAGGTGAAGAAAGAAGTGATCATGTGGCCACTAGAGCAAGTAGCAGATGGCTCTTTGTCAGAGATACCTGAAGGTTTATCTAACATCTCAGCTTTGAACAGACAGAGGACATAGGGGAGAGAGGGAGCAGAGAGTTCAGGACCATTTCCCCATTCACCCAGGTCAGAACCCTGGGCCCTCTCCACCAGACCACCAGGCTGATGCAATCCTGGGACCGTCCTCTCTTGCCAAAGGACAACATGGACAGCAAGCACTGAGAGAGCCCAATCATACCCAGGGCGCAGCCCCAACTTGCGTAGCACCTCCCAGATGACAGCTGCAAGGGGAGGCAAGAGGAGAGAGGGACAGAAAATGAACACTTGGAATCCAGATCATGGCCACCCATTCAGCTGCACACCAAGCCACTCACCCTCACTGGCCTTGTTGCCATTCATAAAAATGACACTCAGAATCACCATGAGGAGACCCAACTTGGGTGTGTCCTTGGTCCTAAGGGAATAATAGGACAGAGAGGTTTATGCCTAGCAGCCATCTGGAAAAGACACACCAGCCAGCTCACTAGGCTAGCCTCTCCCACATTCCTCAGATATGGGAGAATTCTGCCGAGTCTATGGTTCAAGCTCCATGTGACCCTGGGCAAGGCACGTAGACTTGTAAGCCTCAGTCTCCTATTCAGCAAAACGAGAAAATCACATCTTCCCTTCCCAGTTCGCCAAGAAGATGGAAGGATGCCTGTCAACCTGGTACAACCCAGGCACCCAGTCAGCATGAGTCCCTTCTTTCTCTCCCAGACCCCTCGGCCCCGAGAGAATTCTACGCAGGGACCCACTGACAATGCTCCACATGACCCTGGGCAATTTCCCAGCTTGCTCCAAGCTTCACTTTCTATATATATGCAGTAAGGAGGTGAGGCCATGGTAAAGTCTCTTTCATGTGAATCTATGGTGATTTGCCAGTCTGACTTCAAGTTGAAGCCATGACTCTATTCTTGGTCATTCCTTGTCTGGATTGGTTATCTCCTAGGGTCAAGTCTAGCCTTCCCTGGTAAACTAGGTACTCCTTGAGGACAGGGCCAGCATTTTGTCTTTCTCTAACTCCCCACAGCATGGTGAAGGGAGTAAGCACTACACAAAGATATATGCAGAAAAAAGCACATCCAAATCTTTCTTGCCCTTAGAGCATTCTGATCCACCCATACCATGAAGCTCTCCTTGAGAACCACTCTACCAATGCCTGGTCAGGGACTCAGTAGGAAGAGAGACAAGCAACAATAGTCCTGCTTTCCTGGGAAGCTTCTGGAGAGACAGGGAACCTGACAGCAGGAATGCCCCACCCCAGTCTCTTACAGGCTTCAGTCAATCATAATCAGACACCACTACTGAGCGCAGGGCTCCAATTATGTGCGGGGGCTGGGACAGGGGCTTTGGGGGCCCTGTCTTTCCTGACCCTCTAAGAGGATGTAGGGAGAGAGGACAGGGAAGAGCTAGAACCATGAACAAAAGCAGAATCCCCCTCCCACCCCAGCCCTTTCCCAACTTACGTTCCCAGTATGCCTGCAGAGGATTCCTGATTGTTGATGAGAATATACAAGCTACTTTGCTTATCAATTTCCTTCAGATTGACTCGAAACATCTGCCAAGTAAAAGAATAGCCTGTGAGATCACAAAATTCAGCTTAGGCATTAATGAGCTTCCCAGGCATGCCGTGGCTCCCCATGTACCTAGGGGTTTTGTGCATGTGAGAAATCAGTGAGATAATGCACATAAAGCACATAATTAAGTGCCGGCAGCCAGTAAACACACAGCAAATGTACTATTGTCATCAATGTCATCTTGATTAGTGGAAACCTAAGGAGACAGACAATGAGGAATGCAAGGGACAGGTGAGCATCCGAAATACATGTCAGGATGTGTCCAGCTGCAGACAGAAGCTGGGACTAAGTTGGGTGGCTTGGGTCCTAGCTATGCTTTTGTTACTGACTTGCTGCGTAACCCATGGCTAGTCTACACTGCTCCCTGGGCCACTGTCTACCCATCAGCACAGTGATGGGCTGGACTAGCTGGTCTCTGTGGTTCCCCCAAGAAGGGACATGTATACCTTTGTTTGATTTGAATCCTCCCCATTGCACCCATCCCCCAGGGCAGCCCTTTCACCTTTTCCAGAGCATAGCTTGCTCGTTCAATGATCTCTGGGAAATATTCATCACATTCTTGGATGACATCCTTCAGCATGTCTGCAGGAAGGGAAAGGTGGGAGCAGGCTGAGCAGGGGCCACAGAGCTACAGCCCTTTTGCCAGTCCTGTGGGGTCAGTGCAACCAGAGACCTGAACTGTGTTAATGGGAGATGCCAGCCATCGCAGAGTATAAGGGTGGAGAAATGAGAAAACGAGGAGGCCATAAAGGTAAAAGGTTACCCCCAGACCATGAGGGGAGAGGAGAGTGGAGAGATTAGCTCAAGGAGGAGGGTTGGAAGTGAGGTATCCCAAGAATGGAAAGACAAGCACCACATGTACTCACCATCAAATTGGTATTAACTGATCAACACATACGTGCACATATAAGAATAACGGGTCTGGGGGGGGGGGGGGGGTGGGTATATGCATACACAAAGAGTGCAATGCACACCACCCAAAGGATGGACATATTTGAAACTCGGACTTGGGGGGGGAGGAGGGGGCAAGGGCAATATACGTAACCTAAACATCTGTATCCCCATAATATGCTGAAATAAAAAAAAAAGAAAAAAGGAAAGAAAAAAAAAAAGGAGGAGGGTTGGTAGGACACTACCTGAGCGCTTGATGGGGATCTTTGTCTGGTCCTTAACCAACAGGTATTTCACCAACTTATTTGCCTGAGAGAAGAGGAATGGATGGGGAGATCTCAATATGTTTACAGAAAATTTGGAAGGGGCAGAGAAGAGGACAGGTGAAGAATAGACTGGGCAGCAATGGATTCTTACCCTTTCTTGCAAAATGGCCACATCTCGGTGTGGTGGAGGCCTCCGGCCCCATGGGATCCGCCTGTAATTACTGCCACTTCTCTCATCCCCATTCAGATGCCTGAACTTCATCATCAGAAAGAATGAAGATCCAGAGTCACCAAGTGAAGGAGAGAGCTTTGTCTCCTCATCTGCCTCCTCCAGAAAGTCTCCTTAAACCTTCCCCTGTAGTGGGGCCTGACCCTACCATTGGCCGCCCTGAGTCCTGGGCTTATCTCTCATTGTCTCCCAGCAGGAGTTTCATTCCTCTGCCAGGCCAGGAGCAACCCAAGGACAGGGCCTGAGGCTCCTCCTTTTCCTTTTGACACCACCGATTCTTCTAGCTGGTACCCCTTAGACAAGTCACTTCACCTCTCTGGGACTCAGTTTTCTTATGTGTAAAACTGAGACCTATGATCCTTTGTTGGTAAGAGTTACTTTCAAGACATAAAGATAAAACCTGTATAAACGTACCCAACACAAAGTTACCATGTGGCGTGTGGTAACTACTACATAAATACAAATTAAATTACATACAGGTTGTAGCTAAGTGTATGGATGTCTTCTTTCCCCACCAATCTGTGAACTGCCAGGGAGCAGAAACTATATCACATTCTCCTTAGCATCTTCTGTAGCCTATCTGAACACAGGGATTGGCTCAAAGTAAAAAGATTCAGGCCGGGCGCGGTGGCTCACGCCTGTAATCCTAGCTCTCTGGGAGGCCGAGGCGGGCGGATTGTTGGAGCTCAGGAGTTCAAAACCAGCCTGAGCAAGAGCGAGACCCCGTCTCTACTAAAAATAGAAAGAAATTAATCAGACAACTAA
>NW_012153374.1:554760-578939 GCF_000956105.1 Propithecus coquereli | reverse complement strand
GGCACTCACTCTAGCCTGGGCAAAAGAGTGAGACTCTGTCTCAAAAAAAAAAAAAAAAAAGGTTCAGTTAACTTTTATAGAAGAAATGTACAACTAGAAGGATAGGAATGGAAAAGAAGCACGAAGTCAAGGATGGTGATGTCAGAGATCTCACCTTTTGGTTCCTCTTGCCCTGAGTCCTGGTCGTGGGCTCCAGACTTAAGTGAGCCAGATAGTCATCTGCCAGGGCCTGGACAGCAGCAGCAACCTGTGTCTCAAGGGCACTTATGGTGGTCTGAGCTGTGGCCATCTTGGCCTTTGCCCCTTGGTCACTAATTTGAGTCAGGCTTTCAGTTACCTGAGCCTTAGTGGCAGTATTCTGAGCCCTAGACCCTCTCTTGACCCAAAGGTTGGCTGCTAGTGCTTGGTTTGTGACCATTTGAGTGGCAGGTGGGGCCTTAAAGATTTCAGAGGCAAAATTTGGGCCCTTATTGGCAGCCTTCTTGCCCTTGGATTTTTTGGGCCGGATAGCTGCTGCTGAGGCTTCAATCTGTCTGGTGATATTTGGAGCCCCTATATGCTCAGTGTCAGTATTTGTGGTCTTAGCAGTTGTCTTCTTGGCTTTACAGGATTTCTTGGTTCGGATGGAGGCTGCTGTGGCCTGGATATTGACTGTCTCACTGATAATTTGGCCTGGAGTGGTAGCTGTATAGGTGGCAATTGGAGCTGGTGACATCTCAGTGGCATTAGCTATGGCTTTGTTTGCAACCTTCTTGGCCTTAGAAGCTTTCTTAGGCTTGGTGGAGGCTATCAAAGCCTGGGAATTGGCTGACTCACTGGCAGTTGGAGCCTGGATAGTCTGTGAGATGACTGGTAGGTTTAGGACCTGCAAAGGTGACTTCAGCTGTGTAGTGACAACCTGACTGCCAGTTGGGGATTGAGAGCCTTGGGCTGCCTTGGCAGTAACTCTCTTCATCCTGTTGGCTTTCTTAGGCTGAGCAGTGATTGAAGAAGCCTGAATATTGGCTGCCCCAGTGATAGCTGAAACCTGGCTAATCTGGGTGATGATTGGCAAGTTTAAAACCTGCAGAGTTATTCTGGGCTTGTTAGTGGCAATTTCATTGGCTGTTGGGACTGGAGGGGCAGCAGGTGCAGCCTTAGTAATAGTCTTTATAGGGGCCTTCTTGGTCCTGCTTTTCTTAGGCTGGTTGGCAACTGATGAGTCCATGGCCAGAGGGTCCTTGGTTGCCGCCAACAGGGTGTGCATCAGCAAGACACTGTCCTCTTCTGTGGTCTCAGTCTGTACATCTGGAGGGAAGGGAAGCCCCAGGCTCCCAGGGGGAGGCAGAGGGCCCTACACACTTAGGATTATGATCATCTGGGCCATGTGACCTCCCTATAGCCCACCCCTTTCCACGAAGACCTCCCCTTCCTCTGAGCAGTGGTTGATTGAAGGGGAATGGGAGAAGGGGAAGCAAGCAAGGGATAGTCAGGCAGGTTTTCCTCTCCTCCCCCTTCACCATGCAGGAGAGGACTGAGACAGGTTAGGCAGGAATGATGCAGCTACATGGTGGTACAGGGCTCAAGAGCAGTAAGTGAACTCAGGACAGGGCAGATGGCCTGGTAAGAATGCAGAAAGGCCTCACCTGGAATGGAGGCATCCTATAACTGTAGTCATTTCTCTTATCCATCTGTCTGGAAGGCCAAGTAACAGCTGAGCCTAAAAGGAATGAGCCTGAGTTAGGGGAGAATGAGACAGAGGTGGAGAGTCATGAGATGTTTCATCTAACCTATCCCAAAAGGGGGGAGTCTCATCTAACCTTGGGCCCCAAACCTTTGAACTCCTGGATTCTTATACCTAGAAACCCTGGCCATCTCTTTTCCCAGCCCTAGTTCTTTTTGCCTCCAAGAGAGTCAGCTCTACGACCTCGCCCCTTTACACGCCCCCTACCGCAACTTGATTATGCACATGCGCGCCGATCAGGGGCCGGCTCTCAGGCCCACCACTTTCCCAAAAGAACCGGTTCTTCAAGACTGTCATCGCGCATGCGCCTTGGTGAGCCGGCCAGTCTCTAACCAGTTCATTCCTACATACGCCCCGGCTCTCAGAGCAGCGGAACATCTCGGCCCCACCCCTGACCCGCTGTTTCTAACTGCATCACATCTTGATCGAACCCTTCCCCCAACACCAGCCCCCTCCCTCCGCCCCGCAGTACCACTTCGCACCGCCCTTTCCCAATACGCCCCCTCCCTCTGCTCTGCAGTACGTCTCTGCACCGCCCCTTCCCCAACACCACTCCCCACTCTTTCCACGTCTGCAAGTGCCCGGCCCCGCCCTTTCTGCAACATGGATACCCTACCCCCAAATCCAACGGAATAAACCTGTGTATCCCTTGTTCTTGAACCCTACCAGGTCCTGTCTTTTTCCCTTTTCAAACTAGAACCAACCGGGTCCTAGCCCCTCCTTTCTCCTGCCTGAATCTGGTCCTTTCAGCTGCTCAATGGGATTCTGCCCCCTCCTTTCTCTGGGTCCCGATCCCTGCTTTCCTTGGCCCAAAAAGGGTCCTGCCCCCTTTCTCCAGCCCGAACGGAGTCCTGCCTTTCTCCTATCTCCCTCCTGAACTGTGTCCTCCTCCCCTCTTGCTACTGTCTGAATAGTTTCTCGATCCTTCCCTTCTGTGGTCACAACCAGGTCTGCATCCTCTTTTTCATGGCCCGAACCAAGTCCAGATCTCTCTTTTCTGCGGCCCAAAGGGGATTCTGCCTCCTCCTTTCTCCCATGCTAACCAGGTCCATGCACCTCTAAACACAACAACTGCAATGCGGTTAAGTCCCGAACCCCCAGCAGGTTTTCTTCAAACCTTAGGGGCGTGTGGAGTCAGGCACGTAGAAGCTGCTTCCAGGAATCCCCCACAGGATCTTCACTAAAGCCAACACCTCAGCTCACCTCGTCCTCCTGAGTCCAGAAGGCGTCTGCTCTCTCCAAGCCTCTCCTTAGGTCTGAGCTTATCCCCCCCACCTCCCTGGCCGGAAGTGGTCCTGCCTGTTTCCGCCTCCAGAGGGGGGTTTCCATCCCTGCCTGTCAGCCTCTTCCTCTGCTCCCTACTTTCAACTTTCCATTCTCCTCAATGTAACTCCTCTTTTCTGGTCACCACCCCTTATTCATCAATCACACCCTCTTATTCTCCATTTGATTTCTCTATTCTCTACCCTGTATCCCTGTTCCTCTTTGATTCTCCCTTTCTCCCTGGGAGGAATGTGCTTCTCCGAGCTCCCACACCAACCCTTCTTATCCCTACACTAATTACATTGAGTGTTGTTATACTGTGTATCTGGGTCTCTCTGCCCCAGGAGCTGCCCTGGGGGCAGGGGATTAAGTCATATTCACTTCTACCTCTCAAGTATGACCAGATTAAAACATTTAGATGCTCTAAACACTAAAAGATAGGGTGCCCCTACATCATATGTAATTCGGAATAAAAACAGTAAATGTAAAAAAGTCTACAGAAAGTTTTTTATTGATCCCACAATGACTACATTGATGCTTTTTAAAAATATCAACTTATTTGAAAAATATTGTGGGCTGTCTTCCTCCTTTATCAGTCCACTAAGCAAGTATTTAGGCCCTTTTGTACCATGGTGTACTGCTTCCCAGTGCAGGAAAAAATTTGTGGCATTAATTTATTCACTTGATCATTCAGAAGAGAGCAAGGGTAACTACGCTTATGTCAGATAAAATAGACATTAAGTCAAAAACTGTAAAACAAGATAAAAACATCATTATATAATGATAAAGGAGCCAATTCATCAAGAAGATCTAATAATTATAGATATATATGTACCAAGCACCAAAATATATAAAGCAAATATTAATACATCTAAAGGGAGAGATAGACTGCAATGCAATAATAGTAGGGGATGTTAATATGCCACTTTCAACAATGCACAGATCATCCAGAGAGAAAATCAGTAGAGATACATTGAATTTAGACCAAATGGACTTAACAAATATATACAGAACATTTCATCCAACAGCAGAAGAATACACATTCTTCTTAAGTGCTCATGGAACATTCTTGGGGATAGGTCATAAGTTAGGCCACGAAACAAGTGTTAACAAATTTAAGAAGACTGAAATCCTATCAAGTATCTTTTCCAACCACAATGGTATGAAATTAGAAATTAATAACAGAAGAAATTCCAAAAAATTCACAAATATATGGCAATTAAACAACATGCTCCTGAACAACCAATGGATCCAAAAAGAAATTAAAGGGGGAATTTAAAATATCTTAAAACAAGGCTGTTCTGGGGAAGGAGTGGGTGGCATGATGGCTTTGGCTAGAGACGGCGACTGCTAGGGCACTACGCTGGAGGCTGACTGTCCCGACCAGTGGTCCCTTCCTGGTCCAGGTGAGCAGCGGGAAGTTGACTGTGTGTAAGAAAATCATGGAGTTGCTGGGACAGAACGAAGTAGACCACTGGCAGCACAAGTTGGTCATCCTAAGCCAAGACAGGTTCTATAAGGTCCTGACAGCAGAACAGAAGGCTAAATCCTTGAAGGGACAGTACAATTTTGACCATCCAGATACTTTTGATAATGATTTGATGCACAAGACTCTGAAGAACATCTTGGAGGGCAAAACTCTCAAAGTCCCAACCTATGATTTTGTGACCCACTCAAGGTTACCAGAGACCACAGTGGCCTACCCTGCAGATGTGGTTCTGTTTGAGGGCATCTTGGTGTTCTATAGCCAGGAGATCTGGGACATGTTCCACATGCACCTCTTCATGAACACAAACTCCAAAGTCAGGCTCTCTCAAAGAGTTCTCTTGGACATGCACTGAGGACCTGGAGCAGATTCTCACCAAGTATACCACCTTCATCAAACCAGCCTTTGAGGCGTTCTGCCTGCGACAAAGAAATATGCCAATGTGATCATCCCTTGTGGGGTTGACTATATGGTTGCCATTAACCTGATCATGCAGCACATCCAGGACATTCTGAACAGCAATATCTGCAAATGGCACCGAGGAGGATCCAATGGGCAGAGCTACAAGAGGACCTTTCTGAGCCAGGAGAGAACACTGGGGTGCTGACCTCTGGCAAACGGTCACACCTAGAGTGCAGCAGTGGACCCCACTAAGGAGCTACCGTGTGCTGCTCCTTAAGCCTCCTGGGCAGGTCTCCTGACAGGTACATGCTTTCAGGGACTGGGCTTGGAGATACTCACCTATCCCTGAAAATGCACCCACTGCTTCCTCTTGGTATATGTTCCAGGATGGCATTAGGATCAAGGCCTCCTTCACTTGTGAGTTGAAACCTGGACATGTCATTCAAACTCAATTTGATAAGATATTGACAGGGCATTCCTGAGGTTCTCACCTGCTTCCCCAGGCTTCAGGAGGTTTAAAAATCTCTCTAGGTCACTGAGAAATGTCACAGAATGTGTAGTAAGCCTGTGATGCTTGCTTCCATAAAGAATGCAAGTCATTTATTGTTGGAGAAACTGAGGAAATATCCTGGACACCATGGCTTGCCTAGTGTTTTCTTCACAGTGAACCCACAGAGATATGTTTTCTAGTCTGATCTGGTTCACACACACATATAACTAAAATTTTTTATGAGAGAATACTTTCCTTTTTACATGCTATACATCTTAATGTTTTCTATTTTATTCTATTTCATAACACAAGGCTAATTGTGACCTATGAATCTAATTTCATGGTCACACTCAAGGAGTGGCAAACACTGATGTGAGAAGACGCAGAGAGACAGTTACCTCCTCCTCACCTGTGTGTCAAAGGCAGAGAAGAGGCAGGAGCCCTGGGGAATAGCCAGTGTCACACACAGCAGACAGGGCTCTTGCAGTTCAGGCCCCAGGAGCCTGTGTAGCTGGCAGAGCAGCAGCAGTCAGGTCTATCTCGGCTGGAACAAATGGTGTCTGTGCATAGTCCTTCCCAGGCTGGGCCCTCCCACCAAGCGCCAGGAGCCCAGAGCCCAAGGTGCTGTCTCTGGACAAGCCATCCCCAGTGTGGTTCATAGCCATGTCCGGGGCACGGTGCTCCCAGCCAAGGCATGTGATGGATTGTAGAGGTTCCAATGAATGTGGCTGCCCAAGGCTGGCCAGTCTCTTTTATGCCAATCCTGAGCTCATGGCCTCACAAGCAATCTCCTGTGTCTGTGTCCAAATTTGTCTTCCCTCCCACATAATGGCTGTCTCTGTGAAGTACCCCTTGCCATTGTTACAAGCCAAACTGCGCAGGCAGCTCTGGGCTTCCTTCCATCCAGTATAACTCACTGTAGTTATGCAGACATGAGTTAAGCTGAGGTGAACTCTGGAACTGGTTTCTGATAACTGTAACAGTTTTGTCAAGCTTAGGCCCTTTTGGAGGGGGAATCAATAAATAACACCAAATATGAAAAAAAAAACCATCTTAAAACAATACAAGTCTATAGTAACCAAAACAGCGTGGTACCAGTATAAAAGTAGAGACATAGACCAATGGAACAGAATAGAGAACACAGAAATAAAACCATGTAGCTATGACCAATTGATCTCCAGCAAAGCAGACTAAAACATACACTGGGGAAAGTAAGCCCTGTTCAGTAAATGGTGCTGGGAAAACTAGATATCCACATGCAGAAGAATGAAACAGAACTCCTCTCTCTCGCCATATACAAAAGTAATTCAAGATGGACAAAAGACTTAAATGTGAGGCATGAAACCATAAAATTCTAGAAGAAAAAATAGGAAAAACTCTTCCAGGCATTGGACAAGGTATAGAATTTATGACTAAGACCCCAAAGGCAAATATAGCAACAACCAAAATAAATAAATGGGACTTCATTAAATTTAAAAGCTTCTGCACAGCAAAGAAAATAATCAACAGAGTTAATAGACCATCTACAGAATGGGAGAAAATATTAGTGAACCATATATCCAATAATGGACTAATATCCAGAATACACAAATAATGCAAACAAATCAGCAAGAAAAAAAATTATATTAAAAAGTGGACAAAAGACATGAATAGAAGTGTGTCAAAAGAGACAAATGGCCAAGAAATATATTTTAAAATGTTCAACATCATTAATCATCAGGGAAATGTAAATTAAAGCCACAGTGAGATACCACCTTACCCTGTCAGAATGACCATTATTAAAAAGTCAAAAAACAATAGATGCTGGTATGGATGCAGAGAGAAAAGAATGCTTATACACTATGGGTGGGACTGCAAATTAGTACAAACTCTATGGAAAATAGTATGGCAATTCCTCAAAGAAATAAATTTTGACTTACCATTTGATCCAACAATCCCACTACTGGGTATTTACACAAAGGAAAAGAAGTCATTTTATCAAAAAGACACCCGCATTTGAATGTTTATTGCAGCACAATTGACAACTCACAATTGCAAAGATGTAGACTCAATCTAAGTGCCCATCAATTCATGAGTGAATAGAGTGAATAAAGAAAATGTGATATACACACACCTTGGAGTACTACTAAGCTATAAAAAGGAATGAAATAATGTCTTTTGCAGTAACATGGATGGAACTGGAGACCATTATCCTATGTATGTCAAGAATGGAAAAACAAACACCACATGTATTCTCTAATAATTGGGAGCTAAAAGATGGGCACACATGGACACAAGGAAATATAAAGGACATTACAAACCAAGAAAGGAAGAGAGTGGGAGGGGGTGAGGGGTAAAAACTTACCTCTAAGGTACAATGAACACTATTCTGGTGATGGGCACACCAAAAGCCCTGACTTAAGCATTATACAAGGTATCCATGTAACAGAAACATTTGTACCCCCTTAATATTTTGAAATTTTAAAAAGAAATTAAATTAAATTAAAATATCTTAAAACAGACAAAAATGGATGCACAACATACCAACATTTATGGGATGCAGTAAAAGCAGTTCTAAACAGGAAGTTTATAGGAATTAATGCCTACACCAAAAAGAAGAAATATCCCAAATAAACAACCTAATGTTACACCTCAAGGAACTAGAAAAAAAAGAACAAACTGATCTCAAAGTTAGTAAAAGGAAGGAAATAATAAATATTAGAACAGGAATAAATAAAATAGAGATTAGAGAAACAATAGAAAAGATCAATGAAACTTAGAGTTGGATATTTGAAAAGATAAGCAAAATCGATAAACCCTTAGCTAAATCAGCTAAAGAAAACTAAGACAAGATGCAAATAAAGTCAGAAATGAAAGCGGATACATTATAATTGATACCAGAGAAATGCAAAAGAAAATAAAACACCACTAAGAACAATTATATGCCAAGAAATTAGATAATCTAGAAAAAATGGGTAAGTTCCTAACACATACAATGTACTAAGATTGAATCATGAAAAAATAGAAAATCTTAACAGGCCAATGACAAGGAAGGAGATTAAACTAGTAAGAAAAAGCCTCCTATCAGAGAAAGCCCAGGACCCAGTGGATTGACTGCTGAATTTTACCATTTAGAGAGGAACTAATATCAACCCTTTTCAAACTCTGCAAAAAAATCGAAGAGGGGGAAATACTTCCAAACTCCTTTTACAAGGCCAACATTACCCTGATACCAAAGAATAGTACAAGAAAAGAAAATTACAGGCCAATATACCTGATGAACACAGATGCAAAAATCCTTAACAAAATACTAGCAAACCAAATTCAACAGCATATTAAAAGGATCATTCACCATGATCAAGTGGGATTTATCAAAGGGATGCAAGGATGGCTCAACAGACACAAATCTCTAAATGTGATAAACCACATTAAAAGAATGAAGGACAAAAACTATATGATCATCTCAATATATGCAGAAAGGCATTTGGCAAAATTCAACAAATGTTCATGATTAAAAACTCTCAAAAATTTATGTACAGAAGGAGTGTACCTTGACACAATAAAGGCCATATATGACAAGCCCATAGCTAACATAGTATTCAACAGTGAAAAGTAGAAAACCTTTCCTCTGAGATAAGGAACAAGACCAGGATGCACACTCTTACCACTTCTGTTCATCTACTACTGGAAGCTGAGTCAGGGAAATTAGGTAAGAGAAACAAATAAATGTCATCCAAATTGGAAAGAAAGAATTTAAATTGTCCCTGTTTTCACATGACATCATCTTATACATATTAACAGAAACCCCAAAGAATCCACCGAAAAGCTGTTAGAACTAAAAAATGAACTCCAAAAACATACACTGGGGAAAAGAACTCTTATTCAATAAATGGTGCTGGGAAAATTGGATAGCCACATGTAGAAGACTGAAACAGGGTCCTCACCTTTCACCTCTCACAAAAATCAACTCACGGTCTATAACAGACTTAAACCTAAGACATGAAACTATAATAATTCCAGAAGAAAATGTTGGAAAAACTCTTATAGACATTGGCCTAGGCAAAGAATTTATGAAGAAGACCCCAAAAGGCAATAACAGCAACAACAAAAATAAATAAATGAGACCTGATCTAATTAAAATCTTCTGCACAGCCAAGGAAACTATCACAAGAGCAAACAGACAACCTACAGAATGGGATAAAATTTTTGCATGCTACACATCCAATAAAGGGCTGATAACCAGAATCTATTTAGAACTCAGGAAAATCAGCAAGAAAAAATCAAACAACCCTATCAAAAAGTGGGCAAAGGACATGAACAGAAACTTTTCAAAGGAAGACAGAATAATGGCCAAGAAACATATGAAAAAATGATCAACATCTCTAATCATCAGGGAAACGCAAATCAAAACCACAATGAGATATCACTTATCTCCAGTGAGAATGGCCTTTATCAAAAAGTCCCAAAACAATAAATGTTGGCATGGATGCGGAGAGATAGGAACACTCATACACTGCTGGTGGGACTGCAAACTTGTGCAACCTCTGTGGAAAGCAATATGGAGATACCTTAAAGAGATACAAGTAGAACTGCCATTTGATCCAGCAATCCCATTACTGGGCATCTACCCAAAAGGACAAAAGACATTCTATGAAAAAGACGCCTGCACCCGAATGTTTATAGCAGCACAATTCACAATTGCAAAGATGTGGAAACAACCCAAGTGTCCATCAATACATGAGTGGATTAATAAAATGTGGTATATGTATACCATGGAGTACTATTCAGCTTTAAGAAACAATGGTGATATAGCACCTCCTGTGTCCTCCTGGATAGAGCTGGAACACATTCTACTAAGTGAAGTATCCCAAGAATGGAAAAACAAGCACCACATGTACTCACCATCAAATTGGTATTAACTGATCAAAACCTAAGTACACATATAAGAATAACATTTATTGGATGTCGGGCAGGGGGGAGGGGGAAAGAGGGGATGGGTATATGCATACACAAAGAGTGCGATGCGCACCACCCAGGGGATGGACACGCTTGAAGCTCTGACTTGGGGGGGGAGGGGACAAGGGCAACATACGTAACCTAAACATCTGTACCCCCATAATATGCTAAAATTAAAAAAAAAGACTGCAGATATTAAATAAGTATTTTATATTCTGCATTTCTACTCTTATAGGGGTGAGGCAGAAAGCTTTATACCTCTTCAGAACCAAAAAAATTATGAGTAACTTTCATGACGGCCTCCCAGGAGAGATAGAGAGGCAAGTAGGAGATAGCCTTGTAACAGCTCCTTGTAGGCCTCCTATCATCTCACATTCTGGGTAAAATATTTACCCTCACACATTATAATAATATCTGTCCTAACAAGATAGCATGCTTCTCATAATCCATAACTCAAAAACTAGAGTAAATCTTTACATCCTTGAGTGGAACATATTTAAATATTTTATGCTTTTACAATTAATTATCATAATCCAGGAGTCACTTTATATAAAAAATTATAGACATGAGGCCAGGAGTGTTGGCTCATGCCTGAAATCTCAGCACTTTGGGAGGCCGAGGTGGGAAGATCACTTAAGGCTGAGAGTTTAAGACCTGCCTGGGCAGCACAGCAAGATCCCATCTCTACAAAACATAAAATTAAAAAAAATTAGCTGGGCATGGTGTCAGGCACCTGTAATCCCAGCTCCTTGGGAAGCTGAGGTGGGAGGATGACTTGAGCCCAGGATTTTGAGGTTGCAGTGAGCTGTGATTGCGCCACAGCACTCCAGCCTTAGCAACAGAGTGAGACTCTAGCTCTACAAAGAATTTTTTTAAAATTATAGACATGAAAGGGAGATAAAAGAACCACAAATCCATGCTGGACATATGGATTCTGGGTAGGATTACCAACTATTCTGGTTTGCCCAGGTGTAAGGAATGTTCTTAGCATGTAGACTTTCAATGCCAAAATAAGGCAAGTCCCTGGGATGAAGTGGTTATCCAAAGGCAGATAACGTTGCTCACTCTTAACCAATGCAGCATGGCCCAAAAAACTATCCTCTGTGAGCATAATCAATTCAAATTTGTGCCTAGGAAAAATCACACGAAATAACTAAAAGTTGTTGGGAGTTTACTTTGTGATGGGCAGAGAAATTAACACTTTCACATAGACTATCACTTTTACATCTAACCTTATAACAGAGGTATTATTATTACCACATCTTAAAAATGAAGTTAAGCAATTAGCTCAAGGTTACATATTCAGTTAGCAGAAGGCTCAGGATTCAAACCCAGTGTACTTGACTCCTGGGCCTGTGTTTTTCACAACAAGGCTAATATGCAGTAAGCATTTGTATTTATTTGAAAACTATAGAATACATCAATTATAAACTCAAAGATGCAAAATGTGTATTTTATTTCTTGACTTAATTACTCTCATCACAAATTGTTAATGACTTATGGTACAGAGGGGAACAAGATTAGGAGCCCCTAGTAATCTTCACTCCTGCTTTGAGGATGGACCACAGGCTCCCTCTCCAGGGCCAAGCCTGTTAAATATGTCATCCAGCTGAAGCAAGAAATGCTAGAAATTGCACATACCCTATCTTGATCAACCAGAGGGGAATCCTGAGCAATATGATTGTTCATCACCAATCATGCTAGAGAGTTTAGAACGATCAGTACTCTGTGAAGGATTAACAAAAGTGTCCAACAATAGCAGGATAAGTCTAAAGAGAATCATATCAGTGTCCAGAAAGTTAATCTTCCTCTGCTGTTTCAAGTAGAGGCTGTTCCTTTCCTGAGTCAGTGGATATTGTGAAATTTCTGAGAATTCTAAGATTAATATTTGTTCTTGGTCAGAAGTTAAGTTGTGGGCGATAAAAGCAATCTACGACAAACTGGCCAGATGCCTGCTGGACAAGAGCTGAGAGAGATAGAGAAGATAGATATAGATAGATAGATAGGGAGAGATAATCCCCACCCTTGACACCCTTGACCTTCCAGGGTTAAAGGTGTTCTCTCCCCACCATCCAGGATAATTTTTCTCTTTCCACAACCACATGATCAGTATGACCAGTCCCTGTAGCAATCACTTCACTGTTTTTCTAATCCTTCCATGTCTTACACATACAATATCCCTGATCTCATCCCTTGTATGGCTCAGCAGTTTCATTCTTATATTCTTTGTACATTTCTGAAGATCTCTACCCCCTAACACATGGGACTAGGAGGGCCATCTTAGAAGGATCACCTCATATTTATGATAATTCTCATCAATATCCACATTTGCCCAAATCCAGCAAACACAGCAGAGCAGCAAAAGAAGCACAATTTAGGATCACCCAACCACTCTCAACTTTTTTTGATGCTCACAAATTCCAGCAGTCTTGTTTTCCAGGGGTAGGTATGGGAGGAAATCATCAGGGAAATGCAAATTAAAACCACGATGAGATACCACTTTACCCCAGTCAGAATGCCCATTATTAAAAAGTCAAAAAACAATAGATGTTGTGGATGTGATGAAAAAGGAACACATACATTTTGGTGGGAATGTAAACTAGTAGAACTGCTATGGAAAACAGTATGAAGATACCTCAAAGAACTGAAAGTAGACATACCATTTGATCCATCAATCCCACTACTGGGAATGTACCCAAAGGAAAAGAAGTCATTATATCGAAGAGACACCTGCCATCATATGCTTATTGCAGCACAATTCACAATTGCAAAGATATGCTATCAACTTAAGTATCTATCAACCAAGGCTCAGATAAAGAAAATGTGGTATATACACACCATGGAATACCACTCAGCCATCAGAAAGAATGAAATAATGTCTTTTGCAGCAACTTGGCTGGAACTGGAGGCCATTATGCTATGTGACGTAATACACAAATGGAAAACCAAATACTGCATATTTTCACTTATAAGTGGGAGTTAAATACGGGTACACAGGGGTATACAGAGTGGTATAATGGACTTTGGAGACTCAGAAGGAGGGAGGATGAGAGTGGGGGTGAAGGAAGAAAAACTACCTGTTGGGTGCAATGTACACTATTTGGGTGATGGGTAGACGAAAAAACGAGGTATCACCTCTATACAATTGGTCCATGTAACCAAAAACCACTAGTACCCCTAAATCTATTGAAATAAAAAAGTAGAGTGAGTATTAATTCTCCTGAATCCAGTCTGGACCTCTTCACGTCCCCCCTCAACCTCATGACTAAACATTTTATTTAAATGGGAGATACCCTTTTGGACCACGGACCAAAATGTCTGTCTTAAATGTGCGCTCTGGTGGCCCTTGGTTGTTCAGTCATCTTTTTCTGTTTCTCCTTTAAAAGTCCATTCTACCTTTAAATGGCACCTGCTGCCTGGAATGATACAGGGCATAAAAGGTCCAACAAATGTCTATGTAGCTGCCCACTATTTGATGTTTTTGCTATATAGGCAATACCAGAGTCTGACCAGATGTGTTCAGAGAATCTAAATATGTAACATAGTCCATCTAAGAGTCATTTACTAAGCAAATGGGGATGGAAATATCATACCTGAAAAGTTGTCTGTGGAAGTCAATGTCCAGCAGTAACCTTGAGAGGAGGCTCAGAGGGTATATAGTCTATTTTCCAGGACTGGCCAGGTATGGTACCTCTTGTTATGTGCCCCAAAGCTCCCTTTGCCACTTAGCTGTGTAGCTGTCAATCTGGCCCAGTAGCCTTCTTAGTCTCATGTTCCAGAATCATTAGGCCTTGTTTTTTGGACCCAGTCCTGGATTGTAGGTAGATTAACATACTCTGTGCTAGGCTATATACAGATGGATGCTATATCCAGGTGCCCTTTTATGAGTAGTGCAGGTTTGATCAGTTTGCTATTGCCCTTGATATTCATCCTCAAAGGGTCCTTTTTCATGGGTGTACGTGGGTCACAGACAGAGGTTGTGGTCCTGTGTAATTTGCTGCCATAATATTTGTCTCCACAGAGGCCGAGATTTGGTTATCCAGTTACTTTCTGTCAGGCACTACACTGCCAGCCCATTGGCTCCTGCCCAGGAGTCAGTGAAAATGTAACAGGGTGCATTTTCCAGGGCAAACACCATGGAACTACACCACTGAACAGAGATCCCTTTTCCATGTGCAGTTGTAGTACACAGTTTTGTTTGGGGCTGAACCACAGCAGTGGCCCAGCACACCCCATGGCATAGAATATAGCTGATCCATCTGTGAACCAGGCACAGGCATCCTCAGGAATCTCAGTGTTCAGGAACTTACTGAAGCTCCCAAGAAGCCCAAGATGCTGACACAGACCCCACATCTGAGACAGCCTCATCTGGAGCTTGACCAGCCACTGTTCCATGTAGCTGTGAGACTCTGTAATACATAGCGTACTTTTTTCTTAGATCTACCACTTCCACTCAATAATAGATGCTTGCTGGGTAACATCCGCTTTGTTGGTGTTCTCATTTATGACCTATCCCATGGTAGAAATGTCAGGGTGTAGCAACACTTGCTGTTGCTTTGTTAGTCCCTCAGAGTCCACCAGCATCCAATAACAACCAGTAATAGTCTCTGAAATGGGGTATACCAGTTGATCATGTTGGGCAAGCACTGTGTCCAAAACCATAGGGAGCACTATTGTCTAGTGGCCACATCTTTCTGTCACTGGTTCCAGTCTGCAAAAATTGTCAATCAGTGACACTTATAGCTCAAAGGTCTCCTTAAGGTTGACTGGCCCAAGTGTAAAGACAGTCTTTACAGCCTGTGGGATAATTTCCTTAGGCACTCCTGTCTCTATTAGCTCTTTAATCAAGACTGAGATCTTTTGTACTGCCTTCCTGTTCGCTGTTATTCCCTACTCTACTGGTACTACATGGCTGGGCTCGAGGAGCCAGCTGTGGGCTCCCAGTTGTGTATTTATCCTTCTACCACTATTCTAATTGTGAGATTTCCCCATTGGGAACATCCCTTACAAGCGAGAGAAGTATTACACACACTTAACACATCTATTACCACAATTCATTCAGTTACAACCACTTGAATGTGCATTGGCCCAAAGGGATCCACTCACAAATTGCATCAGTCCATTGTACAATGTGAGAGATATTTCCAAATCCAGTTAATGTTTCAAACATGCCCATGGGTACTGCCAAGCACCACAGTGGCTTGTATCCCAATTTCCAAAAAAAAAAAAAACTGGAAAAGTTCAGCAACCTTGATTTCATCAAGTCCCCAAAATACCTTGACCAGAGCATCAGGTTTTTAGTTCCTCTCAGAGAACGAAAGACCTCAGCCTCTGCCCTAGTCCTGTTTAATGTTGAAATGTGTGGGGTCTAGGTAGAGACAGTACCATGAAAGCATTGAATCAGTAGCAGTCTGAATAGCACAAACCTCAGTAAGGTGGGGTCTAGGTCCTCTTGGTCCTTCTCCTATTTGCCCACAGTAAATTCTAAAGCTGGCTGGGGATCCTTCTGTTCTACATCCAAGATACTTACATTTTGTGGTCCTCTCATGGCTTGACAGTGAGAGAGGCTCTCTCATAGAAAAATCATCAATATTCTTTTTGGGGGACCCCTGGCATAATAGCCAGGTCCACGTGACCATAATCTGAACCTTTAATTGGTTTCTTTTTCTCCTCCTTAGCCTGAAGGACGTTTTCCTAGTCCTGTGTCCAAGCTTCCATCCTGGTAGTTTGTTTCCCAGGAGTTAAGTAGTTTTCTGGAGGCTATCTTTGGAGCATAGGAGAAGATTTTATTGTCCCAAATAGCCTAGTGGTGCCTATTGAAAAAAATTAGTGGATCTGACTCTGGATGACTATCTCATCACCTGAGACCTCATGTTCTCCATTATAAATCCAAACCGGGGTTGCACTAGCTAAAAGCGACCATGCGTCCAGGTCATTGTGGAAATGGGGAGAGGGGTTGTGATTCCTTGAGGAGATGGGACAGGGACCACAGCTGGGAACTCAATATCTCCCTCTCCAATCACAAACTCCTGTCTCTAGTTGAGACTGCTGGATCTTTGAATACAGATTCTTGTATGCTTCACTCTCCCAGCCACTCCTTACCTCATCCTGTAAGATATCAGGATCAGGAACACACTGGGGTGTCCTCATGGATATTTAATTACAGGGATATTGAGCTCTAGGAGCTACCAGTATATATTTTCCTTCCTCTAAAGAATGAGCCTGGGCCAAGTTCAATTCCCTGCGAGGGGCTGGGAGTTTTCAGTGCCTGCTTATCTTCCTGAAACCTCCTTCCTGCTGTTGCTGGGCAGAGGAGGGAGGGGAGGAGGGAGCAGAAGCTGAGTGAGCTGTTCATTCTGAGGGGATTGGTTACACCAGGTACAGATGCCTTGAGCTGCCCTGGATGTGATTGGCTGCTGAAGCCCCTTCCCCACGCCATCTGCCCTCTCTGCAGAGCCTGGGGGCTGGGACAGCTGAGGGAAGGGGAGCGGGCTGGGAGGGCCCCTCAGGACTAGTCTCAGCTCAGCCCAGGGATGTCTGAGCTTGCCGAGGGTCTGTGCTCCCCTGAAGCCTGAAGCAGGCTCTGCCCAGGGAAACAGTCTCCTGCTCCTCTCTGACCACAGGCTAGGTACTCTGTCTCATCCTCTTTCAAGGGGAGAGGGGAAATGGGGGGACATTAAAGGAAGTCTCTGCCATGACATCCTGGTAACCTTGCATATATCCACATTGGCCATATAGGCAAAGGCTTCAACTGTAATAAATCTGCATCTTAGTTGAATGCCTTGTGATCCTCCCAGAACATTAGATGATTGGAGGCCTGTGAGGAGCTGTTACTAGGTCATCTCCCATTTGCCTTCCTATGTCTCCCAAGAGGCTGTCATGAGACAATTTCTCATTGCCTCCTGGGTTTTGATGAGATATGAGGCTTCCTGCCTTGCCCATTTCAAAACAGAGCTAAATAATATGAAACCATTTAGTGTATGTAAGTCTTGAGTTTGCCCCTCTGCACTGGGGTATCTCACAATTTGTGTTATAGTCATCTGGCCTCTTTTGTTGCTTTTTTTTTTAAAAAAAAACGAAACCTCAGTAATCAAAGTTTATTTTAGAATTGTATCCTTGTGTTTTGAAATATATTTGCGGAAAGAATATTTTGATAGGGCTTTTGTTTACATTGAATAATTTTATATTTTATTCAGATATGGAATGAAATTGAAAAGGTCTAAGGTTTTGCAGCATTTAAATTTGGTGAAATAGTTAAAGGAATCATAAATAGATGTAACAAGTTTTATATCATAAAATAATTCTCAAATAAAGGGACTCAGGAAGGTGGTGATGAGAATGAGAGTTTAAAATAATTGGACTGGCTGGGCAGTGGCTCACTCCTGTAACCCCAGCACTCTGGGAGGCTGAGGTGGGAGGATCACTTTAAGTCAGGAGTTTGAGACCAACCTGAGCAAGAGTGTGACCCCGTCTCTACCAAAAATAGAAAAAATTAGCCAGGTGTGGTGGTGTGCACCTGTAGTCCCTGGGGAGGCTGAGGCAGGAGGCCCACTTTACCCAGGAGTTTGAGGTTCCAGTGAGCTATGACGACACCACTGCACTGTAGCATGGGCAACAGAGTGAGACTCTCTGTCTCAAAAAAAAATCAAAATGGGAGGGGGGAGGACGGGATGGGTACATTCACACCTAATGTGTGCAGTGCGCACTGTCTAGGGGATGGACAAGCTTGAAGCCCTGACTCAGGTGGGGCAAAGGCAACATATGTAACCTAAACATTTGTACCCCCATAATATGCTGAAATAAAAATAAATAAATAAATAAATAAAATAATGATCACAAAAATTAAAATAATTAGACTGATATATGTACAAATTTCAGTCAAAATGTAGAATTGAGAATATCCTCCATTTACAATATTTTATCACACAAGTTAATAGAATGGGTCAACAATGTCTAATGTACATGTTAAATGTAGAGTGCAACTGTAAAAAGAATGTTTTTATGAAAATAAATGACAATATTGAAAGCAATATTTCATCAGAAAAATACCAGTGACACAATATTAGAGAAAAATGTAGTTTAAGAAACAGATTAATAAATATACATATGCAATGAGAAAAATTTTTCAGCTTCTGTTATTCTTAATATTCAAATAATCAATATAAATAAGGTTTATATTTTGTTTTAATTTATGCTGATGTATGTTTTTTAAATCTTTTAGAAAAAATTTTTGAAAATAATTTTAGTAAAACTAGTTTACAAGTCTACAGATAAACCAATATTTAAAAATCAATAAATAAGCATTTAATTCAGTAAATAAAAAATTTAAAATTGTATACGTTTTATTAATTTTGGTATGGCTTTCATCTCAAAACTATCCCAGTGTCATATACAATAATCATTGGATAACAAATCATCCTAAAACTTAGTTGTTTACAACAACTTATTATTATTATTTCTCATGGTTTTTTGGTTGATTGAGTTCAGGTGGATTCTTACATGCGGTCTCTCATACAGTTGCAGTGGAATTGTAGCTAAGGCTATAATATGAAGACTCCGTTGGGCTGGAAATCTAAGATGGCTCATTCACAAGGTTGGTTGTTGATGCCAGCTATTGGCTGGGTGCTCAAATTGGGCTGTTAACTGGAATACCTACATGTCTATTCTCCATATGGTTTGGGCTTCTTAAAGCATGGCAGCTGGGTGCTAAAAAAATTCCAAATATACGTGTTCCAAGAGACCCAGGTGGAAGCTATAAAGGTTCTTATGAAAAAGCACCATTTATACCATATATTATTTTTTATGCCACATACTATTGATCAAAATCAAGTCATAAAGCTATTCCAGATTCAAGGGGGAAAGACTACAAAGGGCATGAAAACTGTTGTTCATTGGGGATTCAAGTTTGGACACTGGCTACCACACAGTTTGGATACAAGGTATATGACCACACTGGTTAAAAGACAACTAAAGAGAGGCTTCTAGGTGGAAAAAAAAACTATGCATAGAACTTCAGAATTGGTGGTAAAGGGATTTTGTAAAATAGAAGGAATTTGGTTGGTTGGTCGGTTGGTTGGTTTTGCTTTGCTTTGCTTGGTTAGATTAAAATCTGGTGGAGTTGTTGAATTAGTGCAGGAACTCAAATGATAGAGGGCTATGTGTTGAGACATACAAGTAAGTATTTTAATTGTGTGAAAAGCAACTCAATTATTCTGCAAATTTCTGAGAAGGGAGCAGTACTTTTGCTAATACTTATTAAATAAACAAAATTTGTTTTACTCTATCATAAAAGATTTGCTGAAATCATAACCCATCAATATTTTAATGTACCTGAGCTTATCTAACAAACTATTTTATGGCCTCCCTACATAAGAAAGAAAGGGCTTTATTATACATGCCAAAGTTAATTAGCAAATATATATTCTTATAGCAAAACATTCTGTTGTGAGCAAGTTGTTTTTAGAGTATGCTAGAAACTGGATTTGAAAATAGAAACAGCCCAGAAGAAGACTGGCAGAGGATTGATATCACCTCTAGTCATCCAAGAGGTGCTTTTGAATGAGTAGTTGCAGGTAGAGGTCAAGATTACAGGTATAAAATTAAAGTATCAGCATATATTATAATTTCAAACCAAAAGACTAGATAAAATAATCCAGGGAGAGGGTGTAGATAGACAAGAAAAAGAAAGACAAGTTTTTAAACAATATTTATCATTTTGGAAGTTGAGCAAGGAAGAATTAAAAGGAAGAAATGGTAAGGACATAGAAAAACTAGGAAGAATTTCAAGAAAAGAAGATTAATTATTTCAAATCTTGCTGATATTTCAAGGAAGGACCCCAAAATGAACATCAGATTTAGCATCATTGATGTCATTATCAACAGTGACAACAGCTGGTTTAATTGTGTGGTAGAAGCAAAAATTCTTTTTGTCATGGGTTCAAGAAAGAATGAGAGTAGAGTGATTAGAGAGAATACATGATTGTAAGATCTTTAGAGAAGTTTTTTGTAGAGGGAAGAGACAAATGGGATATTTCTGGATGAAAATACAGGGTAAACAGATTTTTTAAAAATATGATGTTATCATATATTTACATAACAATAGAAATAATTTACTGGATAGACAATTATTTGATACTGCAGAAGAGACAGCAACATTTGCTGCCATGCAGTCCTTGGGTAGACGAGCATGAAGCAGCCCTCTTCTTATCCTTTCATTTTTCTCAGTGAAATAGAAATCCAGGTCATACAAGCTAAGATGGTGGTAGAGGTTTGGAGAGTTAAGAAAAAGGAGAAGGTGTAGAACATCATCTCAAAAAGTTATCCAAGAGAGTGGAAGAATGAATGGATGAGGAAAATACAGGAGTTTGAGATTTTTCATGTCATGAATAGTAAAATAACATTTGGAGAAAATTTAATACTTTCATAAGGCTAATACTGTCCTATGATATAATGTAATAATAATTATGTATTAATGATACAATGTCCTAATAATAGCTTGTCCTATGATATAGTACCATCTGGTCCCTTTTGTTTTGGTGTTGTCTTTTTTGGTGCATGGGACAAGGACTATGAGGACCTGGCACCTTTGGATAATCTTCCTTTTACTGTCAATATAAGTAATAAACAGTCCAAATCTAAAAATGGCTCATTGTTCTGAAGATAAACACATTAGATGTGTCCCCAGTCCAGGAATTTTAGCAATATTCCCTGTGGACCTGGGAAATCCCCAGCAACAGCCCAAGCTTATGCCAGTTCCTCAGCTAGCCCTTTCTGATCCTTTGCCTGGGCAGATAAGGAGAGCTTTTGGTAAAATCACTCACCTTCCCAGAGTAACTTCAATGCCCACGCATGGTCCCAGCATTTCCTGGGGCCCCATGCTAATGCCCTACAGCTCACAGGTAAATCTGTGCTCAGCAACCTCTCACAGTCCCCTTGGTGGTCAAAAACGCTCACCTCTCTCCTTCACCACTTTTTGTCCCACCCCATTAAATATTCCTATTTAGACACACCCTTTTTAAAAGACATTCTGCCTTCACTGTATCTGGGTCAGGAAGTCACCGATGAAGTAAGAAAATAGCAAAGTCAATTCTTGGCTTATGACTTGAAAAGGCCTTGATCTGGCCATAAGGAAAACTCTTCCCGAAGTGTAAGTGAACACTCAGAGTCAGTGTTTCCTTTAAGACTAGATTAAAATTTTCTAATTGGGTGGGGAGAAGGCAATATATGTAACCTAAACATTTGTACCCCCATAATATGCTGAAATAAAAAAAAGAGGGGGGCCGGGCGCGGAAGGGCATCATATATAAACAAAACATCAATACCCTCATAACAAGAAGAAAAAAAAAAAAAAAAAAAAAAAGAGGGGAAAGTATCAAAGTAAAAGCAACGAAAGCTTACATGTCACTCTGGACTCTGAAGAGGGAGCCTACAGTCTGCTAAAACCTAGGCCGAGATTACAAAACTCACAGATTGGTCTGAATATCAAAAAGGAGAATGAAATGGTGTTTTACCTCTCTTGCATAGAGGAAAGGTACCTGGCAAGGTCCCAGAGTCCCCTGTTGCATCACATTTTGCAAGAATAAAGAAGAAATGTCTGTGTAATATCTAGGGAAATCAAACTACCCATAATGTCCTGTAATCCAGAGCAGGGCACAAACAATGAAACGTTTCCTAGGCAATGAAACTGAAGTGGCTCTGTAATCAGAACAAGAAAGATGTATCAGTGACTAGCATAGACAAATGAACAAAGGCCACACAAGAAATACATATCTTAGTGATTCCAGCATAGATATATAAGAACACAAAGTATAATATTATATGCCTAACTCTGCATCCCTCTCCAGAATTTTTAATTTTTTTGTATTGATACATAATATTTGTACATATGTATGGGGTACATGTGATATTTTGTTACATGCATAGAATTCAGGGTATTTAGGACATCCTTCACCTCAAGTATTTATCATTTCTATGGGTTAGGAACATTTCAAGTCTTCTTTTCTGGCTATTTTGAAATAATACAATATGTTGTTGTTAACCATAGTCACTCTATTCCGCTGTTGAACATTAAAACTTATTCCTTTGATATAACTGTATGTTTATACCCATTAACCAACCTCTCTTATTCCCAGCTCCCAAGCCCACATCCTTCCCAGTCCCTAGTAACTATCATTCTACTCTCTACCTCCATGATATCAACTCTTTTGGCTCTCACATATGAGTAAGAGCACGTGATATTTGTCTTCCTATGCCTAGCTTAGTTCACTTAACATAATGATTTCCACTTCTATCCATGTGGTTACAAATGACATGATTTCATTCCTTTTATGGGTGAATAGTATTCCATTGTGTATATATACTACATTTTCTTTTTAATTTGTATAAATTTATGGGGTACAAGTGTAATTTTATTATGTACATAGATTGCATAGAGGTGAAGTCAGGTCTTTTAGGGTATCCATCACCTCAATAACATAAATTGTACCCATTAAGTAATTTCTCATCATCCATTCCCTTCCCACCCCCTCACCCTTCTGAGCCTCCCTTATGTATCATTCCACACTCTACATCCATGTATACACATTATTTAGTTCCCACTTATAAGTGAGAACATGCAGTATTTCTCTTTCTGTGTCTGACTTGTTTCACTTAATATAACGGCCTCCAGTTCCATCCATGTTGCCGCAAAAGACATTATTTCATTCTTTTTATGACTGAGTAGTATTTCATTGTATATATATTCCACATTTTCTTTATCCACTGCTTGGTTGATGGGCACTTAAATTGATTCCATATCTTTGCAATTGTGAGTTGTGCTGTGATAAAAATACAATTGCGGGTGTCTCTTTAACTTCTTTTCCGTTGGGCAGATACCCAGTAGTGGGATTGTTAGATCAAATACTAGGTCTATATTTAGTTCTTTGAGAAATCTCCATACTGTTTTCCATAGAGGTTGTATTAATTAACATTCTCACCAAGAGTGTATGTGGTCCCCTTTCTCCGCATCGTCACCAATATCTGTAATTTGTTTTTATTTCGGGATATTATGGGGGTACAGATGTTTAGGTTACGTATGTTGTCCTTGTTCCCCTCTCCCCCCAAGTCAGAATTTCAAGCGTGTCCATCCCCCAGGTGGTGCGCATCGCGTGATTATGTATGCATATACCCATCCCCTCCTTCCCCCTCCCATCCGCCCAACACCCAATAAATGCTATTCTTATATGTGCACTTAGGTGTTGATCAGTGAAAACAATTTGCTGGTCAGTACACGTGGTGCTTATTTTTCCATTCTTGGGATACTTCTCTTAGTAGAATGTGTTCCAGCTCTATCCAGGAGAATACAAGAGATGCTATATCACCATTGTTTCTTAAAGCTGAATAGTACTCCATGGTATACATATACCACATTTCATTAATCCGCTCATGTATTGACGGACACTTGGGTTGTTTCCACATCTTTGCAATTGTGAATTGTGCTGTTATAAACATTCGAGTGCAGGTGTCTTTTTCATAGAGTGTCTTTTGTCCTGTTCGGTAGACGCCCAGTAATGGGATTGCTGGATCAAATGGTAACTCTACTTGTATCTCCATATTGCTTTCCACAGAGGTTGCACTAGTTTGCAGTCCCACCAGCAGTGTATGAGTGTTCCTATCTCTCCTCATCCACGCCAACATTTACTGTTTTGGGACTTTTGTGTGTGTGTGTGTGTTTTATTTTTTTTTCTTTCTTTTATTTCAGCATATTATGGAGGTACAGATGACTTTTTGATAAAGGCCAGTCTCACTGGAGATAAGTGATATCTCACTGTGGTTTCGATTTGCATTTCCCTGATGATTAGAGATGTTGAGCATTTTTTCATATGTTTTTTGGCCATTATTCT
>NW_012153374.1:552110-552640 GCF_000956105.1 Propithecus coquereli | reverse complement strand
GTTTCTAAAAATTTGTCCATTTTCTCCACATTTTCCAGTTTGTGTGCATAAAGGTTTTTGTAATATTCATAAATTATATCTTGAATCTCCACAGCTTCGGTTGTAACGTCTCCCTTTTTGTTCCTGATGGAACTTATTAGAGATTTTTCTTTTCTGTTTTTCATTAGGTTAGCCAAAGGCGTGTCAATTTTGTTTATTTTTTCAAAGAACCAACTTTTTGTTTTATTAATCTTCTGTATAGCTTCCCTGTTGTCAATTTCATTTAGTTCTGAGTTGATCTTATTAATTTCCCTTCTTCTTCTGGGTTTGGGGTCGGTCTGTTCTTCTTTTCCCAGTTCTTTGAGTCGATTCATTAGGTCCTCTGTTTGTGCTCTTTTTGATTTTTAGATATAGGCATGTATGGATATAAACTTTCCTCTCAGGACTGCTTTGGCTGTGTCCCACAGATTTTGATAACTTGTGTCACCTTTGTGATTTAGTTCAAAGAATCTTTTCATTTCCATCTTTACTTCCTCGTTTATGAAGGAATC
>NW_012153374.1:539843-550797 GCF_000956105.1 Propithecus coquereli | reverse complement strand
TCTTCCTATTTGCATTGAATCTCCCTGGGGTCCGTTGAGCTTCTTGTACCTGTATATCTAGATTTTTAGCAAGGCCTGGAAAATTCTCCTCTATTAACTCTTCAAATAGCTTATCCAGCCCTTGAGTGTTTTCTTCTTCACCTTCCAGAATCCGTGTCACCCTCAGGTTCTGTTTTTTCACATAATCCCACATTTCTTGTAGGCTTATTTCTTCTCTCTTAATTTTCTGCTCGATCTCTGTGACTGACTTGTTTAATTGGAAAAAGTTGTCTTCAATCTCTGAGATTCTTTCTTCTGTTTGATCTACCCTGTTCTTGAGGCTTTCCATGGTGTTTTGTAGTTCCGTGAATAAGTTCTTCATTTCCAGGAGATTTGTTTGATTTTTCTTTAATATTTCAATTTCTTTAGTGAATTTTTCTTCCAAGTTCTGGATTTTTTTTGTGATTTCTTTGTGTTGGTTATCCATTTTTTCTTGGATATCATTGAGTTTTCTTAAAATCCATATTTGAAATTCTTCTTCTGTCATTTTAGTGTTCTGAGTTTTGTTAATGTCAATTGCTAGGTATCTGTTGTTCCTCTTTGGGGGTGTGCTTTCCGTTTGAGTCTTCATACTTCCAGAGTTCTTTTGCTGGTTCCTTCCCATCTGGATCAGTTGTCCCTTCTTGCTTTTAGATTTTCATTTGGATAATGACACGCCCTGTTTAGTCTCTTAGCCAGTAGATGGTGTTTGTGGGTGAGATTCGACCACACCCTTTATGATGAATCAGTAGATGCAGTAAAAGGGTGTCCAGAATGATCTCCCTGTCAGTAGGTGGCACTTGCTGGGAAGAGCGAGCTGCAGTGCTGTTTTTGGGTCCTGTAGCCAGCTCTTGTTCCTCTGGAACAGCCCTCTTGTGCCTCGGATGGTGGGTGGGGCCCTGGGATTTCCAGGTGTGTCCTTATTCTCCACCTCAGTAGGGGCAGGTCCAGGAGTGAGTCTGGGTGGGGCTGGGTTGGGTAAACCTGCCCTTAGGCTCCACATATGCTGTTAGCAGGGGTCAAAGCTCTGTTCTTTGCTTCTGTGCAAAGCTGCTGGGAGGGCCTGAAATGGCTCCACTGAGACGAAAAGTCTGGGCTTGGGGGGTGGGGTTTTCTGAGACCCACACTCTGGAGCATGTCTCACTCCTCTCCACCCTCCCCCACTCCGTGGCCTCTCCCAGGCCTCTTCCAGCAGGCAGGAACTCAAGCCAATGGATCTCCCCTGGCTGTGATGTGGGCCGGGAGGTTCCCTACCCAGGATCTCAGCCTGAGCTGGGTGTACAGCCCTCCTTTGGGAGGAGGGTTGCCACTCAAGCACGCTGATCCACCCCTGAAAACACACACTCCTCAGCATGTTCTTTCACAGATCTCCTTTCTGTGCCCCGAGACAGTGCGATCGTGACCTTGGTGTACGGGGTCTGGTCTTCAGGCCTTTCCCCTGGGCCCTGGAGATCAATCCCTGACCCTGCCAGGGGGAGGGGTGCTGGTCTCAAATCACCTACAGGGTGCCCAAGCTGGATTGATTTCACCACCACGGGATTTGCCGCACTCTCCTGGAGTCACCAGGCAAGCAGCACCTGGGAGTGCTGGCGAGTAGGGAGCTCGCAGTCTGAGTACCCCTCAGTCTGCTGTAGGGCCCCAAAAGGAAAGGTCCCATTCCTTGAAGATGCCTCCGTGTGATGGCTAAATTGTCTCTCTGGGCACCCACGGGTAGGGAAGGGGAAGGAGAGACTGGAGTAATATGGCGTTTGCTGATAGGCTCAGGTCTGCGCGTGGGGAGGTGCCCCGAGGGAGCTGGGAGCCTGGTGCTCTGTCCGCAAGAGGCCACCGCTCACTGGCAGCATCCGTCTCTGGGCTGGTGATGGCAGGTCTCTCCACCCGTTCAGGAGCCCACCAACAGTCCAAGATGCAACGGAGGGGAAAGTTATCTGCTCCACCTACCCTTGTCGCTGGTCTCCAAGCCTCTTGGGGACCTTTCTCCTTCTAGTTCTCCTCCGCAATGTCTTCCTGTGGAGTCTCCTGTAGTTTCAGGCACCCTTCCTTCCTACCCTCGCCTGATCTATGTTTTTCTGCTAGTTTGTTTTTTTTCACTTTCTTCTAAAATCTTTTTTAGAAGATTTTTTTTGCAGAGACACTCTGACTGGCGGCTTTTCTAGTCTGTCATCTTGGCTCCTCCCCCCAGTATCTGTAATTTTTTGTCTTTTTAATAATAGCCATTCTGACTGGTGTAAGACGATATCTCATTGTGGTTTTTATTTGCATTCCTCTGATTATTAGTGATATTGGGCATTTTTTTCATATGCCTGTTGACCATTTGCATGTCTTCTTTTGAAAAATGTTTATTCATGTCCTTTGCCCATTTTTCAGTGGGATTATTAATATTTGCTTATTTTTTGTTGAGTTGTTTGGGTTTCTTGTTAATTCTAGATATTAATCACGTGTTGAATGCATAGTTTGCAAATATTTTTCCCATTCTGTAAGTTGTCTATTTACTCTTGCAATTATTTCTTTTGCTATTCAGAAGCTTTTCAGTTTCATTAAGTCCCATTTGTCTATATTTGTTTCTGCTGCCAGTGATTTTGACGTCTTAGTCATAAATTCTTTGCTTAGACCAAAGTCCAGAAGAGTTGTCCCTGGGTTTTCTTCTGGTATTTTTATAGTTTAAGGTGTTATATTTGAGGCTTTAATCCATCATGAGTTGATTTTTGTATATGGTGAGAGATAGGGGTCCAGTTTAATTCTTCTGCATATGGCAATCCAATTTTCCCAGCACCATTTACTGAAAGGGGTGTCCTTTCCCGAGTGCATGTTCTTGTAGATTTTTGTCAAAGATCAGTTGGCTATAAACATGTGGCATTATTTCTGGGTTCTATATTCTGTTCCATTGATCTGTGTGTCTATCTTTATACCAGTACCACGCTATTTGGTAAAACAACCTTGTGGTATAATTTGAAGTCAGATAATGTGACACCTCTAGCTTTATTCTTTTTGTTTAGGATTTCTTTGGCTGTTCAGACTCTTTTGTGATTACACATGAATTTGGGGATTATTTTTTTCTAATTCTTTATAAGATGATGTTGGCATTTTTATAGGATTTGCATTGAATCTGTAGATTGCTTTAGGCAATATGGTTGTTTTAATGATATTAATTCTTCCAAATCTATGAGCATGAAATGCTTTTCCATTTTTTTTGTATAATCTACAATGTCTTTCATCAATGTTTTGTAGTTTTCCTTGTAGAGATCTTTCTCCTCCTTGGTTAACTACATTCCCAGGTATTTTATAATTTTTGTACCTCTTGTAAATGGGATTGCCTTCTTTAATTGGTTTTCAGCTGGATCATTATTGGTGTATAGAAATGCTACTGATTTTTGTACATTGATTTTGTATTCCAAAATACAAATTCTTTACTAACTTCATTATCAAATCTAAGTGCTTCTTGTTCAAGTCTGTAGTGTTTTCTAGATATAATATCACATCATCAGAAAACAGGGATAATTTGACTTCCTCTTTTTGAATTTGGGTGCCTTTTATTTCCTTCTCTTGCCTGATTGCTCTGGCTAGAACTTCCAGTAGTGTGTTGAATAGGAGTTGTGAAAATGGGCATTTTGTCTTGTTCTAGTTTTTGGAATGCTCCCCATTCAGTGTGATGTCAGTTGTGGGTTTTTCACATATAGCCTTTATTATTTCTGGGTATGTTCTTTCTATGCCTAGTTTGTTGAGGGGTTTTATCAGGAAAGGATGCTAAATTTTATTAAATACTTTTTCTTTGTCTTTTGAGATGATCATATGGTTTTTTTCCCCTTCATTCTGTTTATGTGATATATCACATTTATTGATTTGTGTATGTTAAACCATCCTTCCATACCTGGTATAACACCCATTTGATCATGATGTATTATCTTTTCAATGTGCTGTTTTATTTAGTTTGGTAGTATTTTGTTGAGAAATTTTACATCTATGTTCATCAAGGATATTGGTCTGTAGTTTTCTTTTTTCTTGTGTTCTTGTCTGATTTGGGTATCAGGGTGATACTGGCCTTGTGAGTTATGGAGAATTCCCTCCTCCTCAATTTTTGGAGCAGTTTCAGGAGAATTGGTATAATTTCTTCTTTGCATGTTTGGTCGAATTTGGCTGTGAATCTGTCTGGTCCTGGACTTTTCTTTTTTGGGAGAATTTTTATTACTGATTCAATCTCATTATTCATTATTGGTCTCTTCAGATTTTCTATTTTTTCCTGGTTCAATCTTAGGTTGCATGTTTCAAAGAATTTATCCATTTCCTCTAGGTTTTCCAGTTTGTGAGTACGTATTGTTCATAATAGTCTCTGATGATCTTTTGTATTTCTATCAGTTGTAATGTCTCCTTTTTCATTTCTGATTTTCTTTATTTGTATATTCTGTCTTATTTTCTTGGTTAGTTCAGGTAGACGTTCATTGATTTAGTTTACTTTTTGAAGAAACAATTTTTCTTTTAGTTGATCTTTTGTATTGTTTTTGTGGTCTCTACTTCATTTAGTTTTCTCTGATCTTTATTTCTTTTCTTCTGCTAAGTTTGAGTTTGGTTTGTTCTTGCGTTTCTAGCTCCTTGAGGGGAGATGTTAGATTGTTAATTTATAATCTTTCTACTTTTTTGATGCAGGCATTTAATGCTATACACTTCCCTCTGAGCACTGATTTTGCTGTATCCCACAGGTTTTGGTGTATTGTGTTTCCATATTCATTTGTTTGAAAAAATTTTTAATTTCTGTCTTAATTTCTTTGTTGATCCAGTGATCATTCAGAAGCATGTTATTTAATTTCCATGTTTGTGTATTTTCAGAAGTTCCTCTTGGTATTGATTTCTAGTTTTATTCCACTGCAGTCTGAGAAGATACCTGATATGATTTTGATCTTTTTAATTTTTGAGACTTGTTTTGTGGCCTAATATATGGTCTGTTCTGGAGAATGTTACATATGCTGATAAGAAGAATGTATATTCTGTAGTTGTTGCATAGAATATTCTGTAAATGTCTGTTAGGGCCATTTGCTCTAAAGTCCAATATCCATCTAATGTTTATTTGTTGATTATCTGTCTCAATGATCTATCTAATGCTGTGAGTGGGGTGTTGAAGTCCTCCACAATTATTGTATTGCTGCCTATCTCTTTCTTTAGATCTAGTAATATTTGTATTGTGAATCTGGGTGCTCCAGTTTTGGGTGCATATATATTTAGAATTGTTATATTTTCTTGATGTATTGATCCTTTTCTCATTATATAATGATCTTCTTTGTCATTTTTTTTTACTATTTTTTATTTAAAATCTGTTTTTTTTCTGATATAAGTATGGCTACTCCTGCTCACTTTTGGCTTTTATTTGCATTGAATATCATTGTCCATCCCTTTACTTTCAGTCTATATGTGCCATTACAAGTAAGGTGGGTTTCTTGTAAGCAACATATAGTTGGTTCATGTTTTTTAAATTCATTCTGCCACCCTATATCTTTTAAGTGGAGTATGTAATCTGTTCATGTTCAAGGTTAATATTGATATGCGAGGTTTTATTCCTGTCATATTGTTAATTGTTTTTTAGTTGTTTTATAAATTTCTTATTTCCTTTTTTCTCTGTTTGTCTTTGTGGTTTGGTTGAATTGAATTCTATCATATTGTCATTCGAGTCCTTTCTCTTCCTCTTTTGTGTGCTTGTTTTATAAGACCTGTGAGTTTTATACTTTCATGTGTTTTCATGATGGTGACTATCAACCTTTTGTCTCCATGTTTAAGACTCCTTTGAGCATTTTTTTAGGGGGGAATTCAGTCTAGTGGTGACAAATTCCCTTAGCATTTGCTTGTCTGGGAAACACTTTATTTCACCTTCATTTATGAAGCTTATTCTGGCAGGATATAAAGCACCATTGTTAGCAGGTCCAGGCAGGCTGATTCTTGGGCCTACAGGTGGCTTGTTTGGGTGCCAGCAGTGGCAGCAGTGGGCCAGACAGGTGGGCAGGTTCTCAGGGCCCTGGGCTGCTGGTGTGGCATGGCTGATGGCAGAAGCAGTGGCTGGACAACCTTCTCACTCCTAAAAGGTCCACACTGATGTTGGCAATGACTGCAATGGGCTAAGTGAGCCAATCCTCAGGCCCACAGATGGCACATGCAAGTGGGTGTCAGCTGCGGTGGTAGTGGCAGGTTGGGTGGGTCTATTCTCAGGACCCCAGGATGAGTGCTTAGGTGCCAACAGTGGTGGACTGGGCTGGACTTGGACACTAGTGGGGCAGAGCTGGGATGAGCGGCCTGACTTTAAGCTCCCTAGTCGCACATGAAAGCACTGGCTGTGGTAGGCAGGGGCAGCATGATTTCCAGGTCCTGATGTGGTGGAATACTTGGGTGGGGTTGGCAGTGGCTATACTGTGGTCCTGCTGCTCAGGACTGCAGGATTGCTTTCAGTTGCATCAGCCATTGGCAGGCAGCTGGGGAGCATGTACTTTAGTCCCAGGTTACAGAGGTGGGCAGGATAGCCTGTCCTCAGGGCACTTGTAAATGCATGGCAGCCCCCTTCCTGGGGGAAGCAAGGTCAATGTCAATGGTTCATGCTTTGGCCCTGTTGGCAGCAGCCATCAGTGGTGGCAGTTGTAGGGTGGATATCAATGGGGATCCAAGGATGTGGAAATGCAGGGACTGTTATGCCCCAGGGTAGGATGCAGTCTCATGGAGACTGGGCGCTCAAAATGGCACCTTGCTGTAGCTACTTAGAAATTGGGAGGTATATGGGACACAGTGTGAGCTCCCTCTCTGGAGCAATGCTATCACATCATCTCTAGGCAGTTCCCTATGTCAGTCTCAGGGCCCATGAGGTTTGAGGGGTTTTCCCATGGCTAGGGTTGCAAGAGTTCATGGCGGGAATATGGACCACTGGGGGGCTCTCATTTACCCTTTCCCACATTCGGGAGCCTTTCTGGGCTCTAAACCAATCCCAGCCAAGCAGGCTCCCTTTCTTCCTTCTCCTTCCTTGCCTTAGGTGTTTCCTGTCACTTCTCTGTTGAATTCTAGTTTTCCATCTTAAATGATTTAGTTGAAATGTGATTACCTACACTATTTTGGTTCTTTGTGGAGAAGGCGAGTACCAGATTCCTGTAGTCAGCTATCTTGAATGCAGGACCTCTCCTCTCTAGAATTTAAATACAGCCCTGGTGAAAAGTAGAGGATCATAGGGTAAGGAGTCTCTAAACAGCTGAGATTAAGTTTCCACAATCCAGCCCAATAGAGATAGTAAAAGAAAAGATCACTGTTGGAAAGAAAAGAAAGTAACAGTTTTTACACACTTAAGTTGATGAGCTTTATTTTGTACTATTTATATAGGTAACTTTAGAAATGGTTATTAAGTGGAAAAGCCAACACATTATTAACTAACTGCATTATGCATTGGAACACAAGACAAGGGCTCCTACTGCCACCTGGTGACAGTGTACTCTTAAGTGGAGTCGCCCTTTATAATAGTTTGAGGTAGATAATGAAATGCTTTCTCCCTCCATGCCGCTTTCTCTTTTCATGCCCCTCTGGATGCTGTATATTTCTACACATACCATGCTCTCTGACTAAAACCTTCCCTGAACCTTTTCTACCTGAGGAGGTTGAGGTCCCATTTATGTTTTATCTCAACCCAAGTAACCATTTCTCTATGAATTCCTTTCTTTCTCTCCATCTCTGGTCCCCCATCCTCAGTACAAGTAGAAATAATTATTTCTTTCTTTGTGTTCCATTAAGTTGACACAAATGTCTACATATCACCTAGACAAATTTAGTACTGTTACTTGTTCACATATATGGCTTCTCAATCAAAAGTGTGAAGCTAGGTCTGACTAACCTTAGGGTCTTCAAATTACAAAGCAAAGTCAGACACAGATTATGAAAGCTCAATGATTCATTACCATTTTTATGGTTCTATGGAGAAAAATAAATATAATTTATTTGAAATTATGTATATATATATACAACACACATACAATTTGTAAAGGTTTCAGTCGATTATTCTGCTTTTAACTTATTTTTTTTTTACTAGAGATGCTCCATTTTGAAATAAGAGCATTAAAATCTCTACTATAAATGTGTGCTTCTATTTCCTATTCTAAGAGTTTTGGTGATGGACTCTTATGTTATGACTATTCAAAAAATATGACATATTATTATTGATGACCCTCTTTATCCTATTTAGTACATTTAAGCTTAAATGTCATACTGTCTAATACTAATATGGCTATATTAGTTTGCTTTCCTTTTGCTATTTGCTTTCTTTTTATGTTTTGTATTACAATCACTTCTAAATTCAATCTCTAGAAACCTTAGGAGATTAGGGAACTTCGCTACACTTATAGCTAGGAGGTAGAAGAACAAGTGTCAGTTCAAAAGCCAATGCCCTTTCAACTTCTCTGGGCTCCCTCACTTTCACCTTTCCAATGATGTTCTTCATGCCCACATAGTACTAAACCATGAAATCTTCCATGATGCCTGAACTGGTAGAATCTGATAGGCCTCAAAGTGATGAGTAGCACGTAATATATATACAGGCTTCTCCTCTGTCAATTCTGGTGGATGGGGATGAGTCAGCCACACCTGTAAGGGTGGGGAAGTTTGAGGTGGGGTGACATGGACAGCTCAGTAGACAGAAAAGCCAGGGAAGGGGCAGGAAATGGGGCACTCTCTGGGGAGGACGAGAAGTCTAACTCCAACCATCACCTGCTACTCCTCCTGCCTCCAATGCCGTTCCATCTGCCCCACGCTCCTCTCTGCATCCTCCAGCCAGTTACTGCTCTGCCTCTGCCATGAAGGCCAGCCTGACAGACCCAGCCCTGCCCTCAGCCTCCAGGCCCTGCCAATCCCACCCACACTCACAGCCCCGCCCTGTCTCACTGCCCAACCCACCCCATCCCACCCCAGGCCCAGGCCCTGCAGGAGGGTCATGTCCCGAGCTAGACCAGGAACCTGCGTCTCAGGAACCTGCGTCTCGCCCACAGAGGCAGGGCAGTGTCTGCGAGCAGAGAGACAGACACACAGACAGGGCCTACGTCTCCTCCCATCCCCCTTTCTACTGTGGGAAAGAGCAGTCTAGCAAGGTTCTCCTCTGGGATAGAATTTCATGTGTTTTCTTCCCCCTCTGCCTTCTGACTCTCGGAATCACGTGTGTGAATAAGCCTTTTAGTGTCTCATGGAATCGCAGATGAATTTCTGGTCCCGGATGTTTGCTGAGCTGGCCGCAAGATCAACTCCTCTGGAATCCAAGACAAATGTCCATTTAGAAATGTCTCTGTGCCTCCTTTTTTCCAGAAAATGGAAACTTGGGAATTCTGCTCCCCCCTCCTTCCTGCTACAGCTGTCAGGAAGCTTAGGGGCCAACTGAGCCCCCATACATCTAAGACACCTGCTCACATACATTCCTTTGGCTTCCTTCCTTTCATAGATCTTTTTTGTTTTATCCCTACAGGATTGGTTCTACCCTCTGTTTTTAACTTTTAAGGGGCTAGGGAGAGTTGCCATTTATAACTTAGGGCTTAAGAATACATGCTCATGGTTGTTGCTTCTGGGAAATATGTAGTAGAAACAAGAACTATATTTACCCTCTCATCCAAAAGAAACCAAAAAAAGATCAAAATTCATGATTCCTTAAAAAATGAGAAATATGGACGCGGGAAAATGGCGGATTAGGGGTAGCCTCCTGGCTCTCTGCTCCCAGAGTGGGAGGTGAGGAACACGGACACCCACACATGAGTGAGGCGCTCCCCTACAGGATCAGCTTCGTGAATCTACAGAGAAGCAGTGAGGGACAAGCAGTGCTGTGGAAAAAATAAGGTGAACTGGAAAAGCGCTCGCAAATTACCGGAGAGTGCGGGACAAAGGGGAAGAGCAGCACGGGATGGCTGCGCCCAGCGGCGGGCTGGCCCAGGCAGTGAGATCTGACTCACAGGAAGACGACTCTTCCTTTACCAAACCCCACTCCCACGCAGGCAGGGAAGTGCCAGAAGTCAGTGCAAAGTGATAGCACAGACTCACGAGTGGTGGGGAGCCGAGACAGAAGTGGGGTCCATTTTGAATGCACCAGAGCGCGGCACTCGGTCGGCATCGGAGGGGAGGGACTGGCCCGAGCGGGCGCTCCCCAGATCGGACGCTGCCCAAGCCCACAGGGGAGAGTTTGGAGGCAGCTTCTTGCCACAGGAGACTGCCAGGACTAGATTGGGGGAGGGGAACTCCATAAAAGAGGCTCTGCCCATGGAAATCACTGAAAGTTCAGCGGGCGCTGGGAGGGACACAGCACAGAGTCCTCCCGCGGATCGGTCCAGAGTCGCCATGTGTAGGGGGATAGCGACCTCGGCGGGCGGCCCTGGGAGGCAGCTCAGGGAGATGGCAACGGCTGACCCCGGCTCTGGATGCTCTCCCCGTCCAGTCGGCTTCAGCGCTGACTAGCAGTGGGTGGGCAGCCACAATTCAGGGAACCCAAAGCCTGTGACCGTGGGGACTTGTTGTCCGGGCATCCGCCTGAGTCATAGCTGCTGCCTCTGTGGCAGAGCTGGTCGCGCCCTATGAGGAGAGTAGCGTGCGCAGCGACTTTTTCTCCCAAATCTGTGGACAGTCTGTCCCAGCAGCAGACTCAAGCCTCGCCTCCGAAAGGGCGGAAAAGGGAGAAAGAGCGATATTTCTACCGAGTATCCAGGCGGTCTCCGGCAGCCCTGTTCCATTCAGTCGCTGGTGCTGTCCGCAAAGGTGATGGGGAACTGAGGGTGAACTGAGGGAGACCGCTTGTAGAACTGTGATCCGGGACACATAAGTCCCCCTCTGCCCGGCGACTAAAGGGCCGGCCTCCGCCAATAGGCGGAGTAAAGGGGCCTTTTTTTTTTTCTTTTAAATTTTTTGTATAGCTGTGATCCGAGACGACATAACTAGCCCTTCCGCCAGGCGACTCGACCCC
>NW_012153374.1:535913-539318 GCF_000956105.1 Propithecus coquereli | reverse complement strand
GCTCTTCAAGCTGAGACACGCAGTCACCTCTCTGCTGCGACTTGGTAGCTAGAGCCAAGAGCCAAATGGACAGACTCCACCACAGGAAGGGCCGAGTAGAGAGTGAAGGAGGCTGTTTTCCCAGTGGGGTCCTGTAGCCTCATTTTCTCAGTGACTTGCTAATCAGTGCCTCCTCCCAAAGAATTAGTTCCCCACACTTGGCAGTGCGGAGGAACAAGGGAAGCTGTTCTCTGGACTGTGACCCTGTAGGGGTGGTGGATGACCCTTGACTACAATCTCATCACTGATATTGCATACCAAGGGGACTGACCCCACATCCGCTGGGGTGGAATAGCAGGACAGGCTGCTTTCTGGTCTGGGTCCCTCAGGGGCCTTAGGCAGGGCTTCTCTAGCAGCCCTGAAATGTGTACTTCTTACCAGCTAGTCAACCCTGCCCTTGAAGGGGTGGAATAATAAGGGTTGCCACTTCCTGAGCTGAGATGCCAGGTAGCCCCAGGAAGTGCCCTTCCCCCAGTCTGGGGGGTTATCTACCCCTCTGGCAGGTGAAAACCCACCCTCGGAGGAGGAAAGAAACAAAAGAAGACGTTTTTCAGGCCGGGCCTTGTGACAGTCTCAGCCAACGCCCCTCTCACAGCCCTCCAGAACAGACCCCGCCCCTGAAGGTAGGGAGAAAGGAGAAAAAATACTTTCCCCATAGGACTAGCCTGAATCTGTATGACCTTGGATCGAAGCAAAAGGGGACAGTGTGTTGACGCGATACAGCTGCTCAGTTTTGAATACCTGACAAGAACATAACACAAAAGCTTGCACTTGGTGCCCAGGACGCAGTCATCTTAGGGGCTAGTGGTCTGGAAAGGAAAATCTTGACCAGAGTCCTTAGCAATTGCACCAACTGACACATCCATTAGGAATTCCTCCACAAGAGTGCCTAATAAGCCCTGAATAACATACTAGCAGCTCTCTCCTAGCTACAGATCAAGCAATTTCTGAAGTATACTGCCTCAGGCACACTGATTCCTGCTGCTCTTTTCACCACATCGTAAGTGGTAACAAGACTCAAGTAGCCCTTGGGAGTGGCAAAACGTTTCCCAAAGACTTGGGCTTTTGTATGTCCCATTTGGGATTTTAGAGCTCAATTCAAAGGTTCTGGAATACCTTGACAACTGACTCCTCCACGCAAAATTCAAGTAACAAAACAGAGAGCAACCTCATAACTAAACCCAGCACCTTCCACCTCAACCAAGTAGTCGATAGCGGAGTCACACACTCAAAAGTGATCCAACTCCTGGAAAGCTAACAAGGAAAAGAAACTCACTAATCTCTGCAAGCAGAAGGAACAGACAACAGGCCAGAGATAACCCCACAGGCCAAAACCCCAGCAAGACAGCAGAAGACCAGGGCATATCTCTTCAGCTCTGCCAAGGAACATCCCTTTGGAGGCCCAAAATTAAGTTCATAAACCAGTCATAGCACATCCAGTCCTTGACAAAGTAGCCTGATGAGAAAGAATCAGCGAAAGAACACAGGAAACATGAAAGAGCAGAGAGAAAAGTCACCTCCAAAAGAAAATATTCGATCTCCATCAACAGATACCAATGTACATGATACGATTAAGCTGACAGAGGAAGAATTCCAATTATGGAGTGTAAGGAAACTGAACGGAATAGAAGAGAAAATAGAATCCCAACATAAAGAAACCACAAGAACAATCCAGGAAATGAATGAAAAATTTTCCAAAGAAATTGAAATACTAAGGAAAAACCAAACAGCAATTTTGTCAATGAAGGAGGAATTCAGGGAACTTCAAAATACAATGGAAAGCCTCAAGAACAGAATGGATCATGTAGAGGAAAGAATCCCAGCGTTTGAAGACAATGTCTTCGTGCTAAACAAATCAGATGAAGAAAAATAACTCAGAAGCAATAGACAAGACCAAAGCCTTCAAGAAACGTGGGATTATGTAAAGAAACAGGACCTTAGGATCATCGGTCTTCCAGAGAGAGAAGAAGAAGATACTCAAGGGCTGGAAAATTTATTTCATGGAATACTGGAGAAAAATATGCCAGGCCTGGCCAGAAATCAGGACATCCAGATATAAGAAGCATACAGAACTCCTGGGAGATGCAATGAGAAAAGGAAATCACCACGTGACGTGGTTATTAGACTGACCAAAGTAAATACGAAAGAAGCAATTCTTTGAGCAGCGAGACGAAAGCAACAAATAACCTATAAAGGAAAGCCAATCAGACTAACTGCTGACTTCTCATCTGAAACCCTACAAGCCAGAAGGGACTGGGTCCCTATCCTTAATCTTCTAAAACAGAATAATGCCCAACCCAGAATTCTTTATCCAGCAAGATTAAACTTCATCTACGAGGGAGTAATAAAATCCTTCCCAGACAAGCAATCATTGATAGATTTTGCAAAGACCAGACCAGCCCTACAGGAAGTACTAAGTACTGAATTACACACTGAACAGCATAATAGACACTCTTCAAAGTAAAATCATTCAAGAGTTAAAGCCTAGAACGTGGACTTCACGATGCCTCAAGGAGCAAAACAAAACAACAGGATTTCACCCAACAATATGAATGGAAATCTACCACAAATCTCAATCCTCTCAATAAATGTGAATGGACTGAACTATCCTCTGAAAAGATACAGGCTGGCAGAGTGGATAAAAATCCACAAGCCTAGTATCGGCTGCTTACGGGAAATGCATCTAAACCACAAAGATGCCTTCAGACTAAAGGTCAAGGGATGGAAAACTATCATCCAGGTGAATGGAAGTCAAAAGAAAGCAGGAGTAGCTATACTATTTTCAGATAACATAAGCTTTAAAATAGCAAAAGTAAAAAAAGACAGATGCCCACTATATATTGGTGAATGGGAAGATCCAACAAGAAGAGTTTACCATCCTCAATATCTATGCACCCAATACACGAGCACCCAGTTACATAAAACGAACCTTGTCTGATCTAAACAACATGATAAACAATAACACCATAATAACAGGGGATTTCAACACTCCACTGAATGAACTGGACCAATCTTCCAAACAGAAAATAAGCAAAGAAATAATGGACTTAAACAGAGCTCTTGAACAAAAGGGTCTGACAGATCTCTACAGACCATCCACCCAAATACAGCTGAATTTACATTCTTCTCATCAGCCCACGGAACTTTCTCCAAAATTGACCCCATACTAGGCCACAAATCAGACTTCGAAAAATTCAGAAAAATAGAAATTATACTGTGTACTTTCTCAGACCATAGTGGCTTAAAATTAGAGTTCAATTCCAACAGAAATACTCACCACCTCACAAAGTCATAGAAATTAAACAATCTCTTGTTGACTAACTCCTGGGTCAACGAGGAAATAAAGAGGGAAATCAAGAACTTCTT
>NW_012153374.1:531574-532713 GCF_000956105.1 Propithecus coquereli | reverse complement strand
ACCCGCATTTGGGTGAGACAAAGACATAAAGTGTAACTATAATGTTTGTACCCTCACAAAACCCTGAAATAATAAATAAAAAAGAAAAAAAATGAGAAATATGATATGAGCTCCACAATTTTCCTTGCCTACTATCTTGAGATATAGAGAGGTAGAACTCAGGTGGAACCCACAGAACTCCTGGAAGTTGAGAAGATAGAGCTCAGAGTTAGGGAGACCAAAGCAAATTGAGTTTATAGGACAGAGTAAGGAGACAAGATTACTGCACAGAGCAAGAACTCCGGATATCAGCGGAGAGCTCTCCAGCATTTAGTTGAGTGCTGATTAGTAAATGCATGTAAGGAAACTACCAGAGGCCAGGGAAAGAACTACCTCAGAGAATTAGAGGAAAGAACACCTGACACTCACTCAGAGTTAAAAAGAGTGTCAGTTCCCATCAGCCAGATTGGAAAACCTCATGACCCATGGGACATTGGTTAGAGAACACAGAAAGGACTTACCTCAGTATCAGGGAATAATTAACCCCAGATTGATTGAGAACTGCTTCCATTTTGCCTAATAAAATGTAAATGCAATACTGAAAAGGATAAACATTTTCCTAGTAACTTAACTGCATTAAGAACAAAGATGAAAGATTGTCATAGAAATACAAAAATAATCATCATTCAACAAAATAAATTCACAATGTCTCTGATCTGATAAAAATTATCAAGCATACAAAGAAGGAATATATGAGCAAAAATGAGGATAAATATCAGCCAACGGAAACTGACCCGGAATTGACAAAGGTTACAATTAAGAGACAAGGACATTAAAACACTTATTATAACTATATTCTGTACATTAAAAATTAATCAGAGCCATTGAAGATATACAAAATACCCAGAATTAACTTATATGGACCATAACTACAATGTGTGACATGGAAAATATTAAATGGGATTGGTGGCAGATTAAATACTCCAGAGAGAATATCACTGAACTTAAGATAAAATGAAACACAAAAAGAAAAATATTTTTAAAAATAAACAGAGCACAGTTAAGCTCTGAGACAACTTTAAATGGCCTAATATACAAGTAATCTGAGTCCCTGAAGGGTAGAAGAAAGAGAAACACATAGGCAAAAGTTTTGTTTTTTG
>NW_012153374.1:515522-531239 GCF_000956105.1 Propithecus coquereli | reverse complement strand
AGTAATATTCCAAAATTTTCCAAATTTGATGAAAACATAAAGCCATAGATCTAGGAATCTCAAAAACCCCAACCAGAGCAAGAAACATAAAGAAACTACACTAAGGTACATTCTAATCAAATTATTCAAAACCAATGATAATTCTTTTTTTTTAATTTCAGGATATTATGGGGGTACAAACATGTTGGTTACATATAATGCCTTTGCCTCACCCAAGCCAGGGCTACAAGCGTGCCCTTCCCCCATACAATGCACTCCATATCCCTTAATTGTGAGTTTACCCACCCCCCCACCCTCTCCCACCTGACCAGCAACCAGTGAATATTACTATCAATGTAAACACTTTAGTGTTAATCAGTTAGTACCGATTTTATGACAAGTACATGTGGTGATCATTTTTCCATTCCTGTGATACCTCACTTCAAAAGATGGGCTCAAGTTCAATCCAGGATAACATAGGAGGTGCTAGTTCACCACTGTTTTTCATAGTTGAGTAGTATTCCATGGCATACACATACCACATTTTATTAATCCACTCATGTATTGATGGGCACTTGGGTTGTTTCCACATCTTTGCAATTGTGAACTGTGCTGCCATAAACATTTGAGTGAAGATGTCTTTATTATAGAATGTCTTTTGTTCCTTTGGGTCAATGCCCAATAGTGGGATTGCTGGATCAAATGGTATTTCTATTTTTAGCTCTTTGAGATATCTCTAAATTACTTTCCACAGGGGTTGTACTAATTCGCAGTCCCACCAGCAATGTAAGAGTGTTCCAACCTCTCCACATCCATGCCAGCATTTGCTTTTTGGGACTTTTTGATAAAGACCAATCTCACTGGAGTTAGGTGATACCTCATTGTGGTTTTGATTTGCATTTCACTAATGATTAGAATTGTAAGCACTTTTTTATATGTTTGATGGCCATTAGTCTGTCTTCTTTTGAAAAGTTTCTGTTCATGTCCTTTGCCCATTTATTGATAGGATTCTTTGATTTTTTTCTTGTTAATTTTCTTAAGTTCTATATACATTCTTGGTATCAGCCCTTAGATGTTTAGAATGCAAATATTTTTTTCCCATTTTGTAGGCTCTCTATTTGGTCTAATGATAGTTTCCTTGGCAGTGCAAAAGTTTTTTAATTTGATCAGATCCCATTTATTTATTTTTGTTGCTGCAGTGATTGCTTTGGGGGTCTTCTTCAAAAATTCTTTGCCTAGGCCGATGTCTGAAAAGGTCTTCCTGATGTGTCTTCTAGAATTCTTAAGGTTTCATGCCTTAGGTTTAGGTCTGTTATCCATCTTGAATTGATTTTTGTGAGAGGTGAGAGATGGGGATCCAGTTTCAATCTTCTGCATGCAGCTATCCAGTTTTTCCAGCACCATTTATGGAAAAGAGATTCTTTTCCTCAGTGTATATTTTTGTCTGCTTTGTCAAAGGTTAGATGACAATACAAGGATGGTTTTATATCTGGGTTCTCAGTCCTGTTCCAAAAGTCTATATCTCTGTTCTTGTGCCAGTACCATGCTGTTTTGGTTACTGTAGAATTATAGTAAAGCTTGAAGTCTGGTAGATTGATGGCTCCCAATTTGTTCTTTTTGCTTAAGATTTCTTTGGCTATATGAGATCTTCTATGATTCCATACGAAGCATAGAATTATTTTTTCCAGATCTGTAAAGAATGATGATGGTATCTTGATAGGGATTGCATTAATTCTGTAGGTCACTTTAGGTAGTATGGACATTTTAACAATATTGATCGTGCTAATCCATGAGCATGGTAGGGTTTTCCATGTGTTTACATCTTCTACCATTTCTTCTCTCAGTGTTTCATAGTTCTCCCTATATATGTCTCTCACCTCCTTTGTTAAATATATTCCTAAGTATTTAATTTTCTTTGATGCTATTGTGAAATGTGTTGTATCTTTGATTTGATTTTCAGCTTGACTGTTATTGGCGTATATGAATGCCATTGATTTGTGTGCATTAATTTTGTATCCCGAAACTTTACTAAATTCATTTATTAATTCCAGGAGTCTCTTGGTTGAATCCTTGGGATTTTCTAGATATAATATCACATCATCAGCAAAGAGGGAATGTTTGACCTCTTCTGCCCCCATTTGGACACCCTTAATTCCCCTCTCTTTTCTGATTTCTCTGGTGAGGACTTCCAACACTACACTGAATAGAAGTGGAGATAGTGGGTAACCTTGTCTTCTTCCAGTTCTAAGCGGGAATGCTTTCAATTTTTCCCTATTCAGTATGATATTGGCTGTGGGTTTATCATATATGGCCTTAATAGTTTTAAGGTATGTCCCATCTATTCCTATTTTGTCAAGAGTTTTTATCATAAAAGGGTGTTGGATTTTGTCAAATGCTTTTTCTGCATTGATTGAGAGAATCATATTGTCTTTGTTCTTGCTATTACTTATGTGGGGAATTGTGTTTATAGATTTGTGTATGTTGAACCAACCTTGCATCGCTGGGATAAAGCCCTCCTCGTCATGATGAATTATTTTTTTGATGTGCTGTTGGATTCGAGTTGCTAAGATTTTGTTGAGGATTTTTGCATCTATATTCATGAGGGATATTGGTCTGTAGTTTTCTTTTTTTGTTGTGGCTTTGGTATCAAGGTGATATTGGTTTCTTGGAATGAGTTGGGGAGGATACTATTCTTCTCAATGTTGTTGAATAATTTCTGCAGTATAGGTATGAGTTCTTCGTACGTTTGGTAAAATTCAGGTGTGAACCCATCTGGTCTGGAACTTTTTTGTTCAAAGATTTTTAATTGCTGCTTTAATTTCTATTCTTGATATTGGTCTGTTCAGAAATTCTTATTGAGCCTACGAAGTTTGTATGTTTCTAAGTATTTATCCATTTCCTCCACATTTTGTACTTTTGGGGTATATAGATCTTTATACTATTCTAAGATAATGTTTTGTGTTTTCATGATGTCTTTAGTAACCTCTCCTTTTTCATTTCTAAATGAGTTTATTAGAGTCCTTTCCTTTCTAGTTCTTCTTGATCTAGCAAGAGGGTGTCAATTTTATCTTTAAAAAAAACAACTTTGGGTTTTATTAATACTTTTTATAGTTCTTTTATTCTCAGTTTCATTTAGTTATGCTCTGATATTAGTTATTTCTTTTCTTTTGCTACCTTTCGAATTAATTTGCTCTTCCTTTTCCAGTTCCTTCAGATGGTTTATTAGTTTGTTGATTTGTGAGCTTTCAGTCTTTTGGATGTGCACATTTAATGCTATGATTTTCCCTCTCAGGAATGCTTTTGCTATATCCCACAGATTTTAATAACTTGTGTCCCCATTATCATTTAGTTCAAACAATCTTTCGATTTCCATCTGGATCTTCTTCTTGACAAAGTAGTCATTCATCAATAGATTGCTTAATTTCCATGACTTTGTAAAGTGGTATTTCTGTTGGAAATGAACTCTAATTTTATACTACTGTGGTCTGAGAAGACACATGGTATAATTTATATTTTTTTTAATTTTTAGAAGTCTGATTTGTGGCCTAGAATGTGATCAATTTTAGAGAAAGTACCATGAGCTGATGAGAAGAATGTATATTCAGCTTTATTGGGGTAGAATATTCTGTAGATATCTGTTAGACCCATTTGTTATAGAGCTCTATTTAAGTCCATTGTTTCTTTGCTTATTTTCTGCTTGGAGGATCTGTCCAGTACAATCAGTGGGGCATTGAAATCCCCAACTACTATGGCATTACTATTTATCATGCTATTTAGATCAAACAGGGTTTGGTTTATATATCTGGGCACTCCTGTGTTGGGTGTATAAATATTAAGAGTTGTTCAGTCTTCTTGTTGTATTTTTCCTTTGACCATTATAAAGTTACCATTGTGTCTTTCTTTACTTTGCTATTTTAAAGTTTGTGTTACATGAAATGAGGATAGCTACCCTCACTTTCTTTTGGCTTCCATTTGCTTAGAAGTTGGTTTTCCAATCCTTGACCTTGAGGGTGAAAGCATCTTTGTGGGTTAGATGCATTTCCTAGAGACAGAAGATACTTGGCTTATAATTTTTTATCAACTCGGCCAGTCTGTGTCTCTTCAGAGGACAATTCAATCCATTCACATTTATTGAAAGAATTGATATTTGGGGTAGATATCTGTTCATATTGTGGGGTAAATTCTTATTTTGTTTTACCTGTCAAGCCACTGTGGAATCCAGGTTCTGGACTTTAATTCTTGAGTGATTTTACTTTGGTGAGTGTCTACTATGCTGTTCAGTGTATATAGCTGGTCTGAGTACTTCCTGCACGGCAGGTCTGGTCTTTTCAAATTCCATCAGTGATTGCTTGTCTGGGACAGTCCTTATTTCTCCCTCATAGATGAAGCTTAGTTTTTCTGGGTAAAGAATACTAGGCTGGGCATTATTCTGTTTTAGAAGATTGAGGATGGGTCCCCAGTCCCTTCTTGCTTGTAGGATTTCATTTGAGAAGTCTGCAGTTAGTCTGATAGGTTTTCCTTTGTAGGTTATCTGCTGTTTTCATCTTACTGCTCGAAGGATTGCCTCTTTTGTGTTTACTTTGGCCAGCCCAATAGTTATGTGATGTGGTGATTGCCTTTTCACGTTGAGTCTCCCAAGATCGTTGTTTGCTTCTTGTATCTGAATGTCTAGATTTCTGGCTAGGCCAGGCATATTTTCCTCCAGTATTCCAAGAAGTAGATTTTCCAGCCCTTGTGTATTTTCTTCTTCTCTCTCAAGGATGCCTATAATTCTAATGTTTGGTCTCTTTATATAATCCCACATTTCTTGTATGTTTTGTTCTTGTCTCTTGCTTCTGTGTTCTTTTTCTTCTATCTGATTTGTTTAGCACATAGGCATTATCTTCAAGCTCTGAGATTCTTTCCTCTGTGTGCACCATTCTATTCTTAAGGCTTTCCACTGTGTTTTGAAGTTCCTTGAATGCCTCTTTCATATCCAGGATTTCTCTTTGTTTCTTTGTAATATTTCAATTTCTTTAGAGAATTTTTCACTCATTTTCTATATTGTTGTCATAGCTTCATTGTGTTGGGTTTCTATTTTGTCTTCAATTCCATTGAATTTTCTTACAATTCATATTCAGAATTCTTCCTTCATCATTTTAATCATTTCATTTAAATTAGTATCCATTGTTGGGTAGCTAATGATTTCTTTTGGGGGTGATTTTTCTCTCTGATTTTTCATGTTTCCTGCGTTCTTTCACTGGTTCTTTCTTATCAGGCTACTTGGTTGAGAAATGGGAATGCTATAATGGTTTATTCCCTTATATTCTAGTCCCCAAGGGATGTTCCTTGACAATGGTGGGAAGAGGCACACTCATCTTGTATTGTCTTAGAGGTATTTTAGCAAGTTGGGTTATCCTTTTCCTATTGTCTTCACGTCTTGCCAGTGGAGATTAGTGAGTTTAGTTCCCCCAGCTTAAGCTCCCAGGTGGTGGATCTCGCTTGTGTGTGTGACCCCACTGCCCTCTAACAGCTTGAGATGGAAGGCACTGTGTTTAAGCTATGTGGTTACCCTCTCTGTTGTCGGTTGTAGTTTGCATGGAGGAGCCAGTTATCGAGGTAATCTGATGCCTCTGTGTTTGTCTCTGGTCCCCAGATGGGGAATACGTATGCCCCAATCTTTAGCACGAGTCTTGCCTCTCCCAAGGGTTACTTGGACCCTATTCTCCCTTGAGGTGTAGGTAAGGGCAAGACAGATTGCTGCTGATGCCTGCAAACCTCATGTGTGTGCGTCTATGGTTGCTTGATCTGCTGCTAGGGGGAGCCTCTAGTCTGTTATTCTGGACTCGTTCACCATGCTTGGGAGGCTGCTCCTGATGGGAGGGGTCAATTGGTGGAATTGCTAAGGTCTCTGGCCAGGATTTTCCTTACCTGTCCACAGACCCCACTGTTGGCAGCCGCCCAGATGCGGGAAGCAAGCCCTAGAGTTATATTCTTATTAGATGACCTAAGCTGGTCCAGCAGGCTGAATCAATGGGCTGTCAATCATTGTACAGCACTCAGGTCCTGCAGATTGACATCAGTGGCACAGGGAAAGTGGCTTTTCTCACTTCTCCTCACCTCCAAGGGCAGAGCCCTCCATGCCTGGTGCGAAAGTCACTGGGCTATGGGAGGGGTATTGCCCGACTGCCGGGTGTCCCGGCATCTGGGGATCCCATAGATGGCGGCCTTCGACCGCTGGGGAACTACCACTGGGGAGAAGCACTCAAGATTCGCCCAACAACACAGGCCCGGCTAGCCAAATCTACAGATCGCCGAAGTTCCTAGGATTCACGCCAACCTCAAAGAGCAAGCCGCTATACTCACTTTTCCCCACCTCCATGGGTGGAGCCTGACACACATGAAAGTCCCTGGGCTTGGAAAGAGGTATTGCCTAAAATCGTGGAGTGTGCAGCATCTGGCTTGGGGACCCCAAAAATGGTGGCCACCCACTCGCGAAGAGCTAGTGCTGAGGGCAACTGCTCAGGAGTTGGCAGATGCCAGTTCAGCAGGCTGAATCAACAGGACGCTTGCTGTCTCTTGTGCCTCACAGTCCCACAATCTCATGACTGTCTGGCAGAAGGTCTTGCTCTTTCTGCTCTGCCCTAAGCCAGCCTAATCGTCAGCAGTTTCCAGAGGCAGATTCCCCTTTTCAGTGTTCACCTCCTTTGTTCTGGACCCTCTAACCACCAGAGGCGAGGTGCCTCTCTCCAAACTCCCTTGTGCAGTCGCAGGAAGTGATCACTCAGACCAGTCCATCCCCCACCTAGTGCAGTCCCAGCACAGAGCACCAGGGAGTTCAAAATGTTTCCCGCTATTGTCCCCTCTCCACAGAGGCCACCATCCCATGTGGTGACTTTGCATTGACTTCCAGCACGTCCCTGTCTGAGTGGGTGTGGAGGTCAGTGGAGCAGCCGCGAGGGCACAGTTGTCCCACAATCTATTCTCTATTGTTTAATTCGCATTCTCCAGACTTTGTAATTGTATCTACCATTCACCTTTTATTTTTTTTTCTGCATTGTGTGTCCCACGCCATTTCTCTGCAGTTTCACAACACAGTTCTTCAGGGGGAGTGATCCACTCATGTGTAGCCATCTGAGTTCTTCACCTCCTTCTCTGGGAGCAGAGAGCCAGGAGGTCACCTCTACACTACCATTTTCCTTCCCCCCTACTATCACCACTTCTATTCAACACAGTGCTGGAAGTCCTAGCCAGATCAATCAGGTAAGAGAAGGAAATCACGGGTATCCAAATGGTGGCAGAAGAGGTCAAACTATGGCTCTCTGCTGATGATATGGTCTTATATCTAGAAAACCCCAAAAATTCAACCAAGAAACTCCTGGAATTGATAAATAAATTCAGCAAAGTCTCAGGTTACAAAATCAATGTACACAAATTAGTAGCATTCATATACACCAACAACAGTCAAGCTGAGAATCAAATCAAAGTGGCAGTACCTTTCACAATAGCAACAAAGAAAACGAAATACCTAGGAATATATTTAATTAAGGAGGTGAAAGACCTCTATAGGGAGAACTAGGAAAACTGAGGAAATAAATCTCAGAGTATGTAACAGATGGAAAAACCTATCATTCTCATGGATTGGCAGAATCAACATTGTTAAAATGTCTATACTATCCAAAGCGGTTTACAGATTCAGTGCAATCCCCATTAAGATACCAGCGTCATTTTTTGCAGATCTAGAAAAAAAATAGTTCTACACGTCATATGGAACCAGAGAATATCCTGAATAGCCAATGCAACCTTATGTAATAAGAGCAAATTGGGAGGCATCACTTTGCCAAACTTTAAGCTATACTACAAGGGTATATTAACCAAAATGGCATGGTGCTGGCACAAAAACAGAGACATAGATCAATGGATCAGAACAGAAAACCCAGATATGAAGCCATCCTCATATTGCGATCTGATCTTTGACAAAGTGGACAAAAACATACACTGGGGAGAAGAATCCCTATTCAATAAATGGGAAAATTGGATAGTCACGTGTATTAATAGAGGACTGAAAGAGTTTCCATGCCTCTCACCACTCATAAGAAGTAATTCACAATGGATAACAGACTTAAACCTAAGGCATGAAACTATAAGAATTCTAGAAGAAAATGTTGGAAAAACTCTTGTAGATATCAGCCTAAACAAAGAATTTATGAAGAAGACCCCAAAAGGCAATTACACTAACAACAACAATGAATAAATGGGACCTGATCAAATTAAAAAGCTTCTGCACAGCCAAGGACACAACTAATAGAGCACATAGACAAGCTACAGAATGGGAGAAAATATTTGCATGCTATACATCTGATAAAGGGCTTGATAACCAGAAGCTACAAAGAATTCAAGCAAATCAGCAAGAAAAAGATCAAACATCCTCTTTAAAAAGTGGGCAAAAGACATAAACGGAAACTTTTAAAAAGAAGACTAATGGCCAACAAACACGTGAAAAAATGCTCAATGTCACTAATCATCAGGGAAATGCAAATTAAAACCACAATGAGATATCACCTAATTTCAATGAGAATGTTTCTTATCAAAAAGTCCCAAAACAACAAATGTTGGCATGGATGTTGAGAGATAGGAAGACCGATACACTGCTGGTGGGACTGCAAACTAGTACAACCTCTATGGAAAGTAGTATGGAGATACCTCAAAGAACTCAAAGTAGAACTACTATTTGATAGAGAAATCACACTACTAGGTATTTACCCAAAGGAAAAAAGTCATTTTATAATAAAAGACAATTGCACTCAAATGTTTATAGCAGTACAATTCACAATTGCAAATATGTGGAAACAAGCCAAGTGCCCATCAATTCATGAGTGTATTAATGAAATGTGGTGTATGTATGCCATGGAGTACTACTCAGCCATAAAAAAATTGTGATCTAGTATCTTTTGTAACAACCTGGATGGAACTGGAGACCATTCTTCTAAGTGAAGTATTGCAAGAATGGAAAAAGAAACACCACGAGTACTCAGTACTAAAATCGAACTAATTGATCAACACTTATGTGCATGTATGGAAGTAAAACTCAACGGAAATCAAGTAAGTGGGGGGAGGAGATGTATAAATTCACACCTAATGGGTATAATTCACACTATCTGGGTGAAGGGTACACTGATAACTTTGACTCAAACTCTATAAAACAAATTATGTAACCAAAACTTGTCTACTCCCATGATATTCTGAAATTTTTTTAAAAAGTATTCACACATGCTTTGTATATATTTATGATTTCATTTTTACCTTTAAAACTTTGATGCATTTGTAGTTTGCACTGGTATGCAATGGGAGGCATAGATTCAATGTCACCCTTTCCAGATGGCCATCCAGTGGCCTGAACAAAATGGCCTTTATTAAAATGTCCATTTTTACCTCACTGATTTGTGGTAGCATTAATATCATATTTTAAATTTACCTATGTACTTTGGTTTCATTCTGGAAAGTTGTTCATTGTATTAATCTGTTCATCTATTTCTGAGGCAATGTCACATTGTTTTATTTATTGATGCTTTAGAATATATTTTAATATCAAATATTAATTGTTCTACTAATTTTTATTTTTTCCCAGAATTTCAGTTATGACTTGTTCTCAATGAGTCAATTTCTTATGTAGGCTTTAGCCTTGTTAATGTCAAAATGTCTCTTATGCCTATCTTTCTAAAATATATTACATATCATCCTAGTTTTTGAATAGAGATTACTGGATGACATTTAAGCCTTCCTTAATGACTCAGAATCTCTATCATGATCATTAATTAATTCACAATTCATGAAATAAAACAAGACCTTTGGGCATAAAAAATAAAGATTTCCAAATGCAGTACACCTACATGACTTTTAGCAGTCTAAATATTTTTGATGCCCTATTCACACTATGAATAATGAAACTTGACTCCCAAAGATAGATTTCAAAAACCTACATTTCTTATTCAACCTACACAAAGACATCTTTAAAACACTTCTATTGTGGTCAAAATTCATATGTTGAAATCATTACCCTAAAAGAGATGTTATTAGTAAGTAGGGCCTTTGAGAATGTGCTTAGGTCATGAATAGGATTGTGTCCTTATAAAGGCACCCCAAAAAGCTTCCTTGACCATCCCATTATGTGAAGTCATAACAAGAAGACACTATATAAACCAGAAAGTGAGCTTTGCGGGTACGATATATGCCGTTTCAGTGATGTATGCACTGAAGGCCTTGACTTTACCACAATGCCATATATCAGTGTAACCAAATTGCACTTGTACCCCATGAATATATACAAATAAAAAATAAATAGGGAAAAAAGAAAAAACTACAAATCCTATGAGACATTTAAAAATACTATAAAGTCTCTAAAATTTAATTCATATGCTACTGGCACATTAAGTAGACAAACAGACAAAATGAATAGAAAGTTCAGAAAAATACCTAACCACATATAGAAATTTACTATATGATAAAGATGACATCTCAAATCACTGGTGTAAAAATGATTTTTTAGCAAATGATGCTCAGACTAAACAGTCATTTTGGGGGTAAAAAAGAAAATTAGATCCATACCTCCTATCTTACAGAAGAATAAACTCCAAATCAATCAGAGATCTAAATGGAAAAATTGAAACCATGTGTCTTAGTCTGCTAGTGCTGCGATAACAAAATACTACATACTGGGTGACTTAAACAACAGAAATATTTCTCACAGTTCTGGTAAGTTTCATTCTGAGGCCTCTTCTCTTGGCTTGTAGGCAGCTGCTATCTAACTGTGTGTTCACATGACCTTTTCTTTGTGCATGTATTGGAGAGAGGCAGAGAGAGAGCTCTCTTGTATCTCTTCTCATAAGGACAGTAATCCTATTGGATCAAGGACCCCACCTTTATGACTTCATTTAACCTGAATTACTTCCTTAGGGGCCACATCTCCAAATACAGTCACAGGCAGAGTTAAGGCTTCAACATATGAATTTGGAGGGGGACACAATTTACATTTGACTGAAGTTTCCTTGCAATTAGATTCAGTTGATTCATTTTTGACAAAAATATCACAGAAGGAATGTTGTGTCTTTCTCAATTCTTCATATGAAGAGACACATGATGTCTATTTTTCCCATTATTGGTGATGTTGACTTTGATCACTTTGTTAAGGTGGTATATGCCAGGTTTCTTCACTCTAAAGTTGCAATTCTTACCTTTGTAATTAATATGTATCTGTGCAGATTTGTCTTGAGGTTATATAAACATCCTGTTTCTCATCAAATTTTCACCTACAGATTTTGGCATCTATTGATGATTCTTGCCTGATACAATTCCAGTCATATGTTGTTTAATGACAAGAGTACATTCTGAGTAATATGTTGTTAGACAATTTTGTCCTTATGCAAACATCATAGAGCGTACTTACACAAACCTAGATAATATAGACTACTACACACCTAAGCTGTACGGTATAGCCTATTGCTCCTAGGCTACAAATGTGTACATCACGTTACTGTACTGAATATCATAGGTAATTATAACATAATTTAAGTATTTGTGTATCCAAGCACATCTAACCATAGGAAAGGCAATGCAGCGCGCTACATTATGACAGCTGCAATGTCACTAGACAATAGGAATTTTTTAGCTCCATTATAATCTTATGGGACCACCATCATATATATGGTATGTCATTGACTGAAACGTCATGATCCAGCATATGACTGTATTACCATGGTGGTTTTCAAATGGTGATTTTGTAATTTCATCATTATTTCTACATTTCTTAGTTCACATTTTACTATGAGGAAGACCTTTCACTCATCCCTATTTATTTATTCATTCATTTATTTTATCACTATGAGCTCATGAATTTTTATTTTACAGTAGTCTCCCTTACCTGCAGTTTTGCTTTTGGTTGTTTTATTTACCCACAGTCATCCATGATCCAAAAGAATTAAATGGGAAATTCCAGAAATAATTCATAAGTTTTAAATTGTGCACTGTTCTGAATAGTGTGATGAAATCTCACACCATTCCACCTGGGACATGAATCATCCCTTTGTCCAGTATATCCACACTGTATATGTTGTTTGCCCATTAGTCACTTAGTAGCTATCTTGGTTATCAGATCAAACAAACCATAATACATATAGGATTCAGTACTATCTGCAATTTCAGGTACCCACTGAGGGTCTTAGAACATGTCCTCCATGGATAAGGTGAGACTACTGTATCCAATGTATTGTAAACCATTATGATTATTATTTTGATGCTCAAATTACTCCAGATTTGGACATTTGGAGAACATTTTGGACTTGCATTGGTGTCCTTTTGACATGTTCCCATCATTTTTTTTTTAGGTTCTCCTTACTGTCTCATACAGGAAGATAATTTACATTCATCTTGTATTTCCTAGTCCCACCCATGGAATCAGCCATTTCTTCATGCAGTCATGTTTCCTTTTAGATAATACTGGTACTTAGAAATAAGATATGACAAGTAGGTATGCTCATTGCAGTTGGAGTATAAATGCTCCTAGGCTATCTCAAGAGACAGAGCTAGGAAATATACATCCAAACCCACATACTCCTCTAGCTACCCCTCACCTCATACCCCTTCGTATGTATTTATGTATGTATGTACATGTCTATCTATCTGGAAAACCATGAGTTTATAACAGTATCTCTGTTTTGGACTGATTATATTCCCACTCCAATATATATGTTGAAATCCTAACCCCTAATGTGGTGGTATTGGGAAGTGGGAACTTTAGGAGGTAATTAAGTCATGAGTGTGGGGCCTTATGAATAGAATTATTACCCTCATAAAAGAGACCCTGATATTGAAATAATTGAGAGAAATTAAGTGCCTATTGCAATCCCTGGTCCATACTGGGTTATTCAATAAGGTTCTTCAATGCTGCTGTCTTTTCTCACTAGTGCACGTTTATTTGTGACTATTGTCCCGTGGTAACCCTTTCCCCTGGAGAAGAAAGGATATTGTGTCAACATTTCAGTCCTTTAGCAAAGTGTGATTATTTACTACTTATCAAGCCCTGTATGGTATGGGAGAAACAGAAATGTAGAGCTCATGCAACCTTGTTCTGAAGGAACACTCCCTAGTGTCAATGATAGTATCTTCACATCTTAAATATTTTACCTTAAATATTTTAGTATCTTATATATCCCTAATGCATAAAACAGAGTGATAGAGACTTAAGGAATCAGGTATAGCACTGTAAAAATTCTACAGAAGGTATCATTTGCACCTTGGTAAGAGTAGGGAAATCCAAGAAGGCTTCCTGAAGGAAATGATGCTCCGTCTAGGTCTTGTTAATAAGACTCAGAGAAGTACAGATAAGGTGAGAAAAAAGGATGATGGGAGAAAAAGTGAGTAGTTTGTTTTTGGCAAGAGCATATATCTAAGCCCTGAGGACCTTACACATAGTGAAAGTAGACTGATTAAATACATGTCAACAACTCCTCATCTTCCATGCAAAAGCCAGTCTTGTTTCTTCCCCTCTTTTCTCTTTTATGAATTTGGAAAATTTTTTAATTGATTTTCTTTTTTTTTTCTGGTAAACAAATTTTTTATTCTTTACTTGTTTCTTGTATTTTTCCATTCAATTGAAAACAAGGACACGAGTGATTCATTCATGACACATCTGAGCATACACCGTGCAAAGCACTATATATATACATATACATATATATGTATGCGTGTGTGTGTGTGTGTATATATATATATATATATATATATATATATATATATGTAAAGGCAAACTAAGTTGTATGAAATGCCATAATGAAATTTTAAAAATAGTAAATAAATAATTCATTGACATCCTTAACCTCCTCTGAATGATCTCTCCTTATTGTTCCGTGGAAACCCGGCTCTTCCCCAAGGACATGGTTTCTGTCATTTTCCCCAGATCCCTTATTCCACTGGGCCTGGGGTGGAGCAGTTGCCCATTCTTCTTGTTCCTCATCACCACTTCATGCTATTCTCCCTTAAACCACCACTCCCAGCTGTGAAAAGTATATAAATACTAAATGTTCAATTAGAAAATTTTAAAAATTCAAACAAACAAAAATAAAATTAAAATCACTTACATTTCTATCCCCTAGAGATAACCACTATTAATATTTAGGTGAATCTGGCCAGGTGTGGTGGCTCAGGTCTGTAATCCCAGCACTTTGAGAAGCTCAGGTAGGAGGATTGCTTGAGGCCAGGAATTTGAGACCAGCCTGTGCAACACAGTGAGACCCCATTTCTACAAAAAATTAAAAAATTAGCCAGGCATGGTGGTGTGCACCTTTAGTCCTAGTTACGTGGGAGGATCACTTGATCCCAGGAGTTTGAACGATAATCATGCCACTGCATTCCAGCCTGAGTGACAGAGTGAGACCCTATCTCTAAAAAAATATATTTTGGTGAATTCCTTTCTAGAATATTAAGCAAGTAGTATATGTGTGAGTGTATGTGTGTATGTGTGTGTGTGTGTGTGTGTGAGAGAGAGAGAGAGAGAGAGACTAACCATGATATTTACAAAATAGGATCTCATTGTGCATGTTTTACAGCTTGTTTTTTATCACTTGGCTAACATGTTGCAAACATGTTACCGATGTCAGTAAATATGGAGCTCTATCATTATCTTTAACAACTACATAATATTCCATTGAATGAATGCATTATAATATATTAAATGTTTCATTACTTTTTCTTGAAAAAAAGACAGACCCTAAAGAGTTCCCTCACCCTTTCCACCATGTGAGGACACAGTGAGAAGATGGCCACCTACAAACCAAGAAGTGGGCCCTCACCAGACACCAAATCTGTTAGTGCCTTGATCTTGGACTTCCCTCCAGAACTGTAAGAAATATATTTATGTTGTTATAAGCTTTGTCTCATTTTATCATGATCTAAAGTAACCTTGTATTCAGTGAGATTTTTTTCTAATAAGAAAAATTGCAATCACAATTGCAAAGAGGTGGAATCCACCCAAGGGCCCATCAGTTCATGAGTAGATTAATAAAATGTGGTATGTGTACACCATGGAGTATTACTCAGCCATAAAAAAGATGAATTAATGCCTTTTGCAACAATCTGGATTGAATTGGAGCCCATTCTCCTAAGTCAAATATTGCAAGAACAGAAAAACAAACATCACATATACTCACTATTAAATTGGAACTAACCGATGAGCACACAAGTGCACACAGGGAAGTAAAACTCAGTGGAAAGCAACCAGGGGTACTGGGGAGGAAGGGAGGGGAATAAACCAACCTAATGGGTACTATGAACACTATTTGGGTGACAGGCACACCTATAGTCAGGAATCAAGCAGTACAAAAATGATCCATACAATCTAAAATATTTAGACCCCCTTAATATTTTGAAATAAAAAAAAGAGAAACAAAAATATTTTTTAAAAACTGTATGTATGAAAAAATTTTTAACAAGAATGTCCTAAAGCAGTAACATCATTTACTTGTTTGCAGTCTGAATATCCCATAGCAAATAGTTATTATATTGACAAATTATCTTAGTTCTCAGTCTCCATCCAAGTTAGATACTCAAGTAGCATCGATCCAAACTATTCTCACTCTGCTTCTTCTCTATGAACCTCAGCTGTTCTTTTATTCATGACAATTTGTCCAGTGTTCACAGATTTCCAATTTCCAATGGAAGAGTCACCTCTCCCATGGCACATTAGATCTCTTTTTTTTTTTTTTTTTT
>NW_012153374.1:504466-505733 GCF_000956105.1 Propithecus coquereli | reverse complement strand
AGTGTGTGACTCCGCTATCGACTACTTGGTTGAGGTGGAAGGTGCTGGGTTAAGTTATGAGGTCGCTCTCTTTTTTGTTGCTTTAATTTTCCGTGGAGGGGTCAGTTGTCAAGGTATTCCAGAACCTTTGAATTGAACTCTAAAATCCCAGATGGGACATTCAAAAGCCTGAGTCTTTGGGAAATGTTATGCCTCTCCCAAGGGCTACTTGAGCCTTATTACCACTTAAGATGTGGTGAGAAGAGCAGCAGGAATCAGCGTGCCTGAAGCAGTATACTTCAGGAATCGCTTGATCTGTAGCTAGGAGAGAGCTGCTAGTATATTATTCATGGCTTATTAGGCACTCTTGTGGAGGAATTCTTAAGGAGTATGCCAGTTGGTGCAATTGCTGAGGACTCTCGTCGAGATTTTCCTTTCCAGACCACTAGCCCCTAAGATGACTACAGCCTGGGCACCAAATGCAAGCTTTTGTGTTATGTTCTTGTCAGGTGTTCAAAACAGATCAGCTGTATCGCGCCAACACACTGTCTCCTTTTGTTTAGATCCAAGGTCATACAGATTCAGGCTAGTCCTATGGGGAAAGTATTTTTTCTCCTATCTCCCTACCTTCAGGGGCAGGCTCTGTCCTGGAGGGCTGTGGGAGGGGTGTTGGCTGAGACTGTCACAAGGCCCAGCCTGAAAAACGTCTTCTCTCATTTCTTTCCTCCTCCGAGGGCAGATTTTCACTTGCCAGAGGGGCTGATAACCCCCCAGGCTGAGCGAAGGGTGCTTCCTGGGACTACTTGGCGTCTCAGCTCTGGAAGTGGCGATCCTTATTATTCTGCCCCTTCAAGGGCAGGGGTGACTAGCTGGAAGGAAGTATACACTTCAGGGATGCTAGAGAAGCCCGGCCTAAGACCCCTGAGGGACCCAGACCCGAAAGCAGCCTGTCCTACTATTCCACCCCAGCGGATGTGGGGTCAGTCCCTTTAGTACCCAATATCAGTGGTCAGGTCGTAGTCAAGGTCATCCACCTCTCCCACAGGGTCACAGTCCAGAGAACAGCTTCCCTTGTTCCTCCGCACTGCCAAGGGTGGAACTAATTCCTTGGGAGGAGGCGCTGATCACCAAGTCACCGCAAAAATGATGCTACAGGACTCCGCTGGGAAAACAGCCTCCTTCACTCTCTACTCAGCCCTTCCAGCAGTGGAATCTGTCCGTTTGGCCGGCAGCTCTAGCTACTAAGTCGCAGCAGAGAGGTGACTGCATGTCTCAGCTTGAAGAGCAG
>NW_012153374.1:501959-503314 GCF_000956105.1 Propithecus coquereli | reverse complement strand
GCGCGACCAGCTCTGCCGCAGAGGCAGCGGCTATGACTCAGGCGGACGCCCGGGCAACAAGTCGCCGCAGTCGCAGGCTTTGGCGTCCCCGAATTGCAGCTGCCCACCCCCTGCTAGTCAGCGCTGAAGCCGACTGCACCGGGAGGGCATCTGGAGCTGGGGTCCACCGTTGCCTATTCCCAGAGGTGCGCCCCAGGGCCGCCTGCCGGCCCGCGCACGCCCTACCCACGGCGCCTCTGTGCTGTGTCCCTCCCAGCCACCGCGGAACTTTCAGCGATTTCCGCGGGTAGAGCCTCTTTTATGGAGTTCCCCTCCCCCGATCCAGTCCTAGCGGTCTCCTGTGGCAAGAAGCCGCCTCCAAACTCTCCCATGTAGACTCCGGCGCGGCGTCCGATCCCAGGAGCGCGCGCTCAGGCCAGTCCCTCCCCTCCGATGCCGAGGCAGCGCTGCGCTCCGCTGCGTTCGAAATGGACCCAGCTCCTGTCTTGGCTCCCCACCGCCTGTCGGTCTGCGCCACCAACTCGCACCGACCTCCGGCACTTCCCTGCCTGCGTGAGAGTGGGGTTTGGTGAGGGAAGAGTCGTCTTCCTGTGAGTCAGATTTCCCCGCTCGGGATTGCCCGCCGCGGGGCGCGGGCGAGCGCGCCGCAGGGCGCGGCTGTCCCACGCTGCCTTTCCCCTTTGTCCCACCTCTCTGGTAATTTGCGAGTGTTTTTTGAGTTCACCTGCCTCTATCCACGGGGCTGCCTGTCCCTCGCTGCCTCTCTGTAGATTCACGAAGCCAATCCTGCAGGGGAGTGCCTCACTCGCGTGTGGGTGTCCGTGTTTTTCACCTCATACTCTGGGAGCAGAGAGCCAGGAGGTCACCCCTAATCAGCCATCTTCTCCAGCTAGATGTCTTTTTTTTGATAAACACCTCAGAAAAATTTTTGGAGCTCTAGAATAGTGACATATAAATTTCTTTCTTGTAATCAATGGTGTGGGATTTTTAAAATGATTCACAGTTTATTTCTTTAAGAGATTGTCATTACAAAATGGCTACAATTAACAGTTGTTCATAGATTTCATGTGTGTGTGTGTGTGTGTGTGTGTGTGTATTTCTGGTTTATGTTGAAATGTTGCATTTTCAAACTTACTCACTGGAAATAATATGTACAACACCATAACATGACATTTGACTATTTGGTTTGAGATATTAGTGGTGTCAAAAAAGGTGCCATGCAATAAAAACAAAATGGGAGGTATCAACTTACCAGACTTCAAACTTTATTATAAGGCTGTAGTAATCAAAACAGCTTGGTACTGGCACAAAAATAGAGCCATTGACCAGTGGAACAGAACTGAGAACCCAGATAT
>NW_012153374.1:483435-500619 GCF_000956105.1 Propithecus coquereli | reverse complement strand
AAAAAAAAAAAAGGTGCCATGGGGCTATCTCACGAGAAAGTGCATGTGCCTTTTAGGTTCCAACAGAGGTGAAATATATCATGTTCACTTAAAAAAAAGAAAGAAAAGAAAATATCATGGTCTAGCTGTTAGGGCCAGGATAGCTTCTGAATATCAGGGGCTGCTCTTTTCTTTCTAGGTGGCCCTGCTGGCTGGATAATGGCGGATGAAGTAAGGCCACAAGACATTAATCTATGATATCCATATTTTTACCACTGCCAAGATTTTGCTGGTTAAGATCAAAGGTGTGTCTACTGAATGTAGTCTGTAATTGATCCAAAGGCAATCTCTCCTTCTCCTTCTATTGTAGGATGATTTGTTGGATCATCTGACATGACAGTGGCTGTATAGTAGCATTTAAGACTTTCGACAGGATACATCAGCCATCTGTAGCACAAACAATTATCAGAAACAAAATTATTAGTTTTTATAATAGATCGCTAAACCAAGGGCCTAAATTATAAAACCTAGGCAATAAAAAATGTCATGATATCCATCTCTATTTTATAGAACTAAGTGAGTTTTTCTTTTAGCCTAGTCACAGGCTGTTATACTTTCCTTGTAGTATTTATATAGGTGCAATAAGAAGTATTTTCTATAGCCCAAATTCCTCCTTGGCTGACTAAGATGAAATCAAGGTCTATATGATTGTCTTTGAAAACTCTAGATAAATGTATTTAGATTAGTTTGTTGATCTTCCAGAGCAGAAGTAGCATCATTTATGACTTCTACTAACATCAGAGATAAGGTCTGAGCCACCTCTTCTAGTTGTATTATTCCCACTGTGGGAATTGTAGTTTGCAGAGTACACAGGAAGAGGGAATCAGTTAAGCTTCCTGGAAGTTCTCCCAGATAATATGTGCTTGCCTCACTCTGGAAGCTTTTGGGTATCCTTATGAAAGACATATGATGGTAATTTTAGATAACTGGAAATCTCTAATAAGTATTCTGATACACAGGATAAGTTAGTGTACATAGACAGATATATGTCTAATGACTACATAAGAAATAGTCCTAGTGGAGCATAGATTGCATAAGGAGCATAAGTATCATTCATTATAGTAGGAATGAGCCATCTAGAGGTACAAACTCCTTGAGTAGAATTAAATAGTTCCTCCAAAAATAAGCTAAAGTGCCTCTGAAAAGAATAAGCTGACTATTATAGCAAGAGTAGTTGCAATATTAGTACCTATTCCTTATTGACTTGGCCTTGCCAATAATATTATAATTATCTAAGCATAAGCATTTTGTTGACGTAAAGTTAAATTCCAATTTTTGCAAGACTGAAGGTTGGGATTAATGATGGGAGGAAAACTTAATTGTCAGAAGGGGCCTATTAAAGGAAATTTGCCTTCTGAAGTATTTCTAGGAAAAGCTATTAAAATTTTGTTGGCAGGATCAGGTAAGGAGTAACAGTTACAGCAATCTATTAGATTCTAATTGGTAGCTATGGTCTGGAAAAAAATGTATGAAAAGTTTTATTTTTTGTTAAGTGGTAGAAGGAGACCATAGGGGACCAGAAATAATAGGATGAAGATATGGGGGATCAATTTGTGTTTGGAGGGCATTAATGTGCAATAACAGGTAAGATTAGTAGTAGAGCAAAAGGACAGAAATGATGTTGAAGAATTAGAAAATTAGTCTAGTTCCATCATCTTGGACTAAAGCTGTCCAGTTTCCAGGTCACTATTTGTTTCATCATCTTGGGCAGAAGTTGTCTACTTCTGAAATAGGCAGCTTCTGGAGGATTCCTTAGGAATTATGTATTTATTTATTTATTTAGAGACAGAGTCTCACTCTGTTACCTGGGTGGGTGCCACGGCAACCTCAAACTCCTGGGCTCAAGCGATCCTCCTGCCTCAGCCTCCCAAGTAGCTGGGACTACAGGCACATACCACCGTGCCTGGCTAATTTTTGCTATTTTTAGTAGAGACAGGGTCTCGCTCTTGCTCAGGCTGCTCTTAAACGCTGGAGCTCAAGCTATCCTCCTGCCTTGGCCTCACAGAGTGCTAGGATTACAGCGTGAGCCACCATGCCCGGCCAAGAATTGTAAATTTAATGTCTCCAGATGGAATGGATGTCCAGTATGAATCCAAGAACCAATACCTTGGAGTTTTACTGTCAGTTGTTAACAATACCTGATAAGATCCTTTATATCAAGGCTTAAGGACAATTTTTCTCTGGTTCTTTTCCAGAAGACTAAATCTCCAGGTTGTAGATCATGCAGACACTATTTAGGTAGATATTTTGAAAATGCACTTAGTACCTGTTGCTGATAAAGCATAACAGGGTAGAATCTTAAGCTTGGATGATGAAATTTCCAAATGTATGGGGCAGACTGTTATTAATTCATAGAAGATAACATGTGGGTTCCAGAGATGGTTACTTTTATGGAGATTAAAGCTAACTGGTAATAATTCAGGCCATGGTTGTTCGAAGGTTTCTGATAGTTTAGCTAATTTTAGTTTTACAATTCCATTAGTTCTCTCTACTTTTCCTGTAGATTGTGGATGATAAAGACATTTAAGTTTCTGAGTAAAAGGCAAAACTTACTGTTATTCAATAACTTCACAGACTTATTAATAACAGTACCAATATAATGATAAGAAACAATTGGGAGTTTCCCAAATTGTAAAAACAAAATCATGCAATGTTTTTTGCCCATTTGGGGCCATAGTTCTCAGGCAAGAAAGTGTTTCAACACACTCTAAGAATAAACAGACAATAATCAGAACAGATTCACAATCTATTGCAGTAGGTATTTGTATAAAGTCCATTTGAAGGTGCTCAAAGGGTCCCCATGGCATTGTTCCTGTCCACATGCCATCTTTACAGTTTTACCAGAATTGCGTTATTGGCGAATAAGAGTTGTTTTGGAAATGTCCTGGGCAATATATGTAAAATTACCCCACCTATATTGGTTTCATTTATCTCTGCTATTACAGATAATATCATAAAGCATGCTGAACTGAATTTTTAAATTTTTAACATTAGCAGTCAGTTATTCTGAGAGCACCAACTATTATCTTTATACAATGAGCATCCTAATTTTTCCCATTTCCTATTTTTTCAAAATAGGGGGCTTACCTCTAATGGTTAATAATAACCCTTTAAAATTCTTCTAAGGTCTCTCTTTTCTGTATGATTTTAGGAGCAATTATCTTGGTTAATGCTGCTTTTTATAGTATAGTGGTCAGATAAAGCACTGCCTTGAGATTCTGGGTCTTCGTGCTTTGAATGATCTTCTACTTTTAGTATACCTATTGTCTTAAGTAACAGCTAAGAATCTAAAAATTCTAAAAACATCTGAATATCATCAATTTTTACAGGGGCTATGGTTGAAGTAAGAAAATCTCTTTGTTTCCAAAGCATTCCAAAGTTGTGTACTATCCCAAATATATCTCTACTATCAATCAATATAAATATCTGCTCTCTTATTCTTTGCCATTTGATGGGCTTTGGTAAGGGCAGTTAATTCAGCTATTTGAGCAGATTTGATTTCTGGGAGTGGAATATATTCAAAAGGTGATTCAGGTTTGTGACAGCATAACCTACTTAATAATTTCCAATTTCTGTTATCAAATAAGAACCATCCACAAATAACATTAGGTCAGGGCTAATCAATGGAATCTCTAACAAATCTTTACAGGGCATAGATAACTCTTTAACAAAGACTAAACAAGCATGAAGTTCTCCTTCAGATAAAGGAAAGCACATAACTGTATTTTGTATGTTGTAGCCCTAAATAGTTATACTTTAAAGGGAAAGAAATAATATTTCATAGGATGTCAGGCAACTAGATAAGAAATGCCACATATTTTCCATTAATAAAGGAATCTGTACAGCATAGGGAACCATTAAGTTTAGTGGAGACCCTAAAACTATATCAGTTGAGGCTTCCACAAGCATTGCTTCTGCTGCTATTGCTCTTAGACAAGAGGTCTCAGATGTGTACGCTGTTACTAAATTGAGGGCTGTGATAGATAACCTTGGCTATCAGATCTAATGAAAGACCAAAATAAGCAATAGGCCTTTGATGATTCCTATATAGCTTTTTTAGGCTTTCCATGAACAAAATGGGAATGGGATTTGTGAACCTAGAATCCTAAAAAGCAACCTTTTAGTACACAGCTATTCTGCCAGTCTTCACACATGAAGTTGCACATGCTTCTTTTAACCTGAAAAGTGTACAATCATTAAAATATATTTTCATATACATGATTCCCATATAATTGATTCAATACTCCTAGTACTTGTCCAGACCCTTCATGAAGAAAAATGAAAAAAGGTTTATACTAGTTAAGTAACCCCAGTATTTGGAATTATTGTAGAAAATTAATAATACACAGAATCAGTCTTAGTGATTTTTCCCATTTTTTGAGCATAATAAAATATCATTTGAACATAGTAAAAAGATCATTGTATAAGAAGAAAATCACAAGTAAATCTCAAACCCTTAAGGTCCCAATCAGGAATTTGAGAGAAATAAGAGAGAGCATCAGTAAGTAAATCCCGGAAGTATAACAATCCAGGTATATCATTGATTTTCCCATAAGAAGTCAAATAAATATGGACTATCTGGATCTAATGGAATGCTTAAATGGCAGAACATAAATCTGCCACAATAAAGTGAGTGGCTTCAGGTGGCACTGAGGACAAAATAATATTTAGATTTGAGACTGACCCCTGGGAAACAAAGAATCACAATCTCATTTTGGTATGTAAAGTCTTACACCTATGAGTCTTTTTAACAGGCAACATTGTAAGATTACAAGGGCTAGTGCAAGAAATAATGAGTCATCACTTTAAATTCTTCCACAATGGGCCTCAATGATTCTTTAGTTTTAGGTTTAAAAGGTATTGAGCAACTTTAGGTAAGAATTTAAAGAGGTCATTTTCTACATTGATAGTTGTTTTTGTTGTGTTTTGTTTGAGACAGATCTCACTGTGTTGCCCAGGCTAGAGTGCCATGGTGTCAGCCTAGCTTACAGCAACCTCAAATTCCTGGGCTCAAGCAATCCTCCTGCCTAAACCTCCTGAGTAGCTGGAACTACAGGCACTCACCACCATGCTTGGCTAATTTTTTTTTTCTATTTTTAGTAGAGACGAGGTATCACTCTACTCAGGCTGGTCTCAAACTCCTGACCTCAAGCAATCCTCCTGCTTTGGCCTCCCAGAGTGCTAGGATTACAGGTGTGAGCCACTGCGCCTGGCCTACATTGATAGTTTAATCCCTAGAATTCTTCCCACATCAGTAGAACTGCTGGCCCAAAAACAATCAGGAACCTTACATAAATCCTCAAATCCGGATTTGGTCAAACTTATAAGGATCGGCAAATTGACATCTAATTGCACTATTAAAGAATTATGCGTGGGAGAGTATTTGGGTATTTTGAGAAATTATTCATCTGAGGAGCATTTGATTTGTCAACCATTTACATAAAAGATCTCTTTCGATAAATTTACTGATTGGTATCACAAAGAAAAAAATGCATGTTGATTAGTGAGGGGGTTGAGAGCTATAATCACAGGCTGGGGTGATAGGAATAGTTTGAGGATTGTTTGAAATTCCTACCACCAGAATAGTTTTGTTACTCCAAGAGAAATAAGTAGTAATTGTAGTAGGATTTATAGTTGACAGAGCAATATTTGTATCTATTAGAAGGGTTTGTTTTTTGCCTTCTATTGTTAAAGATAGTTCTTATGATTTAAGGGTATCCCTCTCAGAGCACCTTTATAATTTCTTAGGAAAAGGAGGAGTATTGGTTCATTTTTATTTTTAATTAAAATGGGAATTATTTTTCCAGCATCCCTTTTATTTATGGTATTGGCAACTGTCTTTGTTAAAGAGAAAGAGTTTATTGTCCCTTGTGGGAGAGGAAGATCTATTTAAATGCTTTAATTGTAAATCCATGAGGTTACTTTGGGGTTTTATTTTCCTTTTTGATATCTAAAGCCACTTCAAAATGTTCAGCCAAATGCTGAAGTTCATACAGTGACATGATTTGCCAGCCAATTTTTTGTTTATGTACCATATCTGCAAGTTCTGGCTTTAATCCATCAACAAAAAACTGGAAAGGGCATTAGGAATGTCAACATTGGAAGCTAACCATGAATATTGTTTAAAGGATGTTTATTAGTCTGTCTCTGAGTCTCTTATGGATTTATTCTTTTACTGCTTGAAAGATTGAATAAAGATCTGGTTTACTTTTTTAGGAAAGAGTTGTGGTATATTTTCCCAAAGTTTCTGGCCTATTTGCTATGCTTAAAGGTGTCCTGAATGAGTAAAATGTATTTCCCTATTTTTGAAGTCATTTTTTAGATCTTTCCGATTAGCCTTTTGTAACCAAGATTTTACATTGCCTGGCCCCACCAAAAGGCGGATTTGTTGGTAGAGGTTAAGGAGGCCTGGGGCATATGTGCCCAAAATAAGTTTGAATTCTTTACTGAATTTTTCTCATTTTATTTTGGAATTAGGAAAGTCTAAAACAATTGCATGGAGACCTAAATGTGACCAAGCCTTATCCCAATCACTGCCAGGATCTCTATTCTGTGGAGGTTGCAATTTTAAAATATATTGAAGAAGAGGTAGTGCAACTTATTTAGAAGGAGAAGAAGGTAAAGGTAAGAGTTGAACAAGGTTCTGATGGTGAAGGCAAAAGGAGGAAAAGAGAGAATGGGACAGAAATGGGAAGAATTAGAATCATGTTTTGGTGAATCCATAAGGGAGATAGTTAAGTTGCTTATGTTTTGCATTAGCTTTAGCCAAATAATCTTTTAGGGAGGCGATTTTTGGTCCAAATTGTATTTAAATGCCTGTTCGTATCAATTAAAGAAAGCAGACCATTGCACAGTCTGCATGTTGATTCTCTTTTGTTCTAAGGCAAGTTTGTCCATATCAAAAGATTCCCAAGTAGCCACTGTAATTCCAAACTGAAATTGTGCCAGTTTGAAAGGTATACACAGGAGTTTGTGTTGTAGCAAGAAAAAATAAAGGAAACAGGTGTTCAATCTGGAGGAGATAAGGTTTTATATTGAAAAGACCCTATGAAAATTTCAACATGTCTGTAAGAATGGTGGTCATGTGAACTTGTATCTCTAGATCTCAGTCAAAGACCAATCCTTACTGATCAGGAGTCAGACAAACCTTCTGATTCCAGGCAGATGATACTAAAACAAAAACATTTCCCAAGGACACAGAAACTAGAATGAGGGAAAAGACCAAAATCCCAAATAAGGGGCTATTTTTAGGAAAACAACATAAACACAACACTGAAGACCTTCAACAAAATACAAGAGTTCAATTCAGTATGAACTTACCTCCCAAACAAGGGTAGGTAGCACCTTGAGCACATAAAGAAACAATAGGTCTCAGGTGTACACAGTGTTGCTGAATTGAGGGTCCTGGTCCAAGGCAATCAGGGTTTTAGTTGAATCTTGGTGAACCTCTAATTCTGTCAATGCTCTCCAGCCAATTACACATCTGTAGTTGAGCAAGTTGGGTTTATTACTCATTACTCATAGGGAAGCACGGGGTATCTCAACAAGTAGGTGTTAGAATGATCCTATTATAGGATTTGGGCTTTGGTTGGATGATTTGGGGAAGGGTCTATGGAAGGGACGAGTCATTCTAGATTGGTTGTTGTCATAAAATAGGGGAAACTCTATTATTGGGTAGCTCAAATCTTATCTAGAGACTAGAATGGGGATAAAGTGGCAATTGGTAAAGAAGTAGCAGCCACTAATTTTGGCCAAGAAAGAGTGATGTTCAGTATTTTATGGGTGCCACAGGGAGCTTGCTTCTGTCTATGCTTAGACAAAATGATGAAGTAAACTTTCTTTGTCTCATTTTATCATGGTCTCAGAATAAACTTACCTGAGCTTGATATTCTGTGATATTGTTGATATCTAATAGGGATGGAAAACAATATTTCAAGCAAATGGAAGCCAAAAAAAAAAAAGCTGGTGTGGCAGTTCTGATTTCAGATAATGTAGTCTTCAAATCAATAAAAGTGATGAAAGACAAAGAGGGTCACTATATAATGGTGAAGGGTACAATTCTACAAGAAGACATAATAATTCTAAATATTTATGCTCCTAACTAAGGCGCACCCAGATTCATAAAGCAAATCCTACTTGATCTAAACAAAAGGATATACAGCAACACCATAATACCTGGAGACTTCAACACTCCTCTGACAGAACAGGACAGATCCTCCAAACAGAAAATTAAAAAGAAACAATGGACATAAACAGAACTCTAGAACAAATGGGTCTGACAGAGATTTATGGAACATTCTACCAAAAAGCCACTGAATATACGTTTTTCTCATCAGCTCATGGGTCATTCTCTAAGATTGACCATATCCTAGGCAACAAAGCATGTCTCAAAAAATTTAAAAACATAGAAATTATACCATGCATCTTCTCAGACCACAGTGGAATAAAATTAGAAATCAACTCCAACAGAAACTGTCATCTCTACACAATGTGATGGAAACTAAACAACCTTCTGCTGAACAATTATTGTGTTAAGGAGGAAATCAAGATGGAAATCAAAAATTTCTTTCAACTAAATGATAAAGGAGACACAATTTAGCAAAATCCGTGGGACACAGCTAAAGCAGTCCTGAGAGGAAAATCTATATCCATAAATGCCTACATCCAAAAGACAGAAAGATCAGAAATAAACAGTCTAATGAATCATCTCAAAGACCTGGAAAGGATGAGCAAACTGACCCCAAACCCAGCAGAAGAAATGAAATAACAAAGATCAGAGTAGAACTAAATGAAATCGAAAAAATATTATATGGAAGATTAATAAAATGAAAAGTTGGTTCTTTGAAAAAATAAACAAAATTTGACATGCCTCTTGCTAGATTAATGAGAAGCAGAAAATAAAGAACTCTAATAAGCTCCATCAGGAATGAAAAAGGAGAAATTACAACTGATGCCATGGAAATACAAAATATCATCTATGAACACTATAAAAATTTCTATGCACATCAATTGGAAAATGTGGAGGAAATGGACAAACTCTTAGAAACACACAGCCTCCCTGGCTCAAGCAAGAAGAAATAGAATTCCTGAACAGACCAATATCGAGTACCAAAATTGAAACAGCAATAAAAAACCTTCCTAAAAAGAAAAGTCCCAAATCGGATCATTTCACACACAAATTTTACCAGACCTACAAAGAAGAACTGGTGCCTATCCTGCAGCAATTATTCCACAACATTGAGAAGGAAGGTATCATCCCCAACATGTTTTATGAAGCCAACATCACCCTGATACCAAAACCAGAAAAGGACACAACAAAAAAACAAAACTACAGACCAATATCCCTTATGAATACAGATGAAAAAATCCTCAACAATATCCTAGCAAACTGAATTGAGGTGCTTGTCAAAAAAATAACCCATCACGACCAAGTGGGCTTCATCCCAGAGATAAAGGGATGGTTCAACATATGCAAATCTGTAAATGTAATTCACCACAGAAATAGAAGCAAAAACAAAGACCATATTATCCTCTCAATAGATGCAGAAAAAGCATTCAACAAAATTTAGCACCCTTTTATGATATGAACACCTAACAGAATAGGCATAGACGGGACTTACCTAAAAATGATACAAGTTATATATGATAAACCCACAGCCAACATCATACTGAATGGGGAAAAATTGAAAGCATTCCCACTTAGAACTGGGCTGAAACAAGGTTGCCCTCTATCACCACTCCTATTGAAATTAGTGCTGGAAGTCCTAGCCAGAGAAATCAGACAAGAGAAGAAAATCAAGGGCACCCAAATGGTGGTAGAAGAGTTCAAACCTTTGCTCTTTGCTGACGATATGACCTTATATCTAGAAAACAGCAAAGACTCTGCCATGAGACTACTGGAATTGACAAACAAATTCAGGAAAGTCTCAGGTTACAAAATCAATGTACAGAAAGCCATAGCATTCCTATATGCCAACAACAGTCAAACTGAGAACCAAATCAAAGACTCAATAGCCTTGACAATTGCAACAAAGAAAATAAACTACCTAGGAATATATTTAACTAAGGAGGTAAAAGACCTCTACAGGGAGAACTATGAAACACTGAGAAAGGAAATAGCAGAGGACATAAACAGGTGGAAAATCATACCATGCTCGTCAGCAGAATCAACATTGTTAAAATGTCTATACTACCCAAAGTGATCTACAGATTCAATGTAATCCTTATTAAAATACCAACATAATTTTTCACAGATCTAGAAAAAATAATTCTACACTTTGTATGGAACCAGAGAAGACCCCATACAGCAAAAGCAATCTTAAGCAAAAAAAAAAAAAAAAATTGGAGGCATCAATTTACCAGACTTCAAGCTATACTACAAGGCTATAGTAACTAAAACACCATGGTACTGGCACAAGAACAGAGACAAAAACCAATGGAACAAAACTGAGAACCCAGATATAAAACTATCCTCATATAGCAATCTAATCTTTGACAAAGCAGACAAAAACATACACTGTGGAAAAGAATTCCTATTCAATAAATGGTCCTGGGAAAATTGGATAGCTACATGTAGAAGACTGAAACAGGATCCACAGCGTTCACCTCTCACAAAAGTCAACTCACGGGGGATAACAGACTTAAACCTAATGCATGAAACTATAAGAATTCTAGAAGAAAATGGTGCAAAAACTCTTATGGACATTGGCCTAGGCAAAGAATGTATGAAGAAGGCCCCAAAGGCAATCACAGCAACAATAAAAATAAGAAAATGGCACCTGATCAAAAGAAAAAGCTTCTGCACAGCCAAGGAAATGATCATGAGAGCAAACAGACAGCCTACAGAATAGGAGAAAACATTTGCATGTTACATATCCAATAAAGGGCTGGTAACTAGAATCTATATAGAACTCAGGAAAATCAGCAAGAAAAAAGTCAAACAACCCTATCAAAAAGTGGGCATAGGACATGAACAGAAACTTTTCAGAAGAAGATAGACTAATGGCCAAGAAACCTGTGAAAAAATGCTCAACGTCTCTAATCGTCAGGAAAATGCAAATCAAAACCACAATGAGATATCATTTATTTCCAGTGAGAATGGCCGTTATTATAAAGTCCCAAAACAATAAATGTTGGTGTGGATGCGGAGAGATAGGAACACTCATACACTGCTGGTGGGACTGCAAACTAGTGCAACCTCTGTGGAAAGTAATATGGAGATACCTCAAAAAGCTAAAAGTAGATCTACCATTTGATCCAGCAATCTCATTACTGGGCATCTACCCAAAGGAAAAAAAGACATTCTATAAAAAGACATCTGCACTAGAATGTTTATAGCAGCACAATTCGCAATTGTAAAGATGTGGAAACAACCCAAGTGTCCATCAATCCGTCAGTGGATTAATAAAATGTGGTAAATGTATACCATGGAGTTCTACTCAGCAACAACAATAAAAAAATGGTGATCTAGCACCTCTTGTATTATCTTGGATAGAGCTGGAGCCCATTCTACTAAGTGAAGTATCATAAGAATGGAAAAATAAGTACCACATGTACTCACCATCAAATTGGTGTTAACTGATCAACACTGAAGTGCACCCATTCATCGAGTGTTGAGCAGATTAGAGGGGGGAGGAGGTGATTGGTATATACACCCTTAATGGGTGCGGTGCACACCATCTGGGGATGGTCATGGTTGAAGCTCTGACTCAGGTGGGGCAAAGGCAATATATGTAACCTAAACATTTGTGCCCCCATAATATGCTAAAATTTAAAAAAAATTTTAAAAAAACTTTGTTACCTCAAAAAAAGGCATAAAAATATTTGAAAAGACAATTGTCGAATATTTTCCCAAATTAATAAGACGCCAAACCACAGATCCAATAATCTTAGAGAACACAAACCATAATAAATACTGAAATAAAATGAAACAAATAAAAATCACGTGTGCATACCATCATCAAATTGCTAAAAATCAGACAAAGAGTATCTTTCAGGCAGCCAGAAAATATTTACATATTACATACAGAGGAAAAATAAGAATTACATCAGATTTCTCATTAGAAACTTTGTAAGTCAGAGAACAATTGGGTGATATTTTAATGTGTTGAAACAAGAAATCTATCAATCCAGAATTCCATACTCAGCAAAATATAGCTTTCAAAAGTGAAGAAAAAATGAAGTACAGGGATCAACTTTGGTGTGAGGATTCCCATGGACCCACTCCCCAGTGAAATTGGTAAAAAAAATAAAAATAAAAACGACCATTTAAAGTCTCTGGAAATGGCTCTAAGAGCATATAGCAAAGGAAGAAATATCCATTCAAGAAAATTTCTTAAAATTTGGTAAGAAAAGTAAAAGTCTGTGGAATTTAAACCAAGATTGCTCCCTCCCTGTCCTTCCCAGCTCAGTAATATGGAAACTCCACTCCCAACTTATCTTATAAGGCCAGAACTACCCTGATACTAAAAATAGACATAAGAATTACAAAATCGTAATAATATAGACTAATATCCCTCATAAACAGAGACTCAAAAATTCTCAACAAAATATGAGCAAATCAAATTGAACAATATAAAAAAAAGTATAATGCATCATGACCAATTGGGGTTTACACTGAGAATGAATCATTCACCATGTGAAAATCAATCAATGTAATTCGCATCAACAGACTAATGATTAAAAATATATGTTCACCTCAGTAGATGAATGTGGTAGGCAGAGGATGTCTCCACAGTTTTCTGGCACCATATCCCCCAGCAAGAGTACAAATCCTGCTTATTCCCCAGAATGATGAATTTGATGGATTTTACTTCCATGGTTAGGTTAGGTTATATGGCAGTTAACTAATAAAACTTTATTCAAGTGGGCCTGACCTAATCACAAGAGCCTTTTAAAAGCAGAGCATTTTCTCTGCCTGGTCAAAGAAGATGTCAAAGACTGAGAGTACAAAAGGGATTTTACACATTTTAGCTGGCTTGAAGATAGGGAGGGACACATGGAAAAGATGTGAGAATGGCCTCTGGGAGCTGAGGGCAACCCCCAGCCAACACACAGTAAGAAAATAGGGATCTCAGTCCTACCACCATAAGTAAATGAATTCTGCCAACAAGAAGAAAGAGCCTGGAAGTGGACTTTTCCCTCCAGGGCATTCAGATGAGAACTGAGCTGGCTGATAATTTAATTTCAGTCTTGTAAGATTCTGAGCAGAGAACCCAGCTGCAATGTACCAGACTTCTGACCTATAGAACTGTGAACTAATAAATAGGTGTTGTTTTAAGCTGATAAGACTATGCTGATTTGATATATAGCAATAGAAAACTAATGTAATGTAGAAAAACCCTTCTTCAAAATTCAACCATTCATGATTTTTAAAAAAGCCTTCAGCAAGTAGGAATAGAAGAAAATTAGTTCAACATGATGGAGACTAAATACAAAAAACCCTAGAGCTAATATCATACTTTATGATGAAAGAATACTTCTCCCATAGATCAAGATAAATACACTGAAAAAAGCAATTTTAATAATACATTTTAGGGAAATAACAAATCAAGGATGTTCACTCTCATCACTCCTATTCAACATTGTACTTACTAGGTCAATAATGAAATAGAAAGAAATAAAAAGCATAGATATGTAAAGGAAAAAATAAAACTGCCACTATTTGCAGATGATGTGATTTTCCACATGTAAAATCCCAAAGGTACTACAAAAACATCTAAAAACTCCTGTAACAAATAAATGAGTTTAGCAAGTCACCGAATACAAAGTCAATCTATAAAAAACATTATATTTTGATATGCTAACAAGAAAAAAATTAGAAATGTATTAAAAACAATTGAAACTGATAAAAATATTGCCATTTAGGATGTCACTAAGAAGGCAAAGTAGAAGATATCAGCCTTTATCACCCCCCTCCAAAAAACAAATATAGACATCTATTCACAAAACAAAATAGCCCTGGGAGGGCTAAAGGGCCCATTTAAGACTGTTCAGTAACACAGTGGAGGAAAATAAAACAGAGAACATCCACACAGAAAGGTTTGCAAACCTGAGATGAGAGGAGAAGGCTAGGAACAAACATGAAAGAGAGAGGCTATTGGCATCAGCCATGCAACAGGAACTACTGTGGTCCCCAATGGCCTGCTCCACAGAGAATACCAGCATCTTCAGCCACTGAGGTAACCAACAGCCATTCCCACTGAGGAAACCCAGAGAGGGAGACATAACTGTACACTCCAATTCCTCAAGAAGAAATTGCTGGTGTGCTACTCAGAGAATGGAGCTTCCACCTCTCCCAACACCATTCATGACCTTAACCCCTGAGCCACAGCTACTCTACAAGTATCCACACTCCAGACCCCAGCTGTGTGTGGCTGCACTGAACCTGCCATGCCTCAAACACTGAAGCCATTTCCATAATGAGCTAGTTCACACCCCAGGCCCCAGATTCAAGGTATTTCTGCATATGCTTGCACTCCAGACACCAGCTCAACTGCCACTGAGAGCTAGCCTGCACTCTGGACCCTGGCTCCAAGGCTATGTTGCATACACCCACAATTCACAAATCAGAGTTACCAGTACAGTGAACTAGCTTGCACCCCAGGCCCTGGAGCCAAGGTCTCTCTATGCCTCACTCCAACTGCCAGCTTAGCTGCTATGGAGAGCTAGACATTGTCCTGACCCTGAAGCCACTGTGGCTCTATACATGCCCATGCTCATACCCCCAGCTCTCTGACCTCTTCATAAACACCTACACATCACATACCACTACCAATTCAGCAGTGAGGGTACCTGCATCCCAGGTGCCAGTGTCATAACCACCATGACCCTAGAGTCATAGTCCCTCCATGTGTGCTCATGCTTCAGGCCTAGGCTCCATGGCCACTTCATGAGCACCACTCATCAGATACTGATGCCACCATTCCTGGAAGTAGGCCCACAATTTAAACCCAACGCCAAGAGTGATCTGTTCAGCCACAACCTCACAGTGGGAGCAAAAGTGATCAGGAAGACCCTACCAGCCATTGACATTGAAGTCACCAACAATTCTTGTTGCCACTGCAAACATCCAGAGGTTGGTCTTGGAGAATGACCGCAATCTTTGTCAACACAAACCTCATCTGACAGAGCTGCACAGACTACACAGCTACACCCTCACTGGTGCCAGAACTGCTGCACTCCACTCAGCAGTGGCCTCACACCCTCCCATAGGGGAAGGTCTTTCCACAATGAGACTAGCCCATAAAGTCAAGAAGAGGTGATTGCTGCACCAAATGCAAAAACATCAATGTAAGGCAACAACAAAACAATGAAAAAACAAGAAGACATATCACCACCAAAAGAATACAACAATTCCTAGTAGCTGCCCAGAAAGTAATGGAGATCTATGTATTGTATTACAAAGAATTAAAAACAATTGTTTTAAAGAAGCTTAGCAACTTAAGAAAAATAATGAGAAAAAAATGAATGAAATCAGGAAAACAATGGACAAAACTATAAATTTAATAGAGATTGAAATCATTAGATAAAGCAGAAATTCTGAAGTTGAAGAATACAAAAATAAAATGAAAGCTGCACTAGAGAGTGTCAACAGCAGGACTGATCAAGCAGAAATAAGAATCTGTGAACTCAAAGGCAGGTTATTTGAAACTACCCAATCATAGAGAAAATTTTTTTAAATCAAAACAATAAAGAAATTGTATGGAATCTATGGGACACCATCAATAGAGGTAATTTACAAAATATAGGAGTTTAAAAAGAAGAAGAAAAAGACAAAGGGATAAGAAGTTAATTTAAAGAAATAATAGCTGAAAAATTCCCAATCTTGGGAAAGATATAAATATCCAGGTACATAAAGCTCAAAAGTTTCCAATCAGATTGAATCCAAACAAGATTGCACTAAGACATATACTTGAACTGTCAAAAATCAAAGACAGAGGATCCTGAAATCAGCAAAAGAAAAGAAAGGTAACAGATATAAGGGAATTTCAATAAGGCTACCAGCAGATTTCTCAGCAGAAACAGTATAGACCAGGAAATAATGGGATGATATATTCAAAGTTCTGAAGACAAAAAAAACTGACAACAAAGAATACTGTACTCAGCAAAGTTGGTCTTTAAAATGAAGGAGAGAAAAAGGCTTTCTGAGAAAAACAAAAGCTGAGGGACTTCATCCCCAACAGAGATGCTTTACTAGAAATGCTGAAGGGAGTTCTTTAAGCTGAAAGAAATAGATGTTAATTATTAACATGAAAACATATGGAAGTATAAAACTCACTAGTAAAAGTAAGTCAAATTTAGACCACTCTAATACTATACTGGTAGTGATTAAATGGCTTATAACTATTTATAAATGTTAAAAGAAAAAAGCATTAAAATAATAAAAGCTACCAAAATTTGTTAAGGGATACACAATATAATTGTAAATTGTGACATGAAAAACATTAAATGTAAAGGGGTGGAGTAAAAGTGTAGAGTTTTTAAATGTAATCAAACCGAAGTTGTCATTAGTTTCAAATAGCCTGCTATAACTATAAGATGTTTACTGCAAGCCTCATGATAATCACAAAACAAAAACCTATAGTAGATACACAAAAGATAAAAAGAAAGGAATCAAAGCAAACCACTAGAGAAAATCAACTAATCACAAAGGAAGAGAGCAATAGAGGGAGAAACGAACAAAGGATCTACAAAAAAAAAAAAAAAAAACAGAAAACAACAAAATGGCAGTACTAAGTCCTTACCTATCAAAAATTATCTTGAATGTAAATGAATTAAATGCTCCAGCCAAAATACGTAGAGTGGTTAAAAGAATTTTTAAAGACCCAACTATACAATGTCTATAAGACACTCACTGTATATTTAAGGATGTACATAGATTGAAAGAAAAAGCATAGAAAAGGATATTCCGTGCAAATGGAAACTAAAAAACAGCAGTGGTAGCTATACTTATAAAAATAGACCTTCAGTCAAAAACTGCAAAAGGAGACAAAGTAGACAAAGTCATTATATAATGATAAAGAGGTCAATTCATCAAAAGGATATTACAATATAGCCAAAGCAATCTTAAGTAAAAAGAACAAACTGGGAGGTATCAGTTTACCTGACTTTAAGCTGTACTACCAGGCTGTAGTGATTAAAACA
>NW_012153374.1:448469-482070 GCF_000956105.1 Propithecus coquereli | reverse complement strand
GAGTGCAATGCGCACTACCCGAAAGATGGACATATTTGAAACACGGACTTCGGTGGGGGGGGAACCAAGGGCAACACACGTAACCTAAACATCTGTACACCCATAATTTGCTGAAATAAAAAAAAAAGATATTACGATAGTATTAATAAATATATTTGCACCTAACATCAGAGCACCTAAATATAAAGCAACCATTAATAGATCTGAAAGGAGAGATAGATTGCAATACAATAATGCAGGGGACTTTAATACCCACTTTCAATACTGGACATCCAGACAGAAAATCAATAAGGAAACATCAGACTTGATCTACACTTTAGACAAAATGGACCTCACGGACATATGCAGAACATTCCATCCAACACCAATAAGTACACATTCTCCTCAAGTACCCACAGAACATTCATCAAAATAGATCATAAGTTAGGTAAAAGCAAGTCTTAACAAATTTAAGAATATTGAAATCATATCAAATAACTTTTCTGTCCACAATAATATAAAATTAGAAATCAATAATAGGGAGAACTGTGGAAAATTCACAAATATATGAAAAATAAACAACATATTCCAGAACAACAAATGTGTCAAAGAAGAAATTAAGGGGAAATTTAAAAGTATCTTGAGACAGAGAAAATGTACACAAAATACACCAAAACTTATAGAATTCAGCAAAAGCAGTTCTAAGAAGGAAGTTTATAGCAATAAATGCCTTCACCAAAAACGAAGATCTGAAATAAACAACCTAACATTACACTTCAAGGAGCTAGAAAAAGAAGAACAAACTAAGGCTAAAGTTAGTACAAGAAAGGAAATAATAAAGATCAGAGCAGAAATAAGTGAAACAGAGATTGGAAAACCAATAGAAAAGATCAACAAAACTAAAAGTTGATTTTTTGAAAAAGATAACCCAACTGACAAACCTTTAGCTAGACTAAGAAAAAAGAGAAGGTTTAAACATAAATAAAATCAGAAATAAAAGAGAAGACATTACAATCAATGCCATAGAAATACAAAGGACCGTAAGAGACAACTATGAATAATTACACAACAATAAACTGGACAATCTAAAAGCAATGGTTAAATTCCTGGACACATACAACCTACCAATACAGAATGAAGAAGAAATATAAAATCTGAACAGACCAATAATGAGAAAGGAGATTAAATCAGTAATAAAAAGTCTCCTATCAAAGAAAAGACCAGGACCTGATGGCTTCACAGCTGAATTCTACCAAACATTTAAGAAAAATTCTATCTCAACCTAGAAAACCCTAAAGACCCCTCCAAAAGACTCCTAGATTTGATAAATAAATTCAATAAAGTCTCGAGTTATAAATCAATGTATGCAAATCAGGAGCACTGTTACATACCAATAATGACCAGACTAAGAATCAAATCAAGAACTCAAACCAATTTACAATAGCTGCAAAAAAAAATAAAGTACCTAGGAATATACTTAACCAAGAAAATGAAAAATTGCTACAAGGAGAACTACAAAACACTGATGAAAGATACCATAGAGGCCAGACACAGTAGCTCACACCTGCAATCCCAACACTTTGGAAGGCCAAGGTTGGAGGATTGCTTGAGGCCAAGAGTTCAAGACCAGCCTGGATCTTGAACATAGCAAGACGCTGTCTCTACAAAAAAAAATTTTAAAAATAGGTGTTGTAGTGTATGCCTGTAATCCTAGCTACTTGGGAGGCTAAGGCAGGAGTATTCCTTGAGCCCAGGACTTTGAGGCTGTAGTGAGCTATGATTATGCCACTGTACCCCAGCCTAGGAGACAGAGTAAGATTCTGTCTCTAAAGAAAAAAAAGAATTGTAGATGACACAAATAAAAAAAATTCTGTGTTCATGGATTAGAAGTCTCAATATTGTAGAAAATGACTATACTGCCCAAAGCAATCTACAGACTCAATGCAATTCCTATTAAAATATCAATGGCACTTTTTACAGAATTATAAAATACAATCCTAAAATTCATATGGAACCAAAAATGAGCCTGAATACCCAAAGCAATCCTAAGCAAAAAGAACAAATCCAGAGACATCATATTCCCTGGCTTCAAATTATACTACAAGGTGATTGCAATCAAAACAACATGGTACTGGTATAAAAATAGACACATAGGTCAATGGAACAGAATAGAGAACTCAGAAATAAAGCCAAATACCTACAACCAACTCATCTTCAAAAAAGCAGACAAAAACATAAACTGGGGAAAGGATGCCCTATTCAATAAATGATGTTAGGAAAATTGGATAGACACTGCAGAAGAATGAACCTGGATCCCTATCTCTCACCATATATAAAAATTAACTGAAGATGGAGTAAAGACTTTAAAGTAAGACCTGAAGAAACAAAAATTCTAGATGAAAACCTAAGAAAAACTCTTCTGGACATTGGCCTAGACAAAGAATTTATGACTAAGACCCCAAAAGCAAATGCAACAAAAATAAAAATAAATAAACGGGACCTAATTAAACTAAAAAGCTTCTGCAAAGGAAAAGAAATAATCAACAGGGTTAATAGACAACCTACAGAGTGAGAAAAAATATTCACAAACTATACATCTGGCAAAGGACTAATATCCAGAATCTATAAAGAACTCAAACAAATTAGCAAGAAAAAAAAATAATAACCCCATTAGTGGGCCAAGAACATGAACAGACATTTTTCAAAAGAAGATATACAAATGGCCAACAAATATATGAAAAAATGCTCAACATCACTAATCATCAGGGAAATGCAATTAAAACCACAATGAGATACCACTTTACCTGAGTCAGAATGACCTTTATTAATAAGTAAAAAAAAAAAAAGAAAAAAACAATAGATGTTGGTGCAAATGTAATGAAAAGGGAACTCTTATACACTGTTGGTAGGAATGCAAACTAGTACAACCTTTACGGAAAACAGTATGGAGAGTTCTCAAAGAACTAAAAATAGAATTTCTATCCAATCCAGCAATCCCACTACTGGGTGTCTACCCAAAGGAAAAGAAGTCATTATATCAAAAAGGCACTTACACTTACATGTTTATCACAGCACAATTCACAATTTCAAATATATGGAATCAACTTAAGTGCCCATCAATCGAGAAGTGGATAAAGAAAATGTGGAATATATACACCATGGAGTACTAGTCAGTCATAAAAAGAATGAAATAATTTCTTTTGCAGCAACTTGATTGGAACTGGAGCCATTATCCTAAGTGAAGCAACTCAGGAATGTAAAACCAAATACAGCATGTTATCACTTATAAGTGGGAGCTAAGCTATGGGTAAGTAGGCAAGCAGAGTGGTACATTGAACCTGGAAGACTCAGAAGGGGGGAGGATGGAAAGGGAATGAGAGAAGAAAAATTACCTATTGGGTACAATGTACACTATTCAGGTGACAGGTACACTAAAAACCCAAACATCAGCACTATACAATTCATCCATGTAACCAAAAACCACTTGACCATCTAAATCTATTGAAATAAAAAAAAATAATAAGGACAAATCTTTCTCAAACACTTCCAAAAATCAAAGAGGAGGGAGTACTTCCAAAAACATTTTACATAGTCACCGTTACATTGATACCAAAGCCAGAAAAGGACACTACAAAAAAAAATTAAAGGCCAATATCCCTGATGAATACAAATGCAATAATCCTCAACAAAATACTAGCAAATTGAATTGAATAGCATGTTAACAGGATCATTTACCATGATCAAGTGAGACTTATCTCAGGGATGCAAGGATAGTACAACATATGCAAATCAATAAGCGTGATACATCACATTAACAGAAAGAAAGACAAAAACCATATATGATCATCTCATTCAATGAAGAAAAAGCATTTGACAAAATTCAACATCTTTTCATGATTAAAAACAAAAAACCTCTCGACATATTACATATAGAAAGAATGTACTTCAACACAATAAAGGGCATATATGACAAGCCCACAGCTAACATCATCCTCAATGGTGAAAAGTGAAAAGCTTTTCCTCTAAGATAAGGAACAAGACACAGATGCCCATGCCCACCACTTCTATTGAACTAGGACTGGAAGTCCTAGTGAGGGCAATTAGACTTTAGTAAGAAATAAAAAACATACAAATTGGAAAGGAAGAAGTTAAATTGTCCCTGGTGGCAGACGACATGATCTTATATATAGAATACCCTAAAGAATCCACACAAACTCTTATAATGAATAAACAAATTCAGTAAAGTTATAGGATACAAAATCAACATACAAAAATCAGTAGCACTTCTATACACTGACGACAAACTCTCTGAAAAAGAAATCAAGAAAACAATCCCATTCACAGGGATTGTTTATAATATAATATAACACTCAGGCATAAATTTACCCAAGCAGGTGAAGGATCTGAACACTTAAAATTTTTAAACATTGATGAAAAATTAAAGAAGAAACAAATAAATGAAACAATAGCCCATGTTCATTTATTGGAAGAATTAATATTGTTAAAATGCCCATACTACCCAAACCGATCTACAGATTCAATGCAATCCGTATCAAAATTTCAATTACATTTCTAATAGAAATAGAAAAAAAATTCCTGAAATTCATATGGAACTACAAAAGACTCCAAATATCCAAAGAAGCCTTGAGCAAAAAGATTTCTGAAAAAGCTGGAGGCATCACACTACTTGATTTCAAAATCTACTACAAAGATATAGTAATCAAAACAGCATGGTACTGGCATAAAAACAGACACATAGAATAATGGAATAAAATAGATAGCCCAAAAATAAATCTATGCTTTTATGGTGCTGTGGTTTGAATATGATTTGTTTCCACCAAAACTCATATTGAAGCTAAATCCCCAATGCAATGGTGTTAAGAGGTAGGGGAACTTTTAAGAGGTCTTTGGGTCATGAGGGATCTACCCTCATGTAGGGATTAATTCAGTCTCACAGGAGTGAGTGAATTCTTACTCTTGTGGGACTGCATTGGTTACATGAGAGAGGGTTGTTATAAAGTGAGGTCGCCTTTCGTGTTTGGTCTTTTTTGCACATGCCTGCTTCCCCTTTCACTTCTCCACTATGTTGTGACACAGCACAAGACCCCCATCAAAAGCCAAGCAGATGCTGGCAAAATGCTCTTGGACTTTTTAGCCTCTGGAATTGTGAGCCAAATAAATCTCTTTACAAATTACCTATCTTCAGGTATTCTGTTATAGCAACACTAAAATGGACTAAGATGTGGTCAATTGCTTTTCAACAAAGTTGCCAAGAAAACACAATATGGAAAGGACAGTCTTTTCAGTAAATGGTGTTGGGAAAACTGCATATCCACGTGCAGAAGAATGAAATTAGACCCCAATCTTACACTATATACAAAATCAATTCATAATGGATTGAAGATTTAAACATAAGACCTGAAACTATAAAACTACCCGCAGAAAACTTAGGGGGAAACCTTCATGACATTGGTCTGGGTAATAATATTTTGGATACGACCACATAAGCACAGACAACAAAAGTGAAAATAGACAAATGAGATTACATCAAACTATAAAGCTTCTGCACAGCCAATGAAACAATCAAAAGAGGGAAGAGACAATCCACAGAAGGGGAGAAAATATTTGCAAACCATACATCTAATATGGGGATAATATCCAAATTATCTAAAGAACTCAAACAACTCAATATAAAGAAAACAATTAACCTGATGTAAAAATGGTCCAGTCTGGGCAACATAGTGAGACTCTGTCTCTACAAAGAAATAAAAAATAATCAAAATTAGCCAGGCATGGAGGTGCACACCTCTAGTCCCAGTTACTCGGGAGACTGAGGCAGGAGGATCACTTGAGCCCCGGAGTTGGAGGTTACAGTGAATTATGATCACACCACTGCAATCGAGCCTGGGCAATGGAGCAAGATCCTGCCTTTAAAGAAAAAAACAAAACAAAACAAACAGGTCAATGTACCTAGTTAGACATTTCTCAAAAGAAGACATACAAATGGCCAATAGGCATATGAAAAAAATGCTCAACATCACTAATCAGCATAGAAATGCAAGTTAAAATCACAGTGAAATATCTCATACCTGTTAGAATGGCTTTCACCAAAAAGATAAAAGATAGTAAGTGTTAAAGTTGTGTTATATCAAAAGGAAATGAAATCACTATGTCAAAGAGATAACTGCACTCCCATGTACATTGTAGTATTATTTACAATAGCCAAGATATGGAATCAACCTAAGCGTCCATCAACAAATGAATGAATAAAGAAAATGCAGCATAAATGCACAATGGAATACTATTCAACCTTAAAAAAGAAGGAAATCCTGTTACTTGTATTGATATGGATGAATCTGGAAGACATTATGTGAAGTAAAATAAACCATGCACAGAAAAACAAATATCATATGATCTCAATTATATGTGCAATCTAAAAAGATTGGAACTCATAGAAGTAGAGAGTAGAATGGCAGTTACCAAGGGCTGGGGGTGGGGAGCATGAAGGGTTAAGAAGATGTTGTTCAAAGTACACAAAAATTTCAATTAGACAGAAGTAATGAGATCAAGAGATTTATTGTACAACACAATGACTATACTTAATAACAATGTATTGTATACTTGAAAATTGTTAAGAGAGCAGATTTTAAATGTTCTCACCACAAATGATAAGTATATGAGGTAATGCATGTTAATTAGCTTGAATTAGCCGTTCCACAACATATGCATTTCTACATCTTGTTGTACCCCTTAAATATATACAATTTTTATTTGTCAATATAAAAATAAAGTTTAAAAGAAAAAATGTGTATTCTGCTATCATTGGGTGCAGTGGTCCTTAAATGTCATTTATGTCAAACTGCTAAATATTCTTGTTGAAATCACCTATATCCTTACAAATTTGTTAACTAATTGTTTTATTGGTTACTGGGAGAATTATATTAAAATCTCTACTTGTGATCGTGAACTTATTCATTTCTCCTTTATTTCTGCAAATTTTTGTTTTATACATTTCAAAACTTTGATATGGATGCATTCAAGTTTATAAATGTTATGTCTTCCAACAGAATTAATCCCTTTATCATTATAAGACATTCTTCTTTATCTTTGGTAATATTTTTTGATTCAAAGTCTATTTGTTCTCGCATTAATCAAGCACACCAGCCATCCTTTTAGTTTTAGCCTGATTGTGCCCTGTATTTGAGGTCTATCTACTTACTGCTCATGAAAAAAATATGTAATTGAGTTCTCTTTTTTTAAATCTTTTCATTGAAATGTGAGGTCCATTTATTTTTAGTGTAATAACTGACATGGTTCAGTTTAATATCTTGCTATTTATTTTTTATTTATCCAATAAGTTCTTTGTATCTTTACTCCTCATTCCACATCCTCTTTTGGGTTAATTGGTATTCTACTATTGCATTTTATCTCATTTATTAGATTTTTTAAATTGTATAATGTATTTTATTGTTTATCCTAAAAATTACAATATGCATGCGGAATTATTAGAGACCATCTTAACAAAGTAGTTTTACCACTTTCCAAACAGTGAGAAAAACATAAAATCTCTTAATGCTACTTACCTCCTTAATGCCCTATTGTTTTAATATCTTTTGCTTCTATATGCTATAAATTACATAGCAAATAATTAATATTTTTGCCTCAGTCAGCATTCTTTCACATTTATCCAATATGTATCTTTTCCAAGATATCTATATTCCTTCCTTCAGCTCAGTTCATACATCTGGGTTCATTTTACTTTAGCATAAAAAACATTCTCCAATATTTCTTGTAGTTTGAGATTGCTGGCAATAAATTCTTTCAGTATTTGTATGGAAATATCTTTATTTTACCTCAATTTTGAAGAGTATTTTTGATGAACACTAGCTTGGGTTATTTTATTTAGCCCCCTAAAAATTTCAATCCATTGTCTTCTAGTTTGCATAGATTCTTCTCAAAGTTCGTCTGTAAGAGTTATTATTGCTCCCTTAAAGACAATATTTCTTTCTTTGAATGTACTTGAGATATTTTACTTAACTCTATTTTTCAATAAATAAACTAATTATAAATAATTTCCTTGCCGTGAAGCCTACTTTGTAATTAACACAAATACTCCAACTTTCTTTAGATTTGTGTTAACATGATATATCTTCCTCTATCCCTTTACTTTTAATCTGTGTCTTTATAATTAAAGTGAGCTTCCTGTAAACAACATATAGTTGTTATTTAATTGTCCATACTGATAATCTCTATCTTTTAATTGGCATATTTAAAACTTTCATGTTTACAGTGATTATTGATATAGTTGAATTAATATTTGTCATATTTCTAAATGTTTTCTATTCATTGCCCTTATTCTACTTTTCGGTCTTCTACTCTTTTTCTGACTTCTCTGGTTTTAATGAAGCATTTTACATGATCCCATTTTCTCTTATCTCTTAGCATGTCCAATATATTTCAAGAAAACATTTCAGTGGTTGACCTAGAGTTTGCAATATGCATTTATAACTAATACAAGTCCACATTCAAATAACACCACAGAGTGTCATTTGTCATTTGTATTACAAATACCTTGTAACAGAGTATTCTCAATTTTTCCTTCTCATCCCTTATAACACTGCAGTCATTATTTTCACTGACCCATAAGCTCAATACACTGAGCACATTGTTGCTATTTTTTTGAACAAATTGTTACCTATTAGATCATTTAATAGTAAAATAAAATATTTTATTTTCCCATCGTTTACTTCTTTGCTAACGCTCTTCCTTTCTTTATGTAAGATCCAATTACACAAGATGTACCATTTTTCTTCTCTCTTGAGGAACTTTTTTGTCATTCTTGCAAAGGAAATCTATTGGTGACAACTCCCACAATTTTTGTTTGTCCAGGAAATTCTTTATTTCTTTTTCACTTTGGAAGGATAATTTTGATGTATACAGAATTGTAGTCCGGTAAGGTTTTTTCCACTCTCTTCATGCTTCCATGGTTTCAGAAGAGAAGTCTGATGTAATTTATATCCTTGTTCCTCTATCAGTAAGGTGTTTTTCAAGAGTTTCTTTATCTTTGATTTTCTGCCATTTGAAAATGATATGCCTAGATGTAGTTTTTTGTTGTTATTGTTGTTTGCTTGTTATTTATCCTGCTTGGTGTCTCCGAGCTTCCTGGACCTGTAGTTTGGTGTCTGTCATTAATTTTGGAAAATTTGTATCCAACGTTATGTCAAATATTTCTTCTGTTCCTTCCTTTCTTCTCCTTCTATTATTCCCATTGTGAACATGTTACAACTTTGTAATTGTCCTACAGTTCTTGGATATTCTGGGTGTCTTTAAATTCTGTTTTCTTTTTGTTTTTCAGTTTGGGAAGTTTTTATTGACATATCTTCAGTCTCATCAGTTCTTTCCCCAGCTATGTCCAGACTATTAATGATCCAACCAAAGGCATTGTTTTTGTTCCTATTACAGTGTTTTTGATTTCTAGCATTTCTTTTTGATTTTCATAGGGTTTACATATCTCTCCTTACAATACCCATGGGTTCCTGCATGTTGTACACTCTATCCATGAATGTCCTTAGCACAGCAGTCCCCAAACTTTTGGGCACCAGGGACCGGTTTCATGGAAGAAAATTTTTCCATGGACAGGGCAGGGGGTGATGGTTTCAGGATGGTTCAAGCACATTACATTCATTGTGCAGTCAAACCTCTCTGCTAATGATAATCTGTATTTGCAGCCACTCCGCAGCACTAGCATAACTGTCCCAGCTCCACCTCAGACCATCAGGTATTAGATTCTGATAAGGAGAGTGTAACCTAGATCCCTCACATGCATAGTTTACAGTAGGGTTCCCTTTCCTATGAGAATCTAATGCCGCACCTGATCTGACAGGAGGTGGAGCTTATGTGGTGATGCCAGCAATGGGGAGCAGCTGTAAATACAGATAAAGCTTCTCTTGGGGGTTGGGGACTGCAGCTTTAGCATATTAATCATGGTTAATTTAAATTCTCAGTTTGATAACTCCAACATCTCTGGCATATCTGAGTCTGGGTGTGATATTTATTTTGTCTCTTCAAACAGTGCTTATATCATTTTGACATGCCTTGTAATTTTATGTTGAAAGCCAGATATGGTGTGTCAGAAAAAAGGAACTGAAGTAAATAGGCTTTTAATGTGAGGTTTCATGTTTATCTGGTTATATAGTTGGATATTTGTCCCCTCCAAATCTCACGTTAAAATTTGATCCCCAGTGTTGGAGGTGGGGCCTAGTAGGAGGTGTTTGGGTCATGGGGACAGATCGCTCAAGAACAGTTTGGTGCCATCTTCACAGTAATGAGTGAGTTTTTCCTGTATTAGTACCACAAAATATGATGTTTAGAAAGAGCCTGCCATCACTTCCTTTCTCTTGCTCTCTCTCCATGTGACAAACCAGCTGTCCTTCCCCTTCCCCAAAGATTGGAAATTTCCCGAGGTCTTCATCAGAAGCACATGCTGCTGATATGCTTTTTGTACAGCCTGCAGAACTATGAACCAAATAAACCCCTTTCTTTATAAAATCCCAAGTGTCAGGAATTCCTTTATAGCAATGCAAAATGGACAACGATATCTGGCTAGGAGTCAGGCTGTGTTGTTGTTTGAAATAGTTGTAAATGTCAGAACCCAAAATTTCTTCTAGTTCCATGTTTTTGTCTCCCCTGTTGTCTTTGGACCTCCCTAGGGACTCTTTCTGTAGTAGGATCTAAGACTCGTAGTTCTATCAGCCATAACCTCCTGTTATCATACAGAAGCCCAGTTGATGTGATGGTAATGTGCGGGGTGAGAGGATGCATGCTATATTGTTATAAATAAATAGGTCTCATACTTTTAGTGAGCTAGTGTCCCTAGGATATGAGTTTCACAAGTACCTCTGAGCTTATTACCCTCTGGGATGAGACAGGAAGGTTAGAAAGGGCTGGAGTTGAGTATGTTCCTTCGCCTACACTGAAGGCTTGGAAGCTGGTTTGGGGTATTCCCTCTACCTCAGGTTGCCTGACTCTGGTAAAACAACTCATTTAGCCTTCAGTCCAAAGAACTCTGTAGTTGAAAGCTTTAAGGTACAAAGGCTACACTGTCCCAGGACACTTGAACTTAGAGCCCCAGAGGGTTATGGCTTGAAATGCTGCTTCCAGAACTTTATGGATTCAGGCTCTAACGTCAAAGTCGCTTTGGTCTATGGCCTCAGTGTTCAGATTCACGAGTGCAGCGTGACAAGAACAAAACGGATATGGCCTCAGGATTCTACGGGGTCTAACCCTATAATGCCAGTACGCTATAATATTAGGCCCTTAAAGTAAAAAAATTAACAAACCCCAAACCTGTGGCCTCAGGAAGGCTCAGAATGCCTATTACCTAAGGTTTTATTGGTTCCGGATTCTATGATGCCAGGGCACTCTAGCTTGAGGGTTCGATGACCCTGGCACCTTCTGAACAATGCCCTTTTATGGTTGAGGGTCTCAGTGGGTTCAGTCCCCACAGATCAATGGGAACTCCTAGGACTCTGTGGCTACAGGTCGACATGGGTATGTAAGGTACCAGGACGCTAAGGTAGGCCCAGGTCAGATCCAAGGGTAATGGGATGGTAGGACCTCTGCTCCCAGGGTCCCATTGCTCCAGCACGATCTGCTTTCTGGGACTTCTCATGCCAGAACTGAGAAAGGTCCCGGGGATCCTTGTTACCTGCTTGATCTTGGTACCAAACATGGAGCCGCTCACGTCGATAACAAACACCACGTCCTTCTCGACAGGCGGGAGACCTCTGGGGGCAAAGTAATGAATGAAATAGCCATCGTAAACCTGGACAAAGAGAAGCAAAACCAAAAAGGACTGTGCAAGCCAATCTAAATCAGGTCCCCTCTTATTCTCCTGCATATCACCCTGTTCTTTTCTTCCTAGGACTTCTCACTGTTTCTAGTTAAGTAGGCCTGTGTGTGATTGTTTGCTCAATGTCCGCCTGCTTCAGCAGAACTGTGTCTCTGCTATTGAGACCTTCATCCCAGGCCCTGCCCCAGAGCTGTGCAGTGAAGGAGACTGGTTTGTGGCCCAGGACTCCAAGGATCAGGATCTCTGTACTATGTGAGCTCCTGTCTGTGAGAGAGCTGGGCTTACACAGTTTTGAGGGTCCCTAGGGACATTTTGCCTGGGCTCCGGGAAGTCTAAGTATTGTTTTAATCTCCCTCTATACAGTGAGCCTGAGGCCCAGCTCATTGCTGCCAGGGGCTGGGAGTTTGCAGGGCCTCCCTCTCCTAAAACCTCCTTTCTGCTGTTGCTGGGCAGAGCAGGGAGGGGAGGAGGGAGCAGAAGCTGAGTGAGCTGTTCATTCTGAGGGGATTGGTTACACCAGGTACAGATGCCTTGAGCTGCCCTGGATGTGATTGGCTGCTGAAGCCCCTCCCCCACGCCATCTGTCCTCTCTGCAGAGCCTGGGGGCTGGGACAGCTGAGGGAAGGGGAGCGGGGCTGGGAGGGCCCCTCAGGACTAGTCTCAGCTCAGCCCAGAGATGTCTGGGCTTGCTGAGGGTCTGTGCTCCCCTGAAGCCTGAAGCAGGCTCTGCCCAGGGACACAGGCTTGTGCTCCTGTCTCCCCTCCGGGTGCTCTGACCACAAGGCTGGACACTGCCTCCCACCTCTCAGGGGCAAAGAGGAGACGGGAGGACATCCTGCCCTTCCCCTCCACCCCAGCTTCTGAATTAATTCACATGTGCATGTGCAGCCTCTGTCTCTCTTAATCCTGACAGTCTCTCCCAGTTGGCAAAGGCCTGCATCACCCACCCTGCAATTGCCCAGGCCAAGTGCAGAACCCAGCTGGCTTCTGCGCGCCTCCCACACCTGGGCCGCTGAGAGCTACCGGGAAAAATCATGCCCATTTTTTGCTGGTCCCACACCGACCGCTCCACTTCCCATCCCATAACCTGAGGGCATGACCCTGTGCACCCAGCTCTCCCAGTCCCCTCAGCACTCATTGCACCCCAACCGTCTGTCTCACCAAGAAAATTGAGAGCGCCAGGCCACGAACACCGAGAGTGCCCCTCACCCTTGCACTGGGTCCACATCCCCATGCAGTCACCCCTGGGCTGAAGGACAACCCAGTCCTGCCCTGGACCCCAAACACTCCCAGCCTCCAGTACACTCTCAGGCCCCCTCTCTCCAACCCCCGTCAGCATGCACCCCATGAGGTCTTCCTTGGAATAGGAAAATTTTTGTGTCTGTTTCATCCACTGAGACAAGCCCTTGTCCCCAATCACCCCCAAGCTTCTATCCAGCCTCTTTGCTCCCCGCAGCATCCAAGGCTGAGGAAATGGGCACCTGCGATGGTCTCACCTCCAGGTCACTCCTGCGGCCCCCAGAGACCGACTGCTGCCCCCACCCCGCGCTGACACCTCTCTCACTAAAGGCATCTGTGACCAGCTTGTCTCCAGACTCAGTGGGTGTATTTCATGTCTCCTGGCACTGCCCCCTTCACGTGTTTCACAGTTGATGATCACTTCTGCTCTTTTCAAGAGGCATTTTCCCTGGGATTCCGAGACAGGAAACTCACCTGATTCTCCTACCACCTCTCTGGCCCTGTCTTTCAACTCTTCCTCCCAGTCCCTTAGCGGTGCTTCCCCATATCTGTCAGGTCAAGGCACTCACAGAAAATGGTGATGCTGGTGTTGCTCCAGTGGACTAAACTGCTGGGGACTGGGGCTCTGGGAAGGCTCCTGGCAGTGAGGGCGTGGCCACCCTGAGGGCTGAGGGGATCAACAGCTCCTGGACTCGGCAGCTGGGCCTGAGCTCCCGCCTTCAGGGATCTTCCCTCCTGGCTCCGTGATTCTCTTTGGGTGACCTCGCTCGCTCGCTCGCTTGGATTCTACCACTGAACCACCACTAATCATCCCCCATCTCTTTCTCCAGGCCAGAGTGCCCACTCTCCCCCCTCCCCAACTGCGTACCTACTTGCCCTTGGACCTGTTCCCCTGGATGTCCCAAGAAGCCTCTGACACATCCTGCCCAAACCATGAACTCATTGTCTTCCCCCACCCTGCCCTTGTCTGCCTTCCCAATCAGGGCGCCACCAGCCACATGGCCACTCCTGACACAAATCTGAGTGTCCCCTTCAACACTCCTGTGCCTCTCACCCCCCAGCATCCACTCAGCTGCCAATTCCTGCTGCTTTTATCTGCTGGATGCTTCTCCAGGCCGGCCACCCCTCCTCGGCATCCCAAACTGACCAAGTCCAACCTCAGCCCTCATTTCTGGCCGGATTCCCTGTCCTCCTGCGGCCCCTCCCATCCATGCCGTGCTGGGGCTCCCTAAACACGACCTCACAACGTCATTCCCTCTCCTGGATCTTTGGTCACCTACAGGACAAATTCCATGTTCTTTCTGTTGCCCTGCAGGAGTTGGCAGCCTTCTATCTCATCTCTTCCCATTTTGTACCTCGAACCTCTGCTCCAGGAGCTCCAAGCCATTTGTAATTCCCTACACACGCCTGGATACTGCCAGCCTCCCTTCCTTTCTCTTGCAGCCCCCAGTTTGCTAGAGTGCCTGCTCCCCTCAGGGCCCCTCACAGGCGCACTTCTTTTCATTCCTGAAGACCCAGGTTCAGCCGTGCCCTCTTCCTCTTGACGCCTTCCTGGACCGCTTTCCCCCTCATTATGGTTTCCATCATACCTTGTGTGTCATGCATGGACAGGCCACTTCTAACCTGGTGTCACTATTGCCTCTGTCTGTCTCCCCCAGAGACAAGAGCTGGACTGTGTGTGTCATACCCACATCAGCCAGCACTGGGCAGGACGCAGACTAGGTGCCCAGTGAGTCCTCACTGAGTGAATGAATGGGGGAAGGTGCTGGGCTTTGACAGGTGGGCACACTCAAGTAGGACGTGGGAGAGGAACTGAGGGCTCCTGGTGGGGTGGAGGCAGCAGTCAGGGCTCACAGCAGAGGGCAGCGTTGGCTGTCCTATTTATTGCCCGATCCCATGTATTCCATCTGTGTTTCCGCTGCGGGCCACTGTGGTGAAGGTAAAGAACGAAGCAGCTGAGGGATGCCTGGGTGATCCAAACACACCCCCATGACAGAGCACCAGGTTAAGGCCCCTGCTGCCACCTGCTGGCAAGGTACCCTCAGCTCCTATTCTGAGAGGAGAATAACTTTTATTCCCCTAGACACACAACAGGCTGCATGATACCTCTGAGCCCCTGCACATGCTGTTCCCGCTCTCTGCATGCCTTTCCCTTCACCTTACCGACACACTTGGAGGTAAATCTTATTTATTTTCCCATACTAACTTACATGCCAACTCCTGTAGGAAGACGGTCCTGAAACCCTCCTCCACTGCAACCCCACATAACCCATTGCAGGTTTCTACACAGCACCTAGAACATTGGATGAATGCGAAGGCTGCGTATCTGACTGCTTCAGGACTGGGAGATGGCAGAGGGAGATTAGGGGCCGTGTCCAATCGCTTCTGAGTTCTCAGAATCAACGAGTACAGCACTAGAGCTGGAGGGCTAGAGTAGCCCTGCTCGGTGGAGACGTGTCAACGTATGCACGAATGAGTAATGCACCAGGAGAGATTTAATCAAAGAACTATTTAGCCAGGGCAGGGAGAAGGACTGTTGGTGGAGTGGGGTCAGGGAGGAGGAGGTGCTTGTGCAGGGTTTAAGGAGGAAGAGAATGCTGACCAGTGGAGAGAGGAGGAAGAAGACCTTCCCAGGACAGCAGCTACCATGAGCAAATGCTCACACACAGATGAGGGGCGGGCTTGGGTGTTTCTGGGGAAAGGTGTGTGGTTGGTGTGAGGCAGCGGGAGGGTGCTTTGTGTGCTGGGGGCGGTGAGACTTGAGACATGAAAGGCGGGTGGGAACAGACCTCTCAGCCTCCGCTGAGATCCTCAAGGTCAAGCCAAGGGTCTGGGGTCAGCACTATACCACTCCCAGAGAGTGGGGAACCTCTGCTCAATCTTTATGTGTGTGGGAGCCCAGAATTGAAGGGCTCCCTGTTAGGCAGGTGGCTCAGCTGAAGCAAAGTAGTTTGTTAAAACCAAGAGACAGCAAGAAAGCCCAAGACAACAGGAGAGTATCAGAGCTGCAGAAAGCATGAGAGCCCATGAGCGTGAGCATCCAATTACTGGCCAGTGGTTCACTTTGCAAAAGGACTGGTTCAGAGTGGGCTGTGACTTGATTCAATTAGGGGTGGGTTCGTTTGGAGCTTGATTAAATTTATACAGCTCCAGGTCCCCAGCCCTTTTGGGGAGTACATGTGCCTGCCAAGGTTGGAGCCATATATCTTTGCACATCAACCTTTCCCTGTTCACTAGCTCTTGCTGATCCCTAAGGAAACTCAAAGAACAACTTGGAGAGGCTCGAGCATTGCTCAAGCCTGTCTGGCTCCAGAGCCAGTGCTCTTCCCACTCCCCCGGGCCCCTCACCTGAACGTCCCCAATGATGTCCTCCATTGCCACATCGTACTGGACCACAAAGTCGGCCATGATGCCTGAGCTGGAGAAGGCAGACTGGTCTTGCAGTGTTGGGCAGAAGGTGATCCGAACACAGGTCTGTCCCCTCTCAATCCTGGTGGATGGGGGCGAGTCAGCCACACCTGTATGGGTCGGGAGGGTTGGGGTGGTGTGGCTTGGACGGCTCAGTGGACCAAAAGACCAGGGAAAGAGCAGGGAAGGGGCATCCTCCGGGGAGGGTGAGAAGTCTAACCCCGACCATCGCTTGCTGCTCCTCCCGCCTCCAACGCCCTTCCACCTGCCCACTCTCCTCTCCACGTCCTCCAGCCAGCTGCTGCTCTGCCTCCTCCATCAAGGCTAGCCTGACAGACCCAGCCCTGCCCTCAGCCCCCAGACCCTGCCAGTCCCACCCACACTCACAGCCTCACAGCCTCGCCCTGCCTCACTGCCCATCCCACCCCATCCCACCCCAGGCCCAGGCCCTGCAGGAGGGTCATGTCCCGAGCTAGACCAGGAACCTGCGTCTCAGGAACCTGCGTCTCGCCCACAGAGGCAGGGCAGTGTCTGCGAGCAGAGAGACAGACACACAGACAGGGCCTACGTCTCCTCCCATCCCCCTTTCTACTGTGGGAAAGAGCAGTCTAGCAAGGTTCTCCTCTGGGATAGAATTTCATGTGTTTTCTTCCCCCTCTGCCTTCTGACTCTCGGAATCACGTGTGTGAATAAGCCTTTTAGTGTCTCATGGAATCGCAGATGAATTTCTGGTCCCGGATGTTTGCTGAGCTGGCCGCAAGATCAACTCCTCTGGAATCCAAGACAAATGTCCATTTAGAAATGTCTCTGTGCCTCCTTTTTTCCAGAAAATGGAAACTTGGGAATTCTGCTCCCCCCTCCTTCCTGCTACAGCTGTCAGGAAGCTTAGGGGCCAACTGAGCCCCTACTCTCTGAGGCGCCTGCTCACATACATTCCCTTGGCTTCCTTCCTTTCAGAGCTCTTTGTTCTGTTTTTTCCCTCACAGGATTGGTTCTACCCTCTGTTTTAACCTTTAAGGAGAAGGGGGAGGGAGCTGCCATTTATAGCTTAGGGCTTAGGAGTGCAGGCTGCAGGGACTGAGATGGCCTGTGGGCCCAGGTCCCTGTGGCTGCTGTGTGTCCCTGCACAAGTTACTCACTCTCTACGCCTCACTCTCCTCATCTATAGCACAGGGATGATGACAGCTCCTAGTTCAGACACAGTGTTTGTGGGCATTAAATGAGGCCATTTATGGAAAGCATTTGGAACCACACCTGGGTCTTAGAGAGCGCTAAGTCATGCTAGCTGTTGCAATTATCATCCAGTCTTCGTTACTCTGGGCCAAACAAATTGGAGGGAGGAGTTTTCTCAAATTCTCACAAAGGTCCTGGGCTGCAGATGGCATCTCGCCCATTTTACAGATGGGAAAAGTGAAGCAGAGCAATGGCGTCACTTGCTTTGCTGGTCCCTCGTTAGGGGAGCCTCAAAGGTGGGATCTGAACCCAGTCTGTGTGTCTGTCTCTCTCCACTCTGTCCACCTCACGGCCTCCCTGGCTCAGCAGGGTCAAATCAGGCAGACCCTCCCGTGCTAAAGTGCTTTGTGGGGTGGCCACGTGAGCTGGGGTTTCTCTGTGCCTGTCCTCTCGTCGCTGGGATGAGGTGTGTAGGCCAGCTCCGTGGCTCTCCAGCTCGGCTGGACATCAAGGTCACCTGAGGCTGGTTGGTTGAATGCGCAGATTCTGAGTCCCACCCCATCCGACTGAAGCAGACCCTGAAGGCTGGGTCCAGGAATGTGCATTTCTAAGAGCTTGCGTCGTGATTCTGATGTAGCTGGTCTGGCCCTGGAAAACCGCTAGCAAGCTTGGCAGGCAGGACGCCTCTCTGCCCTGCAGCCCTGAGGAGGTATCCTTCCTGCACTCCCATCGTCCTTCCACACTCAGTGGCGATCCAGGGGACAGCAGGGTTTGCCCAGTGACCCTTCTAGAACCTCAGTGTCATAAACAGGGAAAGTTTCACACATTGACTCATGCAGTCACTCCGCATTCACACTTATTAACTCCTTCATTCATGCATTTTCTTACTTTACATTCACCCACTCCTCCGTTCACTCACACGTTTACTCATTTCTTCTCACACTCACATTCACTCTGTCTGTCAGAACGCTGTCAAAAACAGATGGCACATTCAGTCGGGAAACCGACCATAAATTAATGAGGACGTAATTTACAGAGGTGGGAAGCATTAAGGAAACCCACGAGGGATGATCAGGGACCAGGCACTTCATCAGCCAAAAGCCATTACCGCACCAAACACTGAAGGATCAAGGCACAGTAGCAGTTGTAAGACAGTGGTGAGAGTCACAGCCAGGGAAGAGGAGTTGCCCACGAGAGCTGATGGTTATTGTCAGTGGGGCTTCAGCAGGGCCAAAGCACAGCCCGGCAGATAGGGAGGCAAGGGAATAAACACCCCCAAACTCCCACTCTGACCACCCTCCATCTCATGCTGTCCCTTAGTTGCAGAACAAGACAGCCCAGGGGATGCTGTCAGCAAGGGCTGGTCTCCTGAGGCACAGAGCAGGCCAGGCGTGGTAGAGAGTGGACCTAGAGGAGTAAATGGGGAGTCTGGTAGAGAGCCCCCCCCCACAACCCTGTGCTGCCCTTGCTGCTGAGTGGCTCCGGCCCAGCCGCCCGTCCTACATCAAGATCTTCGACGTGGGCACACGCTACATGGTGAACCGAGTGCAGGACCACATCCAGAGCCGCACCGTCTACTATCTCATGAACATCCACGTCACTCCCCGCTCGATCTACCTATGCCGGCACGGTGAGAGCGAGCTCAACCTCAGAGGCCGCATCGGAGGCGACTCTGGACTCTCAGCTCGGGGCAAGCAGGTAGGGAGGGCCCCAGGCACCCACAGGGGTTGGCCGAGCTGGCCCAGGTGGGCGGGGGGTGGGCTGGCCACTGCCTGGGTCCGGAGCTGGGGGACCCCGCGATGGGGGAGAAGCAGATTCTGGCCCTTCCACCCATCAGCCACTCAGTCTTGACACAGCCATCTGCTCCTGTATGCCCACTGCTTCCGCAGGTCTAATAGCGTGGCCCCGGCACCCAGGGCCTGCCCAAATCCAGCTGCTTCTCTTGGCCCTGACTGGTCCCCTCATCTTTCTCAGAGCTCTGGGCCTTTGCTTGTGCAGTTCCCCCACCTAGGCTGTCCCCTCTGTCCCCTTTGCCAGCGAATGACCATGGCTTGCACAGACAGCTGCCCTGAGGGGCCCACCCCTGAATTCCTCTTCTCCCAGACTCAGGGCTGCTGCTGCCCCACCCCCACCCTCCAGGTATCACACTAGCAGCACTTTTCCCCACCAGTGACCCTGTCCTTCCTGCCCTCGCCACCCCCTTCCAAGGCCCAGCACCTGCTCCATGGTCTGGCCCAGAAAGCCCTCCTGGTCCTCTCCTCCCTGCCAGGCAGGTCGTCGTGCCCTGGGCTCCAGCTCTCCCAGGTCTGGCCCATCTGACTCTCCTGGCGTGAGTCTCTTCTCCCCAACCGGGCACACTGACCTGCACATGCTGGGTGCTGGCTACCCAAAGGGGTGCATGGCCCCAGCATTTGGCCCTGCGCCTGGGCTTGTTAGTACAGGTATTGCTTCTGCTGGGAGGACCGCTTGGGGTGGCACAAGTGGGAAGTGAAGTGCAGAAGGAACGCTTATCGTCATTGCTGTCATTTATTGGGCACCTATGTGCAGTCATGGTGCCATCTGCTTGTACACGTGTGGCTTCATTTAAACTTCACAACAGCTCCATGAGGTGGGTGCTGCTGTCACTGGTTTATGGATGGGGAAGCTGGGCCCAGAGAGGAGCAGAGAGTGGCCCCAGGGCTCATGGTACCCGACAGAACCAGGACTGAGAGCCAGGCCTTCCTGCCTGCCTCAGCTCCCCGCTGGAGAGGCGGGAGGTGTCCCAGGCCAGGTGTGGCCCCAGAAGGCCCAGTCCTTGATGCTCCCTTTCTTACCTCCAGACGGGCAGCCTACCCTCAAGATAGGCTCTGACCTCTGACTCCTCCACTCCCACCCCTCAGTGCGGGGTCAGAGGACCTGTGGCAGGGGTGTCTCGGTTGGAGCCCCCGCCCTGCCCGCACAGCTCAGAGCAGGGACTGACACGTGGCCGTCTCCACAGGGTGCACCTTCCTAGCACACAAGTGTGCACACGGGCACGCACACAGCTGCTCCAACCTTCACGCTCACGGGCACAGTGCACTGGCCCGGTTTACAAAGCACTTCCCATCGACTGTCACCCCCATCACCATCGCTCTCACTTGTGTAGCACCTACTGTGTACAGAGAGCAGTCTGTGTGCCCCCCACCCACTGCCTAAAGTGACGCTCACAGAGAGCAGGCCTGGCGAGCCAGTGCTCTCCGCCTCTTACAGGCGATATGAGGCCAGAGAGGGGCAGGGACGTGTCCGAGGGCACACGGGGACCGTGTGAGGGAGTTGGAGGAGTTTGACCCATGTCTCCTACCTCCCAGTCAAGAGCTCCTAACACCGGAGCACACGGCCTGCTGACTCATATCTCTAATTAAATGTGTATGTAACATGGCTATATCCCTCTATACACGTGTGCCTGTGTCTACGTGTTTGTGCAGACGGATGTTCCTAACACACAGCATCATGACTGATGACACACCTGTACCCAGAAGAAGAGTGACTCACTTGCGCCTCTGGGCTCCCACAGCCCTTGTGGTTCCCCTCAGCACTGCCATGGTTTCCCCCACTGCACTGGCCGTCTCCTGAGAACGAGAACACCCCAGCACCCAGCACAGGGCCATGAAGACTGCAGTCACTAATACAGGTTGGTCGAATTAACACATAAATGTGAATGAGTTGAGTGAGGATCTGATGGGTTGGGATGCTGTGCGGAGCCTCTGGCAAGCCCCAACTGGAGAATCAAAGCACAAACTTCTAGTGCTTTGTATCAAAAGCCACGCTCTCCTCATCGAATACTACTCTCCTTTTGAGAAACAGCCTCTGGCACCTGATGATTAATTCAACAAAGTCAAACTACTGGGTCCTGGTAGAGTTTGAACGCCTAACCATGGGAGCCCACAGAACGCAACCTGAGCTGCCCATCCTGGGCTTGGGCCACCTGATCCACCAATCCATAAAGTTGGGCAGGCAATGACACTCCATCACCTAAGGGCGGCATCTAAAGGAGATCAGACGGGAGCAGGTCCTGAAGGCACAAGCGAGTTACAGGAGGCTCGCTCTCCCCACCACACTTACTCCTGCGCATGGCTTGCTCCACAGCTCACATCTACGGCCTGTGGGGAGTTCCCAATAACCAGCTTCCAAAAGAAGAAAAAAAGCCCCAGGGCATGGTTTGCAGATGACACTGCGTGATAAGCAGGAGCTGGCTGGAAGCTGAGCGGTGGTGCTCCAGCCCCACCCAGGTGTGACCCTGATGGGAAGTAAGGAAGAGAAATCTTCCCAGGAGTCAAAACTTGACCATGCATCTGCTTGATCTCTTTGTCCAGAAAGCCCCTGGTCAGGGGCACTGATCATTACCGATTAAGCCTGGCCAGATGGTCAGACACTAGGAAGGAACAAGATTGGAGAACTGATAACGGTAACAATAATGCAATAAAATACCTAGAGAGCATTCCTTATGTGAAAGGCACAGTGCTAATTGCTTTGCCTGCATATATATGAGGAACAAGTGGACAGATCTCTCAGAATGGGCTGTGTGGGAATACTTGAGTCTCATGTCACTGCTCACCAGAAGGAACATGATGACCCAGCCTGTGGAAATCTGCCAATCCCCTTCTCCAATGCCCCAGTGCTTTCAATGAGCAAATGAACAAAATCGCCATAGTAGAAGGGATGGATGTTATGCATGGGTGCAACATGGATTTACCTTCACATTTAACTTTTTTTAACACATTTAACTTTTAACGTAAATATTTTATTTAGTCATTATTAACCCTGTATTGAGTAAGAAGAGTAATATTTTTATGTATAAAACACAAATATATAGTTATTAAATAGATATATACAATATATCCGTGAAAATAAAATTTCATGGGGTGACAATTGGTACAAAAATGTCTAACAAGGCTTTTTAGGGAGTGATAATAAAAAAGCAGAGAAACTGCTCTAGGGGCTCTGCCCACTCCTAGCCAAGGGGAAGCTACATGATACAATCTAGAACTATTTGGAATTTAATTAATAGTACACTGAAAAAAAGACTGAAAATTGTGGCAGTTCATTCATTACAGTAATGGCCTCCAGGCTAATAAATGTGGCCAAAACATGAACAAGGGTCTGTCCCTATTTCCCCTGGTTCTCCTCAGTGCTCCCAATACTCCCCCAGTGGCCTGAGACCAGACTTGCTCTCTTCCTCCCTGTCTCCTCTGCCTTTAGTCCCGACTCTTGGAGAGTGAGGAGTGAAGAAGAGCCAACCCTTTGTCCTGTTAATTTCTAGGCTTTGTGGGAGGGGAAGAAGAGAGGGGAGCCCAGTAAGCCCAGTGGCCTACAGAGGGAAGGCAAGTGGGAAGGGCAGAGTTCTTTGCGACTATGATTCACCCTTAACTCTACCAAGCACTTGGAGTTCAATTTTTATTAGAATCATAGTCCCCAAGTTCCTCACCAGCTCCCATTTTCACATGGACATCACCTGGGCATTTGAGGGGGCCCTGGACACAGTAGCCACCCTGAGTCTTTCCTAGGAGGCCAAAACTGCCTGTGACCTTGTCTACCTGTCCTGGGTACTACCCAGCCCCGGAGAAGACCATGACCTAGTCCACAGTGGAAGAACCTCTGCTTCCAGTGAAGACCACATCAGCAGATCGCAATTCATGGCCACAGGCATGGAGCTGTCTTGCTCTGGATGGAGCTTTGTTTCTGTTTTAAAAATCCTGTTCCCTAAGCAATAAACATTCTTCCTTTATTCCTTATAGAGTATACAGGAGGGGAGAGGTGGCCATTACAAGGGTCTCATTGTTGTTAAGACTGTCCCAGTGATTAGGAGCCTGGTAATGTGGGGATTAGAGATAGTGAAGGTTTCATGGAGAAAAAGGTCCAGGGAAGTACCCCCTAAAACAGGGAGATGGATCTCTGGTAGCTTGAGGGCCTTGTCTCTCAGTGTGTAACATCACTGAGAGGACACCACCTTCAGCAACATGACAACGCTTTGGCTACCCAGCTCATAGTGCTTCCCTCTAGCCCAACTCCTGCCACTGTCTGGGTGATTTCACTGTTTATATGGATAACCCAACCAATACCCTGGCCTCCTGGGCCATTGACCCTCATCTGTAGGAACCATCATCTTCTCTTCCCTTCAACCACCCACTCTTTGGACCTCTCTCTGCTCTGTCTTCTTAAATACAATCATCCCACAGTCTGACTAGTCCCCCAGTTCACTCTTCCAGTTCTCTCAACACCCCTTCCCAGATACCTGGAACACTGCCAGACATACGGCAGGCACTCCTATTCACTTAATGTTCTGCCCCCACTCATGGACTTCACTGAGACTCCTGTCTATGGACCCCCAATCTATCATACACTCTTGTCATCCTTCCTCCCCAAGCCTGCTTGGGCCTCATGGTCACCTCTTCTACCACTCTGTGTACCTACTATATGTCAGGCACTGTGGACACAGTAGTGAAGATACAGACTCATCCACTCACTGCCCGGGGTCCTGTGTTCTTATTCCAGACCCAAACAGTAGAACACAAACCTTGGAATAAACCACTACTTGTCTTCTTGGTTCCCTACACCAAGATTACTGAGCACCTTGCCATATTCCCCCGAAAATCATGAGCTCCATGCACTGTTGGGGCCTCCCCATTGCTCCACATGCTTCCATACTCCCATCTGAGTCCTATCTAGGCAGTCCCTTTTCCCAGGCCTTCTGGCAACCCATCACCTCTCACCTCCTCAGGGACTGGGCTGTAGGAATCAACATTCAACTTCGCCCTCTCCATTGGTTCCTGCCCTGCTCAAGTCTTTCTCTCCTTCCCCAAGAAAATGTTCTCTGTTCTCATAGTCCCCTTTAGCTACCTCCCTTTCTCTCCTTCCTTTCTCATCCAGATTTCTCAAAAGGAGATTCTATACTTAATGTCCACTCTCTTCTACCTATGCTTTCTGCTCCAGACTTGCCCACCTCATGCTTCTTTTTCACAGTGTTTTCCTCTGTGCCTACAATGCCCATGACTCCATCCACCAAAATCCTACCTGCTGTGCAGGCTAGACATGGGGCCCGACATATCCCAGAAAGGTGTGCTAATCTCGCTCCTGGGAATCCAACAATGTTGCCTCAAACTAAATGTGATACCAAAATGTGACAGCCCACCACAAAAAGCAATAAACTCAGAAAATGGCAAATAGATTTAATGCAGAGTGTCAACTTCAATTGATTGATAGTGGCTGCCTAGAGTGCTCCGTTTGGTAGGTTTCTGAGGATGCACCCTGGTTTGAAAAGAAAGACTGCGGGGATTAACAGTATCTGAAAACACAAATCAAAGAAAATAAAAGAGTCAACTGATACCCAGCAAAGAGGAAAGAATAAAATGTCAAAAGCAGTGTCTTCGCACACTTTCTGCATCATTCTCCAGCGTGGGCCTTCCTAGACCACCCAGCTCCCCATCCCAGCCCCATGAGCCCCTACTGCTGCCACTGAAACCAAGGTAGATACCTGAAATTCACTTGTAGGAGAAACCACAGGCACCAGAGCTGCCACCGGTGCTGGCACCAGCTCCACTGAGGCCAGCGAAGAGCCCAAATGTGAGAGTGGCAGTCAGACTGGCACTGGCGCTGAAGCCACTGCTGGCACTGGCACTGGTACTAGTACTGGTGCTGGCACCAGTACTGGCACCACCACTCTCTTGGGCTTTGGCTTTAGCTTCAGCTCCTGCCTGGATCCGGGCTTTGGCCCAGGGTCCAATATCAGCTTCGTCCCAGTTGCAGGGCCCAGCAGCATTCTCTGAGCCGAGCCCGATGCCCATTTGAGCTCTAATTTCGGCCCTTGCCTTGGCTTCAGCTGCAGCTTCAGCGGCAGCCTTCAAATCTGCTTCCATTGCCTCTCGGTACTGAGCTGCCCACTCCTTGGGATCCTTCTTTTGTACCTGAAACAGATAATAACCATCAGAAGGATCATAAGCAGAGAATTAAGCACCTACTGTTTGCTAGGCACCATGCTACATGCTGTAGATAACAGTAATAATACAGTAACTACTACTAGTAATTACACACCTAATTTCCCATCCCTGCTCTGACACTTACTAGCTCCATGACCTTGGACATGTCACCTATCAACCTCTCTGGGCCTCATCTGCAATAGGGCAATGACATATTAATTGTAAGGATTAAATTATTCAGATAAAGTGCCTGGCACAGTGTGTGGAAATTAACAGAGGCTTCAGATTGTTCAGATATGAACTGCAGGCTGCTCTGCACATAGCCTCCCCCAGCCAGGGCCACCCCATGCCCTTGATATGCCAAGAGCAGGCAGCTCTCCAATTACCTTGCAGGCAAACTTGAGGACTTTCATCTTGCTGGTCTCATAGTATGAGCGCAGGCCCCAGAAGAACTCATACTCGGGGGGATTGCTATTGGGGACTCTGGCATAGTCCAGGTACCTTGAAAAGAGAAGTTCAAAGCCTTTATTTCTAACACCACCATCGCCCACCCATGTATGGACTGGACGAGCTCTAGATGGCAACCTCCCCCACTAAATACTGCATTTTTTCTTCCAATATTGAGCCCTATTGGTCCTGCCCAGAAGCCATGTAGAAGGGCAGGGGGGATATATATAGGGCATTTGTTCATAGGGAGAGCACAAGTTTTCTGCCCCTCATCACAATGACACCAGATTCCTGTTGGGTGTGTTGTAAACAGAGGAGCCATTCTTCAGGCCCCCTGCTCTGAGCACACCCACCACAACTAAAAGGGTCTGAGCTGCAGCTTGGCCAAGCCCTGGAAAGGTCCACTATAGAAAATAATTAGAAAACCTAAAAAGGAAGAAACAGTCAGCCAAGAGCAGCATGCTCCATGCATACTCCCGAATTCCTGGGCCCTTGTGTGCATGTGTGTGTGTTTCTGTGTGCACATGTGCGTGCCTGTGTGAGTGCTCCTGTGTCTTCCAAGAACCAAGGATAGGGTGGGTCCTGGCAAAAAAGTCAAAAGGGCTGGGCTCCAGGCCCAAACAGGCCCCTTACCAGCTGTGGGCCACACCCAGATATTCCTTCTTGGAGCCCCAGGTCCCTCAATTGTAAAACAAGGATGGGATGACAGCATCTATTCTGCAGGGTAGTTATGTAAATGAAATGAGATGTACAAGTCAAGTTCCTAGCACGGTACCTGGCTGCCTGAGGCTATCATTCTATGGCATTGATTTATGGAAATTAATGTTTATGAAGCCCTGGTTAGCCAAGTAAAAAGAACCATGGCTTTGGAGCCAAATTTTAAACACACTCTTCCATTTGCTACCTGTGTAAGCCTGAGCAAATGAGTGCACTTCTCTGAGCCTCAGTTTCTACATATGTGCACAACGCTGTTGATGATAATCTCTCCCTTGTAGGGTTATTCTGAAGACAAATGTGAGAGTACATGTAACAGAGCAGGAAAGATGTGCTGCTCCTGTTCTCCATCATTGCCCCAGGAATAAACTACCACCTGCACACGTGCACATGTGCACACACACAGACGCACATGCACTAACCATGGCTTTATCACTCAGTTCTGAAAACAGGCCAAATGCATGGAACACACTAACATCAGACAAAGGCACTTACTTCTGCTTCACAAACTCATCAGTAACGAGCTTCTTCACATCCCCAAAGAGTGAGTGATGTATCCTGAGAGCAGAGAAAGAAAAACAAATAAACAAATCAATACAATCAGGGCTGAGGCATTTCCCAGGTGGAAGAGAGGTTTCCAGCACAAGAGGGAAGCTCCACAGAAGCCCAAGAGACAGTGAAAGAGGGAGCAGAGAGTTCAGGACCATTCCTCCATCCACCCAGGTCAGAACCCTGGGCCCTCTCCACCAGACCACCAGGCTGATGCAATCCTGGGACCGTCCTCTCTTGCCAAAGGACAACATGGACAGCAAGCGCTGAGAGAGCCCAATCATACCCAGGGCGCAGCCCCAACTTGCGTAGCACCTCCCAGATGACAGCTGCAAGGGGAGGCAAGAGGAGAGAGGGACAGAAAATGAACACTTGGAATCCAGACCATGGCCACCCATTCAGCTGCACATCAAGCCACTCACCCTCACTGGACCTATTTCCATTCATGAAGATGATGCTAAGAAGCACCATGAGGAGACCCAGCTTGGGTGAGTCCTTAGTCCTAAGGGAACAATAGGACAGAGAAGTTTATGCGCAGCAGCCATCTGCAAAAGACACACCAGCCAGCTCACTAGGCTAGCCTCTCCCACATTCCTCAGATATGGGAGAATTCTGCCGAGTCTATGCTTCAAGCTCCATGTGACCCTCGCCAAGGCACGTAGACTCGTGAGCCTCAGTCTCCTATTCAGCAAAATGAGAGAATCACATCTTCCCCTTCCCACTTCGCCAAGAAGATGGAAGGATGCCTGTCAACCTGGTACAACCCAGGCACCCAGTCAGCGTGAGTCTCTTCTTTCTCTCCCAGACCCCTCGGCCCTGAGAGAATTCTACGCAGGGACCCACTGATATTCCTGCCCTTCATGTATCCTGGTCCACCAACACCACGAAGCTTTCCTTGAGAACCACTCAACCAAGGCCTGGCCAGGGACTCAGTAGGAACAGAGACAAGCAACAATAGGCCTGCTTTCCTGGGAAGCTTCTGGAGAGACAGGAAACCTGACAGCAGGAATGCCCCACTCCAGTCTCTTACAGCCTTCAGTCAATCATAATCAGGCACCACTACTGAGCGCATTGCTCCAACTATGTGCGGGGGCTGGGACGGGGTTTTGGGGCCCTGTCTTTCCTGACCCTCTAAGAGGATGTAGGGAGAGAAGACAGGGAAGGGCTAGAACCATGAACAAAAGCAGAAGCTCCCCCTCCCAACCCAGCCCTTTCCCAGCTTACGTTCCCAGTATGCCTGCATCAGTGGGCTCTAAGGTGCTGAGAAGAATGTACAAGTGGTCATTCTTATCAATTTCCTTCAATTGAATCCCAAATACCTGTGGATGGGAAGAAGAGCTTGTGAGATCACAAAATGCAGCTTCCTATGCATGCTGCAGCTTCCCGTGTACCTTGGGGTTTGGGGCGTGCGAGCAATCAGTGAGATAATGCACATAAAGCACGTAACTAAGTGCCAGTACCCAGTAAACACAGCAAATGTACTACTGTCATCAATGTCACCTTTGTGATTAGTGGGAACCTAGAGAGACAGAGAATGGGGAATGTAAGGGACAGGTGAGCATCTGAAATACATGACAGGATGTGTCCAGCTGCAAACAGAAGCCAGGACTAGGTTGCGTGGCTTGGGTCCTAGCTATGCTTTCACTACTGACTTGCTGTGTAACCCATAGTTAGTCCGTGCACCTCCCTAGGCCACTGACTGCCCATCAGCACAGTGATGGGCTAGATTAGCAGATCTCTGTGGTTCCCCCTTGAAGGGACATGTACACCTTTGTTGGATTCAAGTCTTCCCCATTGCACCCATCCCCCAGGGCTGCCCCTTCACCTTCTCCAAGGAATAGCCTGCTCGTTCAATGATTTCAGGGTATACATCAGTGTATTCTTTGATGATGTCCTTCAGCATGTCTGCAAGGGGAGAGTGTTGCAAGCACCTGGGCTGAAGAGACACGAGGTGGCCCCGACACCCAAGCTATAGACCCTTTGCCAAACATGTCATGGGTGGCATAACCAGGCTGTGAGCTTATCAACAGAGATGCTAGCAGAATTTTGGGAGGACAGAGATAGGAGCCTAAGAGCAAGGGATGCCCCCAGCACATTGGCAAGAGGGCAACGGAGGGCAGAGTTCGGGACAGGGGAGGGTTAGTGGGGACTCTACCTGAGCGCTTGATGGGAATCTTTGTCTGGTCTTTGGCCAATAGGTACTTCACCAAATCATTTGCCTGAGAGAACAGTAAAAGATGGAAAGATTAACATCAGTTTGCAGAAAACTTGAGAGGATAGCAGAGAAGAGAGCAGGCAAGGCAGTAGAAAAGGCAGAATGAAGAGGACAGAGTTCTTACCCTCCCTTGCAAAAGGGCCACATCCCGAGGTGGTGGCGCTTCAGGCTCTTGGGATGACTGGAGCTTAGCAGCTCTACGGCGAGCCTTGCCTCTGCGGGCTTTAGGCGACCTCAGGGAGAGCAAGGCCCTCCGTGCCCAAGCAGCCAACCGAGTCCTTGATGCCCTGCGGGCCCAAAGGGCTATGGGACCCCTTGAAGCCCTGCGGGCCATTGAGGCCATTAAGGCCTTTGAGACCCTTCGGCCACCTGTAGTTCCAGAAGCCTGACTCTGATCACTGCTGCCATCCTCTTCCCCATCCAGATGCTTCACCTGTATCAACAGAGAGCAAGTTCAACATCACCAGATGATACAAGTGGTCCTTTTTCCTCACCCTATCTCTTCCAAGAAGTAGCCCCTAATCCCACCCTGCAGTAACAGCCTGATTCACTAGACATTGACTATGCTGGGTTTGTTTCTCACTGACTTCTAGACAGGATTTTCATCTCCCTGGCAGGCCAGGAGCAACCCAAGGGTGGGGCCTGAGGCTTCTCCTCTTTCTCTGTCCACCACTGGCTCTGCATGAGACACCCTAGACAAGCCATTTCACCTCTCTGGGACTCAAATTCCTTCTGTATAAAATTGGGTCTGTAAGAATTACTTTCAAGATTTAATGAGAAAATCTGCTCAAGGCCTAACACACAGTAGCTACTATATAAATATTAACGACATTACATTCAGATTGCAACTATGTGTATTTCTGTCTCATCTCCCTACCAGTCTGCAAGCTCTCTGAACACAGGAATTACATATTTCTCTCAGTGCTCCCCACATCCTTGAGGAGCACACAGATCTTTCTAAATGTTTCTAAAACAAATGAACCAAATGAAAGGAGAGGAGTGGAAAAGCAAGGGTGGTGACTACAGAGGTCTTACCTTTCGGGCTTTCTTGGCCTTGACCTTGGGCCGAGTATCCTGATTCTCCTGAGCCTGGGCAGCTGCACCCTCAGGTTCAGGTTCATCTGCCGGAGCCTTAGAGGCAGCAACCTCAGTCTCCGTGGCCTTTGCATTGACCTTCGTATCAGCCACACAGGTGACCTTTTTGGTCTCAGTGGCAGGCATTGTCACAGCCTGTGGGTCAGCATTTGGCTTCTTGGTGTCAGCTGTTGGACTCTTCTTTTCAGCTGTCAGAACCTGGGTATCAGTCAGCTGAGTGGTAGCTGAGGCCTGGGTGGCGGCTGCCTCTTGAGCCTCTGGGGTCTTTGAGACTTCTGTGGCCTTTGAGACCCCTGTGGCTTTTGAGACTTTCACATCCTCTGAGACCTCTGGTGCCTTTGAGGTCTTCAATGTTTCTGAGACCTCCAAATTCTGGGTCACTGTCAATAGGGTCTGCATTGTCAACCCACTGTCCCTTTCTGAAGCTTCAGCCTGCAAGAGGAAGCAGAGAAGCTCACGGACCTTCTCCCCACCCTCAAGTAGGCAAATGGCTCCAGAATTCCAAGGCCACACTTCTCTGACCTGTACTGACTCCTACCTGCAGTGTGCTGACCACCTCAAACCCAACAAGTCATCCCCTTCCTCTGAGCAAGAACTGAAGACAAAAGGCAGACCCGCCCACCTTCTCTCCCTTCCTCCACTGGGGGGGCACCCAGGCAGGGAAGTGGGTGGAGAAGGACAAGGATGGGAGGCGAAGTGTCAAGGGATTTGGGACAGCAACAGAGGCTGCAGAGGAAAAGTAGCTGGGAAGAGGACAGAAAGAGGCCTTACCTGGAAGCGAGTTACACCCGCGCCACTCTCGCTTGTGTCAGACATGTCTCAAGTTGGCCTGGCAAGAGCTGTGCCTTAAGAGGAGAAGGCCTGGGTCAAGCAGAGAGCCCACTGAACTTCCTCTTCGCTGTTCTGCCTGAAGGCTGATTCTCACCTTCCTTAGGGCCTCAATCCCAAACCCCTCCCCCAACCCCAACGACTGTTCTCAGATACAGGAATCCAAAGCGTCCAGGTCTCAATTCTCTGCAGCCGCACCCTCCCCTTCTCCAGAAAGATGTGCCAGCGCGGCAGCTCTGAGGACCCCGCCCCTTTTCCCAGTGCAACCCCCCCGCCAGCCACAGGTCAATAGAGCGCATGCGCGCCCGCTACGGGGGCCCATCTCAGCCCCGCCCGCTTTACCAGCACAAGCCCTTTCTTTGATGTCCACCGTGCACATGCGCATTCAGTAGCTAGCCTGTCTCCGTGCTGGCCCTTTTCAACACGCCCCTTTCTAGCGATACATATTGCGCATGCGCAATGATCATGGTCTCAGTCCAGCACCCTGCCACAACACACGCCCCTCTCCAGGTCCGCAGCGCTATTCGGTCCCGCCCCCTCCCAACAAGCCTCCTTCCCAAATTGTCGCAGTGTCTGGTGGTCCCGGCTCCTCCCCTACTCACACCCACCCCACCAAGTCCACAGTGTCTCCCGGTCCCGCCCTTTTTCCTAACACGCCCCCCTCCAAACAGGGGTAAAGCGCATCTTGGTTCCGCCCCTTCCCTATTAACACCCCCTCCTCAAATCAATATTGAGCTCGTGATTCCATCTTGGGCCCAGCCAAACCGGGTCCAGTCCCCTCCCTTCTCAGCCAGATGGATCCGGTACGATCCGGTCCTTCTGGCAGGTTTCCTCCCGATCGGAGAGGATGGGGCCGACCCCCAGCGGGCTCTCATCCAAAACTGGGCCCCGCTCCTACCTCGTCCTGCCACAATTCTCAAGTGCGCCCACTCGCTCCAAACCCCTCCGAAACTCAGAAACTGCCCTCCCCTCTCTAGGCCGGAAGTGGTCCCGCCCCTTTCCGCCTCCCTAGGGGGCCTCTGTCCCAGCCTGTCTGCCCCTCCCCCGCTCCCTGCTCCTGATTCCTTATACCCCTCCTCCGTATTCCCTCTGCCTCGCTCCCTACTCCCTCCGCCTTCGCATTTCCTATTTACCCCACAGAATTCCCTATTCCCATTCTTTACATCTCCCTCCATGTTACCTATGCACGCCCTTCCCCCTTGTATTCCATAACCCCTCTCTGCATTCCCTATTATCTCCTCTGGATCTCCACTCCCCCTCAGTATTCCCTTCCCCCTTCGTATTCCCCGTCCCCCACCCAACATGCCCGGTTCCCCGTTTTTTCTCCCCTCTTCCTCCGCTAGTTTCTGCTCCCCGGTCCGTACAGCCTACTACTTTCTCGGTCCTCATTGCTACACCCGACTCCAGGTCACCTCTGCTCCAGCTGCAGTGGTACGGTAAGAATTGCCCACCTGCCTGGCTGTGGGTTCGAGGGGTCTGGAACCAGTCACTGTCTGGCCTCCAGAAAACCCCAATCTCAACGCCCTCACCTTGTCCTCGAGCAAGTCCGGGATGCGTCTGCCCTCTCTCAGTCCCTCTCGAAGTCTCAGCCTTCTGGACTGGAGCTGCAGACAGACTAGCCCAGCCCAGCCCCTTTCCGCAGCCCCCTGCCACCCCCCCTCGCCTTCCTCGGGGGTGGGGCAATGGGGCCCAGCTCAGGGCTGTCTGACGCCAAAGCCCATGTTTATGCCACTGTACCAGGCTCGGTCTGAAGCCCTTCCAACCCAGCCCAAACCACCCCCTGAAAGCGATTCATTCATCGAATGTATTTATTTTTATATCTTCATTTTTTTCTTATTACAAAGGTAATGTGTTGTCCTTGTGAAAATTCAAATAATGCAGAAATATGTAACATGCCAATGAAAGGCCACCCTTATTCCCCAGAACTAACCACTATTAACATTCTGATATACATTCCTCCAGATTTTTTCTATTAATGTACTAATTATTTGGGTTTTCTCTCCACAGATGGTACACTATACCTCCTGTTCTGTGACCTGTTTTCTTTTTTTGAGTTGTATTTTAAACATCTTTCTGTTAGTGCACATTTTTCTTAACAGCTGCATGATCTTTTCTTGTATAGATATTCCATGATTTATTTAATCAGTCCAGTATAGGGTAGATGTTTAGATT
>NW_012153374.1:432268-448367 GCF_000956105.1 Propithecus coquereli | reverse complement strand
AAATGCTTCCAAAAAGTCTTCCATTTGATGCAAAATTTGTTAGCTTACTCCCAAAAAGTACATGGAATAACATTCCCCCAGCAACGTGTCTCACATATTTATGTGTCACATATTACAAATATTTTTCATGTTAGGATACTTTTTGCCATACAAAAGGGTTTAATTATTATGTACTCAAATATATCAGTTTTTCCTTTACTACTACTAAATTCTGCTTCTTGCTTAGAATTGCTTTCCACACTACTACATTATAACAATCTCCATTTTTTCCCAAGCACTTTTATGGCTTTATTATTTACATTTAAATGACCATTCCAAAATTTGTTTTCTATGAGAATTCAGCTTGATTATTCTGCAAAATTATAGTCTCTTACCCCTACACCATGTGCAAACTAATCCATCTTTTCCCTCACTGGGAAATGGCATGTCTATCACATAATAAACTTACATAAGCAATTGGGTCTATTCAAGAGAACGAAATAAAATGTAAAAATAACAGAAAGTAGACAAAATCATCATCAGTTACAGAGTATATGAATGCAGACCTGGAAAATCCAAGAGTATCAACTAAAAAGTTAATAGAAACCATAATAAAATCAGCACAGTGGTCAGTTGCAGAAATAATATTCAATACCTTTCCTACATCCAAATGTAATTCAAATGGTCACAAGGCTTCTGTTTATGAGGTCACCTTTTCCATTACTATACAAATAAAGTATCATGAATCCCTGTGTTCTATGGATAATTAAAGACACACACACACATACACACACACACACACACACACACACACACACACACACACATTTCCCACATATTCAAGGTGGGCTTCTGTTCTCCTGTCTCCTTTCTTTCTCTGAATTATTGCTCCCTCCATGTTTGTGATATATACTCACCACCTTCTTGCCTCCTAGGTTTTTTCTCCTATCCACACTAGACATAGCCCCTCCTTTTCTTCAAATTCTGGTGCTCCAAAGCCCATCCCCTCCAAATTATAGACTTTGGTCTTAATCCTGAAAGCATTGAGGGATTATCAAAGGATTCTAGGCATGGATATGACATAGGTTTGTGTTTTAGAAAGAACATCCTAGCTTCTATGTGGAGTACAGATTAGATGTCTTCTTGGAAACAGGAAGAGTAGTTATGACTTTTGTAGTCATCCTTGGAAGCAATGATTGTGCTTGGGCCTAGAGTGGTAGCAGGCAGTGAGAAGTGATTGAATTCAGGATATAGTAAAGGAATAAAAGACAGTAGTACTTGATGAGTAATTGGATTGTAGAGAAAGGGGTGAGGAAGGAAGTGTCAAAGGGAACTCTTGGGGATCTGATTTGAGAGATTGTGTGGCTCTCTCTTTCACTGAGGTATGGAATACTGAAGGAGGAGTGGGTTTGAGGGGAAATGAACATTGATTTTGAGGCACCTGTGGGACATCCAGGTGAAAATGTGCCATAGGCAGTTAAATATACATGTCTGAAGCTCAGGAAAGAGGTCGGGGCTGAGGTTACAAATCTAGGAGTCATCAGTACATAAATGGTCCTTTAATTCATGAGAAAGGGCAAGAGGACCCAGGAAGAATGTGTAGAGCTAGATAGAAGAGACATGGGTCAAGGGAAGAACCCTAGAGACCAGCATCATCTATGGTATAGGTGGAGAAAAAGGAGCCCATGAAAGAGGATGATAAGGAGTGACCAAAGAGATGGGGAGAAAAGCAGAAGAAAGGAATGTCACAAAACTAAGAGAGCTAATGTTTTGAAAGGAGAGGGGGATCAATAGTGTTGAATGCTGCCAAGAGGTCAAGAAAAGTAAGACCTCGACAAGATGTCTAGGGATTCTGATGATTGGATGGTGGTCTCTGGTGGCCTTAAAAGGAATAGTTTCAGTGCAGACATTTGTGGCATAGATTGTTAATTGCTTACCCTGATAGCCATTCTCCTCTTCTTCCTTAGTAATAGGACATCTGATTTTTAGCTAGATATGTAGCCTCCTGGAATAAAGGCCATGAGGACTAGGGTCACACTCTAAGGATAGTGGAGTAGTAAACTAAAAAGAACCTGGATTCCTAAGAATTTCATGGAGCCACCATATACCGCCTACCTCTAGATTTCTTTTAGGTGAGACCAATAAATTTGTGTCTTATTTAAGCCATTGTTATTTCAGACTCTATCCTATGCAGCAATTTCCTCATTGCAGTGAATTGAGATGTGAAAGGCAGGTGGGGTATTCATAACAATGAGTATCAACTGCTTTTTCAAGAAATGCCTGAGCCCAATTTTAAAGCTCACCAGAATCTAGCCCTGATAAGTTTTCCAGCCTTTTTCCTGCTGTTTTTCTGAGCACTAGATATAGTTGCCTATATTCCATCTAAACAGAACACTTTACTATTACCAGATGTGCCCTGCCTTCTCTTGCCTAGGAGCCTTTGTTCATGCAATTTCGGACCCATGGAGTGCCCTCTGTTAAATCTACCCCTCTAATATGTCTACCTTCTGTTACAACCTCCAACATTTTAAGTTTCACAATGTTTGAGGTGCCAGTTGTTGTCTTTGGGATTCTGGGGTAACTTAAAGGAATACAGAGTCAGAAACTTAGGAGATATTGGATTCAAAGAATTCAGGCAAAATCTCAGTTCATCAGGGAGGCATTCCCAAAGATTTTCAAACCCAAACTTCTCCAGTCTCCTCCCAATTCTACCGCCTTCATAACACAATACCACAAACACCCCTATCTTAGGACCTGGGGATCAGCAATCAGGGGACAGGAGGCAACCTTATCAGAAGAGAAAAGACAAATTAGTTAACAATCTCAGAGAGATTTCCTCCCACCTTCTCCTTATGAACCCTTGGAATCTTGACCTAAAGCATCCACCTATAAACTCTGAAGAACCTAGGTCACTGGGTCTCAGACCCACTTCCCGCATCCATAGATCAGCAAATACCTGAGATCGTATAGATCCTACATATCAAGCAAATGGGAATGATGAAAAGGTGAGTTATCACCAGGCAGCTCTGTTCTGGAGATAAGGACAGACAGGCTAAGGATTGCTTAGCGCAGAATGTCAGGATGGAGCTGTCTAATCCTGGAAGCATCCAAGACTCCAGACCCCTAAACCTCAAATGGGAAGCCCAGAATATTCCCACCACCAATCCTATCTTAGCCCATTTCCTTTCCCCCAAACTATACAGAACAATTTTGGAAAATTCAGAGACAATGCTGGGAGAGGGTGGCAAAAGTTTCCTTCGAAGGCTCCCCATCATTTCTTTAGTGATCTAAGTGATACAGCACAGCATAGCCATCAACTTTAAACTGGACATCAGACTTTCTTGTTCTTCACATTTTCACAGGCATTCCTACCATTGAAAAAGGCCTACTAACTGTCCCTTCTCCTGTGCCCGTGACCCATCCCTGCTGGGCGCTTTCTGTCCCCCAGCATACTGGCAGCTCCCCTCCTTTCCAGTTCCAGGCTCCTACGTCCTCTCCCTTGAGCTGCTGATGAAATCTCAACTTTCCCCCTCTTACATGTAGGGCAATTTAATTCACTTTGTGTAACTTCTAAGCCCTGAGGGCTATCTTTCCACAACAAAATAACTACATTTTGTTAAACAAAAGGCAAATTTCCCATAGATGAGGAAACCTCTTACCCACCTTTGGACTAACCCTCTTTCTCCCCTGCTCTTTGTACATTGACTCCTTCCTCAGCACTAGTCTGTAAGGCATGATAGGGCCATTTACCAGAAAATGAGCACAAACTACATACGTATTAGGCACCTCTATAGAGGAGGCCCTTGCTCTTGAGGAGCTTACATTTCTACTGGTGAAGAATGTGTGAGCACTAGCCTGGTTTTACAAAAAGCAACACTGAGGGTGAGAGAGGTAACTTGCCCAAGGCAAAACAACTAACTAAGGGGAATGGCACTGGGAGGACTTGAACCTGGGTCTGTGGGATAACAAATATCAGAGCCTTAACCACTGCTCTATACTTCCTCCAATGTTTTGAGTCCCAGAATATCCTTTCCAACTCTTCTGAGAAACATATTCTAGGTACATTACACTATGATTTTCATCTATGGAGGCAAGCCTAACTGGATAACCATATACCCATTTAGATATTTTCATAGTTTCCTAGGATATATGATTATTTCATTATGAGATCAATGTAGAGTTTTTAACATTTTACTTTCATTAAATCCATGCATGTACATGGCAATGAATCAAATAGTACAGAAGAGCATATGATAAAAACTAATAGTCCCCTGCCTCAATCCTCTCCATCTCCATGCCAGCCCCTCAAAGCCACCTTTTCACAATTTTTGGTTTTAGTTCTACAAGTGGTTCCCTTCACAACTCTAGATAATATGTATGTAATGTTTCTTGGTTTATAAAATTTAGACAATATCCTGTTGACTCCCCAAGATGGCAATGAGGATTTTGTTTATGTATCCTGCCTCACTTTTCCCTCCCCTTCCCTGCAATGGTTAACATTGATATTCCTTTTTTGTTCCTGGCTAATTTTGTAATTTTGAAAAAAATATACTCAGGCCTCTATTTCTTATTCCATCCATTTTTGACAGATAATTCCAACTGCCCACTTTTGATGACAAGGATATTAGGGCCACTACCCATCTCCTATTCATTTAATGTCCCACATTGTCAGTTTCATCTTTCCTTTTACATTGTTCAGTTTATTAGCATTTACATTCTGTTCTGCAGCCACAATCAGGTCTTCCCTGCTTTGTTTCCCCAGGTTAACTCTAAAACCTGAAAACCAATAAACAGCATTCACATTATCATAGCTACGTAAATATTTTTCAAAATCTAGCCAAACAGTGAGCCAGGAATACACTTCCTTCTCTACAAGTCCAATGCCACAATCTTTGGGCCTCTCAAAGGAGGAGTATTTCTAATATCAAGGTCAAAAGAAGTCTCTCTTATACTCCATCAGCTGCTTATAATCATGTTATTTTTCTTTATTTTGGCATATTATGAGGGTACAGATGTTTAGGTTACGTATGTTGCCCTTTTTACCCCCCTCCCCCCCAAGTCCGAGTTTCAAATATGTCCATGCTTCGGGTGGTGCGCATTGCACTCTTTGTTTATGCATATAATCATGTTATATTTTATTTTGCATTGTATTTGGACCACAACTTTCTTGAATAATTACAAACACACACACACATGACACACACAAGTGGAGTTTCTAAGAGCCTTTCTTTTTTCTTTGAATTATATGCTTTTATTATATTCAGTCATTCAGTGAATATTTATTGAGTGTCTACTATGTACCAGGCACTGTTCTAGGAGCTGAGGATATATCAGTGAAAAAGACAGATAGCAATCCTTGCCCCCTATAGAGCTGATTCTAGTGAGGGAGAGAATGAAAATAATCAGATAAATCAGAAAAATATATAACAAGTCAAACTATGTGACAAGTGCTGCAGAGAAAAATAAAGCAGATAAAGGGATGGGGAATGCCAGTGGGGTGGGAGATAATTTCAGTTTAAATTGATCACAACAATGTATTGTATATTTCAAAATAGCTAGAAGGGAGGACTTCTGTTCCCAACACATAGAAATTATAAATACCCGAGGTGATAGATACCCTAAATACCATGACTCGATCATTACACAGTCTATGCATGTAACAAAATGTCGCATGTACCCCGTAAATATGTACAAATATTATGTATCAGTACAAGAAAAATTAAAAATAAATATATAGGTTGGTTAGGGAAAGACTCACAGAAAAGATAGCATGTGAGCAAAGACTTGCAAAAGGTGAAAGAGCTAGCCAAGTGGATACCTAGGGGGAAAAATCATTTCAAACAGAAAGAATAGTGCAAAGGCCCTGGGACAGAATCATGCCTGGCATTTTTTCCCCATGCCTGGCATTTCTGAAAAACATAAAGGCCAGGGTCGTTAGAGTGGTGGAGAAAGGTAGGGAGAGAAGGAATAGGAAATCAGGTCAGATAAGTAATAAAGGCTTGCCTCACCAACCCCTCTCATAGGGGGCCCCATATGCCACAGGAGGTTTTTGGACAGAAAGGAGAGAGGATATGACTTGGGTTTCAAATGGATTTCTCCTCTGTCTTTTGTGAAATATACTGGTTGGGGACAGAAGAAGGGATGACAAAGGCAGAAGCAGGAGCAACAATGAAGAGGTTGCTGCAATAATTGCTTGGTTTGGATCCACTGTTTCCTAGATTCACTGTTCTGGGCACCTGTCTGGAGAGCCTTCTTCAGGGAATAAACTTCAAATATGTTTTTGATAAAGTTTCCTTCATTCTTTTTGTTCTCTCTGTCTACAACTCCTATTATTCAAATGTTGAGCCTGCTGGATTGATCTATATCTCTTAAATTTTCTCTCACATTTTCTGTTCCTTTGTGTTTTTTGCCATACACTCCCGGAGATTTCCTCAATGTTATTTTCCCAGTCCTTGTGTTGATTTTTTTTTTTTAATTTTAGCAACTTATTTTAAATTTCTAAGGAGTTTCTTTTCTCTGATTGTTCTTGTTCTGTGGCATCTAGTTCTTGTTTTATGCACGTTTTATCTTCTTGAATCTTGTTGAGAATATTATCATTTTTCCCCTAAAGTTCTCTTTTGTTTCCCAGATTCCAAAACTGCTCTGGGATGACTTGTTTTGTTTGTTTATTTTAGTCTTTTGCTTTCATGCTGCAGGCTTCCTTAATTTGCCTGTGGATTCTTGGTTGTCCATTCATATTTAAGAGAAAAGGACTGAGTAGCTGATGTGGGTTTACTTATATAGCAACAACTGTATAAGCAGAGCTGTTCTCTAGCTAGGGCTCTCCCTCATGAGGAAATCCCAACAGGAAACTTGATCTGGACTTGGGGGAGGTGGTAACTGACAGGCTTTGGGTCCCCCAAATTTTAGAATGCGAAGACTTTGTTGTGTGGTGCCAAATGCCACAGGACAAGTCTGAGTGTTCCTGGGGCAGTTTGTAAAATGTTGACAGTGGCTTTGCCGCTGAAGGTAAGTGCTAGAGATGTCTGTGCTCTATGTGAGTGGCAAGGAGAGAAATGCTGATGGCCCCCGTGCAGACCTTCAAGTACTTTCCTTTTTCTCAGCCCCACTCCCACCCCCACCCTCCACAGGACCTGCAGAAACTGAGTCTGGAGCACCTCGACTCAGCATCTCCCCCCTCCCACCTCTACCCAAGACTCCGGAGGAACAGGAAGCTATCCATACTTTTGATCCCTGTCATGCTTCATCCTACCCTCATCCTAGCAGCTGTTTACTGAACACTTACCATGTGCCAAGCATTCCAAAAGTACAAATGCAATCTTAATAATGAGCTTACAAAGCAGGTACTATTATTATTCTCATTTTATAGATGAGGAAACTGAGGCTCAATATTACATAGTCAGTAAGTGGCAGAACTGAGATTCAAACCCAGATGGTCTGAGTCCAGAGCCTGTATGTTGAACTATTGCATTATATTCTTTCTCAGTTCTGCCCTAGCCTGTCTTAGCCTTTTACTATTCTGGGGATCATAGGTCTGATGTCTGTAGGACCCCTAAGTTGTTATTGGACCCTGAGTAAGTCCCTCCTGGCTCTAGGTTAAAGTCAGCACCAGAAAGGACCACGACTGGGGGCATTCCTCTCCGACCCCTCTCTCATCTCACCTTTTTAAGATGCTCAATACTAAATGCCCTTTCTCTGGCCCCAGTTACTGGGCTCCTGTGGATGTTTATAGGAAAGAAAAACCCCACCCTGAGCCAACACAGCAAACAGACAGACCCAGTACTCTGGTATGTTTAGTTTCCATTCATCTTACAGCTGGATGAGTGGAAAAAGGGAGGAATGGAACTGGCCCTTCTCCAGGCAAGATGCCAGCCCCAGCTCTTGGACAATCCTGGCTTGTATGGGCCTCAATGCCACATTCAGAGCCTTCCCCACCCTTCAGGATGGTCCCTCCCTCTCAAGCGAAGGGATACCTGGAGGTTTAAAAGAGCAGAGATTTGGAGATCAGTCTCAGACCTTCTGGATGTGAACAACAGACCCAGGCCAGAGGTGGCATCATGTCTGGGTGGAGGTACCTCATCTGTGTCAGTACTTTGCTGACCATTCTCCTTGAACTGACATGCCAGGGACCTCCTGGCCCCCCTTCATCAAACACAAAGGTCAGTTCTGGGATGAGGGAACAAAACTTGGGGATTTGTGAAAAAATTAGCTCCTTCGGGGGAATTGGGGAAGGTTATCCAGTCTGTTTCTTCAGTCCTACGACTGAGAAGCTGGGGCCAGAAAAAAGATGTACTGTTTGCTGAGCTCATGTCAGGTGCTATACCAGGGGTCTTAGAATTATTATTTCATTTAGTCCTCACAGCATCTCTATGAGCTAGGCTCTATTGTTATTCCCATGATAAAGAAGAGGAAACAGAGGCTCAGAGGTTAAGACACAGTTAGGAAGTGGCAGAACCAGAATATGAAAGTAGGTTAACCTGATCCCAAATTTCCCTCCATTTCCCATTGCCTCACACTGGGAAGGAACTAGGTGTGCACTATGTGTGGGTAGATGGAGGGATCATGACTTCGGGAAGGGTGAGGAAGAAGACAGATATCTTGCCTGCTGTCTGACCTCAGTTAACACATTGTAAAATGTGGACATTAATAGTATCAAGCTCATGGGGCTGATGTGAGGATTAAATAAGATCATGAATGCCAGATGCTTATGCTTGCAGTTCATGATTGCATATATCAGGTGCAATTCTTTTTACCTGAGATCCTAAAAAGGAAAAAATAAATATTTATCACAATGCCTTGCTCAGAGTAGGGCTCAATGAATGGCAACCACTCTGCTATATTCTAAAGCCTTGCTACTCAAAGTGAAATCTGTGGACCAGCAGTATTAGCATCCCCTGAGAGCTTGTTAGAAGGGTAGAATCTCAGCCCTCAACCCAGACTTGTTGAATCAGAATTTACATTAAACAAGATCCCCAGGAGATTCATGTGCACATTAAAGTTGGATCGGCACTTGTCCAGAGAGGTCCCTTGATTTGTGATCTTCTGTGAGTCTTTGGTTCTGAGACTCGATGAAGCTCGCTGAAATATCAGGCAGATCCACAAGATGGATGCTAGAGGCTGTTTTCCTTCTCTAGGCCTCATTTTAGCCACCTGTACCCTGAGACCTATCTAGGAATCTTGTGTTCCCAAGTACTAGCCTATTAAGGCCAAAGATAGAGTCTACCTAACCCACCTCCTATCTTCCCTCTCAGCTGTTGATGATGAGCTATTCCATGCGCTCCACTGTGGTATCTCGCTACGCCCACAACTTTGTCACATCTGTCCTGTTCAATCCACATGCTGAAGCCCATGAAGCCTTCTTTGACCTGGATCTGCCTCGCCTTGCCTTTATCTCCAATTTCACCATGTGAGTCTGCTTCCAAACTCACCACGTCATTCATTCATGCATACATTCTTTCATTCTTTTGCTTGTTCTTTCAGCAGAGCATAGTGATTAAGAGGATGCAGTCTGAGATCAGACTTCTTGAGTTTGAAACCTGGCTCTGCCAGCTATGGGACTCAGGGCAAGTTACTTCTCTTCTGGGAATCTCATTTTACATGTCTACAAAATGGAGATAAAATTAGAACCCACTTCTGAGGATTAAAGGAGTTAATATATGTGGAAATGTATGCTAAAATAAGTGCCAGGAACATTATTATGATAATGTACTTGATAATATTAGTTTTATTATTTTTTAAAAAAACATTTCCTAATGCTGACTGTGTGACATACACTGTGCTGGATACAACGGAAAGAGTGAGATGAATTGTACACAGTCTCTACTCCCAAAGAGCTCACAATCTGATGGGGGACATAAAAAAGTAAGAAGATGATTTTAATAAAGTATGCTGGGAGGAAAGAGAAGTCTGAATGCAGAATGGTGGGAATGGTGAAGCGGACCAGGAGACAGTGGTCAGTTCCTTCCCCCCAGGCTAGTGGACAAAGCCTCAGAGATGACACCTACACTCAGACTTGAAATATGAGATGTTCACCAGGCAAGCAAGGTGTGGTCAGGGCTGGGAAAGAGGAGTAAAGGCACAAACATTCCCTCATTAGGGGAACTGCAAGTACTTCCATGTCACTGTAGTGTCAGGGACAGGCAAGGGGTAGAAGAGTGGTCAGAAAGAAAAATTGAAAGGTAGGGAAAAAATAGGCCATGGAGGACTTCTAATGCTAGAGCACATACTTGGGGCTTACTTAAGGGTCTCCAAACCATCTTATGTGTTTGTACACCTATCAGGAAAAACTTGATCATGTACTCCCATAATATGTATATTTATTAATTTATACATTATATATATATATATATACACACACACACTACTGAGCAAATATATTAGGTACATTATAAAGCATATAAATATAAATCACAAAGGATGAGGAAAAACCCCTATAAATAGAGGGTGAATATTCTTTTCCCACTCCCTCTCGATTTGTCTTCAGTATCCCCTGGGACCTGTGCACCTTTCCTTAGAAATAACTGTGGCCCATAAAGAGGAGACACAGCAAGGTTTTAAGCAAGGAGGGATGATCGTGCAGTGGGCATGGGCTGGCAACCAGGAGCTTAGTAGGGAAACAGGGACGGAGTCCATGTGCAGGGCATGCTGAAGGCAGGAACAGGACAGTGGCGGTGGGTCTGAGAGACCATTGGAGGGAGAAGCAAGCTGACTGTGTGTGGGGAGTAAGTAAATACAGATGGTGCCTACCTTTCTTTTGGCCTCTCAGACCTGGTGGATGACAGTGCCTTATTGAGGTGATGAACAAGGGAGGAGGAGCAAATAAAGGGAAACTCAGTGGGGCCTCATTAGCCCCCATAGTGCCTTAGTATGAATTAGAAAATGGCCCCTGGCTTTGGGGAGAGGGACTCTCAGGCTTAGGAGATTAGTGAGCCCAGCACAGGCAGAATTTCTGTCCTAGCTCAGGCCCCATCTTCCCTGTGAGTGAGGAAGAGGTTCTTGTGCCATCAACAACCTGTACAACCTCAAACAGCAGCCCTGGGGCCTAGGCTGTGACATCAAGAACCTTCTGGCACTCCCCTGGAGAGTAGCTAAATTGGAGGAGGTAATTGGTGTGGAGTCAGGCCAGGGATTTCCGGGGAGAAGTGCTGGGGTAGTCAAGGAGGGCTTCCCGGAAGCAGAATTTCCATGTTGGTAAAATGTCAACGGACCAATATCACTGCACAAGGGGACCCATGGGAAACAAAGACCAAAAGAGCAGGCATGGGTCTGGAGTATGGGGGCTAATCAGAGAGGCTGGCAGTCAAATGATGTAAGGGCCAAGTAGTCAGGGAGAATTTGGATTTTTGCTTCAATAGAAAAAACACCAAAAGAATTAAAAAAAAAAAATTAAGCAAAGCAGGCTGGAGGAAATGTTCTCGGGCAGACTCTGTGGAAAGTATGCTGGCTGGAGGCAGCACACACACAGAGGCCCCAGTGTGCTGCTGCCAGACCAGCTCCACCCTACCTCCCCACCCCCCAGGAGACCTTGGGGCAGTGCCAACTCTGCCCACCCCCACACTAGCTCAGCCACAGCAATGCTCTGTTGCAGCTGCCTAGAAACACTTCTCACCCGAGTGGTCTCTTCTGCAGGCTACTTATCCTCCCTCAGTGTTCCTGGAAGCTGCCACCTTGGTCGAGCAACTTTCCTGATATCTGTGCCTCAGTCACTACATTTGTAAAATGGAGACTGTGTCCTTTCCTCCTACAGAAAGAGGCAAGAAATAGAAAGGAGGAGAACTAATGTTCTCTAGGACACCCAACCATCACTCCTCGAAGGCTAGCTCTGACTCATTCCTGCCCTTTTCAAGATTTGTCCAAGACTCCCCATTCTCCATGGCAAAAAGTCCTTGCTGCCATAGGAGCTCATTGAGTCTTGTGTTCAAAGCCCTTTATTCTCTAGACCCACCCAACCACTCCAACCTTCCCTCCATACCTCCCTTCCCTGCCCCTCTGCTCCAGCCAAATCTAACTAACTGCTTACTGTTCCCTGAAACAAAAAACTCTGTGTTTTCCTGCTGTCTGTCTGAGATGCCCACTCCACAAATAATTGTTGAGTGCCTACTCTGTGCCAGGCCATATTCCAGGCACTGGGGGTACAGAAGCAAATAAGACAGACAAAATCCCTTGCCCTAGAGGAGTTCATAGTCTAGTAGAGAAGATAGACTAGGAAAAAAATAAACAAGTAAGTATATGTGAGTTTGTGGATGAGAAGTGCTACAAAGAAACAGAAAGTAAAGCAAAGGAGACGGGCTGAGGGGGAAGGTGCTGTTTTAGAGTGATCAAAGATGTCTGTCTGAGAAAGTGACATTTGAACAAAGACTTGACAAAAAAAGACGGTGTAAAGACTTGCAACAATCTGGGGGAAGAGCATTCTAGGCAAAGGGAACAGTAATTGCAAAGGCTCTGAGACGGGAATGTGCTGAAGAAATTCAAGAAATAGCAAGGAGGCCAGTGTGGCTGGAGCAGAGTGAGTGAAGGAAAGAGTAGGGGGAGATGCAGTTAGAGAGTGACAGTGACCCAGATTGTGTAGGTTGACAGGGGACTTGATGAGGACTTTGGCTTATACTCTGAGTTGAGATGGGAGCCACAAAGAGTTTTGGGCAGAGGAGGTACATGGCCTGATTTAGGATTAACAGGATCTCTCTGACTGCTTCAAGGAGAACAGAAAAGGAGGAAAGAGTTTGAAGAAGGAGGCCAGGTACTATTTTATTGCACATATCCAAGCAAGAGGTGTTGGTAATTTGCATCAGGACAGTAATTGCGAGAGTGGTGAGAGGTGGTCAGATTGTGGATGTCTTCTAAAGATAGAGCCAAAATCTCTGATGGATTGGATGTGGAGTGTGAGAGAAAGAGGGAAGTCAGGCATAGCTCTAAGATTTTTAGCTGAACAACTGTTTCCTGAGATAAGGAAGACCAGGGGAGGAACAGATTTGGCAGGGGAGAGATACCTGGAGCTCAGTTTTGAAGATGTTCAGCTTGAGGTGCCTATTGACCATTCTAGTGGAGATGTCAAGTAAGCAATTGGATGGGTCTGGAGTTCAGGGGAAAAGTCCACATTGGAGACACACATTTGGGAGTCATCTGTGTATAAATGGTATTTAAGGCCATGGGGCTAGATGACATCACCTAGAGAGTGAATGTAGAAAGAACAGAACAGGGAAGAGGAGGGAAGGGAGGAAAGGGGAGGAGAGCGCAGATCGACAACACAGCCTTGGAGTGTTCCAAAGATTTAGATGTCAGGAAGAGAAGGAGCCAGCAGAGGAGTCTGAGAGGGCATGGCCAGTGAGAATTATTTCTTCATATCCTCCCTCTCTTTCAGGCCTGGCTTCAAGGCTACCTCCTCTAGGGCCCTTTCCTGAAGACTTGGGCAAAAGTGTTCTCTCCCTTCTTTGAACTCCTTTACACTTCATTACCTTCCTTAGAGAAATGGGGAAAATGGGAGTAAGCAAGTCTGTTTGCAATCCATCAGTGTCTGAGCTCCTTGAGGATAAGGCCTTCTCCCTTGTCTGGCCAAGAAAACTTTGCAGCATTTTGCACACTGCTTTCACAGTTTTTACCACCTGTGCCACCCACCATATAATCTGCTTAATATATTTCTTAAATAGATACACTTTTTAAGATGATCTAGGTCTTATCTTAAGCAACAATATCTGTAAGTTCATGGGTTTATGTGCTAGTTGTATTTTTAAGTAAACATTATAGTAAATACATAACAATTATAATAAAATGTTCAGTTATGTCCCACCTAAAATTATGTTGTCTGCCAAAAGGTGGCATTCCTTCAACACTTTGGGAAACACAAAACTCTAACACCGGGTCCACCATATGCTGTGTGGTCTCTGTTTCCCCATCTGAGAAATGGAGATAATGATACCAACTTCACCCTGTTTATATCCCTCTCTTCTCCTCTTTTCTCTTCTTGCCACTCACACTGGGGCTTCATGGCACTAAGTTTTTTTCCCCTAATCCCCATCCTCCTCCTCCTCCTACTTTGTATATCTCTTTCTCTCTATGTCTCTGACCATCTCTTTTTTTATCTTTCCCTATCTCTGCTGTCCCTCCTCTTTCCTGCCCCATCAGGACCATCAACAATAAAGTCTATGTTGCAGAAGTCAAAGAGAAGGACCAGGCAAAGAAAATCTACAAGGAAGCCCATCGGCAGGGAAAGACAGCTGCTCATGTAGGCATCAGGTAAGGCCCCATCCAGCGCAAAACATGACTTAATCATCTTAGCTGTGTGATCAGGGGAGATGTATGTTCTCTCTGGGCTTCAGTCTCTACCTCTGTAAAGTGGGGACAATGATCTCTACTTCATAGGATTATGTGAAGATGATGTGAGCTAATGAATATCAAAGCCTGTAATAGAGTAGGTGTTCAATAAATGGAAGTTTGCTTCCCCATTTCCATTTTTCTCCTGCCAGCATGATGTGACTTAAGAATTGGCACCTTCCGGGAAGATTATGTGCAAGTGAGATTTTTCAAAATTGAATCCTGTTTCCTAACTGAGTTCCACTTAGCTGGCAGAAATGTATTGTCTTCCTTCAGTGTTTCCTCCCAGCTTTCAAGGGAGTTTCAAGGAGCAAAAACTTTAGCTTTGGCTCCTGCTATCTGAGGAGTTACTGCCATATAAACAAGCTCTGTGAAAAGCAGGGGGGAGGGGTGGCTGGGAGGGACAGCTTGAACAGGAAGAGACATGGTGTGTAAATCGAAAACTCTTTCTGTAAAACAAATCCTTAGCCCCTAATTACTCTATTGTAGATTCAGATTTTCACAGACTGAGTTCTCTTAAGCACGAACTACCTGTGGTACAATTTCTCAGGCAAAATATTTAGGGGAGTGAATGAGGGAGGGAGAGAGATTGATGAATGGATGCAAGGATGACTGAAGATGGGCCAGTGACTCTGTTGACCAGAAGCCGGGTCAGGTCTGCTGCAGCAAGAGTAAGGGTGAGCAAAACCAGGTCATCTAATAACCCTCCAGCTCCTCAGGAGATACTGTTCCTTTCACACCTTCATCCCTTTCCTGTCCAGAGACCGGGAATCAGAGAAGTTCCGCATCTCCACCAGCGTGAGAGCAGGCACAGAGGTGACTTTTTCCTTGGCCTACGAAGAACTGCTGCAGCGGCACCAGGGCCAGTACCAGCTGGTGGTCAGCCTAAGGCCAGGACAATTGGTAACGAGGCTGAGTGTAGAGGTCACAGTGTCAGAAAGGACAGGCATTGCCTATGTGCATGTACCGCCTCTGAGGACCAGCCGCCTGCGTACCAACGCCTACACAAGTACGTGGACAGCACTGTGGGTCAGCCACTGACTCACCTTCCCTTAATGGGAACCTACTCCATTCCACTGAGCTTCCCTCTATACAACTCCTGCCCTATGTTCACTGCCAAGTTTCTTCCCAACTCAGTGAGAAGAGGGCATGTTTAGAGTTGAAGATATTTGGATTCCAACCTTGGCCTGGTCTTTGCAGGCTGCATGACGTAGCCAGTTACAAACTTCCCACACCCTCTATTTCCCTCATAAAAAAAAATCAATATTAGAAGGGGTCGCTAAGTGGGCTAATGAAATCAAATCATGTGTTAACATTGCCGAAGCTTGTAGAAGGGTCACTGGGCAAACCCTGCTGTCCCCTGGATCGCCACTGAGTGTGGAAGGACGATGGGAGTGCAGGAAGGATACCTCCTCAGGGCTGCAGGGCAGAGAGGCGTCCTGCCTGCCAAGCTTGCTAGCGGTTTTCCAGGGCCAGACCAGCTACATCAGAATCACGACGCAAGCTCTTAGAAATGCACATTCCTGGACCCAGCCTTCAGGGTCTGCTTCAGTCGGATGGGGTGGGACCCAGAATCTGCGCATTCAACCAACCAGCCTCAGGTGACCTTGATGTCCAGCCGAGCTGGAGAGCCACGGAGCTGGCCTACACACCTCATCCCAGCGACGAGAGGACAGGCACAGAGAAACCCCAGCTCACGTGGCCACCCCACAAAGCACTTTAGCACGGGAGGGTCTGCCTGATTTGACCCTGCTGAGCCAGGGAGGCCGTGAGGTGGACAGAGTGGAGAGAGACAGACACACAGACTGGGTTC
>NW_012153374.1:410818-420528 GCF_000956105.1 Propithecus coquereli | reverse complement strand
CTAAAAGTATGAGACCTATTTATTTATAACAATATAGCATGCATCCTCTCACCCCGCACATTACCATCACATCAACTGGGCTTCTGTATGATAACAGGAGGTTATGGCTGATAGAACTACGAGTCTTAGATCCTACTACAGAAAGAGTCCCTAGGGAGGTCCAAAGACAACAGGGGAGACAAAAACATGGGCACTAAAAGGTATTTTATCCTCTGACACCTACCACTACTGCAAGTACGAAACACATCCCAACTTTTAGCCAGATAGACATAAAAGCTCATATTAAATGCTTTATTTTAGTTCCTTTACTTGGTACATCATGTCTGGCTTTCAATATAAAATTTTAAGGCACGTTAAAAGGAAATAAACATTGTGTGAAGAGACTTAACAAACGTCACAACCAGACTTAGATATGTCAGTGATGTTGGGATTATCCATGTGGGAATTTAAATAAACTATGATTAATATGCTAAGGGCACTAATTGATAGAATAGACAACATGCAAGAATAAATGGGCTATTGGCCGGGCGCGGTGGCTCACACCTGTAATCCTAGCACTCTGGGAGGCCGAGGCGGGCCGATTGTTTGAGCTCAGGAGTTCAAACCAGCCTGAGCAAGAGCGAGACCCTGTCTCTACTAAAAATAGAAAATAAATTAATCGGCCAACTAAAAATATATAGAAAAAATTAGCCGGGCATGGTGGCGCATGCCTGTAGTCCCAGCTACTCGGGAGGCTGAGGCAGTAGGATCACTTCAGCCCAGGAGTTTGAGGTTGCTGTGAGCTAGGCACTCACTCTAGCCAGGGCAACAAAGTGAGACTCTGTCTCAGAAAAATAAATAAATAAATAAATGGGCTATGTAAGCAGAGTTATGGAAACCCTATGAAAGTCTATAGGAAATACTTGAAATCAAAAACACAGTAATAAGAATAAAGAATGCCTTCGATTGGTCCGTCATTAGACCGGATGTGGCAAGGGGAAGAATAAGTGAGCTTGAATACATGTCGATAAAAACTTCCCAAAGTAGAAAAGAAAAAGAAATCAGAATTTTTTTAAAAACTACCCTGAATATCCAAGAACTGTAGGACAATTACTAAGATGTAACATGTACATAATGGGAATAAAAGAAGAAGAAGTAAGAGAGAAAGGAACAGAAGAACTATTTGAAATAATAGCAGACGCAAATTTTCCAAAGTAAATGATAGACACCAAACCACAGGTCCAGGAAGCTCATAGAACACCAAGCAGTATAAATAACAAAAAACTACACCTAGGAATATCATATTCAAATTGCAGAAAATTAAAGACCAAGAGAAAATCTTTTTACAAAACTGTAAGAAGAAAGCATCTTACCTATAGAGGAGCAAGGATATGAATTACATCAAACTTCTCTTTATAAATCCTGGGAGCAAGAAGAGAGTGGAGTGAAATATTTCAAGTATTGAAGGAAAAAACCCACCAGCCTAGAAGTATACATCAAAATTATCTTTCCCAAGTGAAAGATAAAGACTTTCTCAGACAAACAAAAATTGAAGGAATTTTCACCATTAGACTTGCTTATCAAGAAATGGTAAAAGAATTTCTTCAGAGAAGGAAAATGGTGTACCTCAGATGCTTGAATCTACTACTACTACAACTACTACTAGTACTTTCTTTTTTTTTTTATTTTTGAGACAGTCTCACTCTGTTGCCTGGGTGAATGCTGTGGTATCAGCCTAGCTCACAGCAACCTCAAACTCCTGGGCTCAAGCAATCCTCTACCTCAGCCTCCTGAGTAGCTGGGACTACAGGTGTGTGCCACAATGCCTGGCTAATTTTTCTATTTTTTGTAGAGACTGGAGACAGGGTCTCACTCTTGCTCAGGCTGGTCTCGAACTCCTGAGTTCAAGCCATCCTCCTGCCTTGGCATCCCAGAGCGCTAAGATTACAGACGTAAGCCACCGTGCCCTTTCACTTTCTAATGAAAGAAAGAGTATTAGAGAAGGAATAAATGAAGGTAAAATAATATATTTTATTTCTCTTATTAACTGATTTAACAGATAATATTTCATTCAAAATAATAATAGCAATGATGTTTTCGGTGAATCTAGTTTATGAACATGTGAAATTAATGACAGTTATATTTTAAGGGATAAGAGTGAACAATTGGGAATTGTCTGTTTCAAGGTACTTGCACTATGCATAAAGCTGTATAGTGTTATTTGAACATGGGCTTGGATTAGTTGTAAATGTATATTGCAAATTTTAGGGTAACCACTAAAATTTTTTAAGTAAATAGATATGCTAAGTGATGAGAGACAATGGGATTATGTAAAATTCTCAATTAAGAGTGGAAGACAAAAAATAAGACTAAAGAATAAGAAAAAGGAATAAAAAATATTTTCAAATATGGCAAATATGAATCCAACTATATCAGTAACCATTGTAAACGTAAATTGTTTAAATATACTAATTAAAAGACAGAAACTGCCAGTCAGGATGGATAATAAAATAAGACCCAACTGTATATTGTTTATAAGAAACTCACCCTAAATATAAAGACACAGATCAAAAGTAAAGGGATATAAAGAAAGATATACCATGCTAACATTAGAAGTAGGGAGTGTGGGAGAGAGCTGAAGAATAAAAATCTATCTATTGAGTACAATGTACACTATTCTGGTGATGGGTACACTAAAAGTTCTGACTTCAACATTATATAATACAATTCATCCATGTAACAAAAACACGTGTACCCCCAAATCTATTGAAATAAAAAAGTAGTGGTGTGACTTCACAAAAAAAAAGAGAGAAAGATATACCATGCTAACTCAAATCGAAAGGTGAGGTAGCGATATTAATTTCAGAGAAAATAGACTTCAGAGCAAGGGAATTATTAGTGATAAACAGGTGCATTACATGATAATAAAGGAGTCAATTCTCCAAGAAGACATAGCAATCCTCAATATATATGCACCTAGCAACAGAGTACCAAAATATGAAGTTAAAAACTGATAGAACTGGAAGGCAAAATAGATGAATCCACTATTAGAGCTAGAGACTTTACCATCTCTCTATCAGTAATTGACAGATCCAGCAGGCAGAAAATCAGTAAAGACATAGTTGAACTGAACAGAACCATTTATCAACTGGATCTAATTGACATTTCTAGAATACTTTATTCAACAACAGCAGATTACACATTCTTCTCATGTTCACATGGAGCATTTACCAAGATAGACCAAATTCTGGACCATAAAATACACTTTAACAAATTTAAAAGAATACAAATTATACAACATATGCTCTCAGACCAAGTGAAATTAAGCTAGAAATCAATAATACAAAGATAGCTGGGAACTCTCAAAATAATTGGAGATTAAGCAACACACTTCTAAAAACAAAATCTGTTCCTGGTTGACAAGAGGTGCTGACTTCTAGGCCCCCTTAAGGCTCTCACTTTTCTACCACTGTTCTCAGGAAAGGCCATCCTCTTAAGTCTCAGCCCTCTTAATGGAAACAAAAGTGTGGTGCTTAGCTCCCTGTCCCAGGATGTGTGACCTATCCTCTGAGCTTTCCCTGTGGCAGGAAAGACTGTGATCCACTTAGAAGCATTCAAACCATTTCCTATCAGTTTAAGGTGTAGAGGAAGGTAGATCTCAACTGTCCTTCCTGTGGTCTCTGAAATCCATACCTATCAAAAGGATTGAAGGTATAATATTGTGCTTAAGATCACTGGATTTAACACGTCCCGAATGTGGATTTAGTGACTAGCTGTATGACCTTGAGCAAGTCACTCCACCTCTCTGAGCCTCAGTGTCATCACCTATAAAATGGGACAATATTAGTACCTTCTTCATTGTGTTGCTGTGAGGATTAAATAAGCTGACGCATCTAAAGTGTTTAGCAGAGTGCCTGGAACATAGCAAGTGTCCCATAAATGATACCTTTTACTAGATCCTACATATTCTATTCCCTAAACTCCTATGTGCATAGACTTATGCTAAGTATTGTCATATAGAAGGGAGACAAGAAGTATCCTAAGCCCTGCTCTTAGAGAGCTCAATATCTAGATGGAGGGTAAAAATATTTCACATAAGACAGTCAGCAAATAGTCTGGGACAGGAAATATCTGGGTGAGAAAGGCATGGGTCAGGGTAGGCAACTCAAGGAAGAGCTTTATAGAAAAGGAGCAACTGAAAGAACAGTGAAGATATGAATAAATAAAGGGGCAATTGAAGGGTATGCTATCTCATGGGCACAACAAGAGCAAAGTTATGGAGGTGAACTGAAATCTGGGTTATCTAGGGGCAGGTGAGAAGACTAGCCTGGAAGGAACAGAGGGTGAGGTAGATGGGCAGATTAGAGCAGAACCAAAGGATGGATGCAAAGTCATTGAAAGTCAGCCATAAAGACCTGGAATCATAAAACTCCTAAACTTTAGGGTCCTGGAATCATTCAATCCTGGATCGTGGGGTCCAAGAACCACAGAACACATGGACTCTAGAGCTCTAAAAACATAGAGTTTGAACCTTCTGTGAGAGGTTCAATAGAACTTTCTTGATGATAGAAATGCTCTAAAATTCCATGCTGTGTAATACAGTAGCCACTGACCATATGTGGTTATTGAACACTTGAAATATGGCTACTGCAAGTGAAGAAGTAAATTTTTAAAATTTTCTTCAATTTTAAATAATTTACATTTAAATTTAAATAGCTACATGTGGCTAGTAGCTACCATATTGGACAGTGCAGTTCTAGGCTTTGGACTATAGAACCCATACAGCATTCTCACCTGAGAATCCGAGACTCACAGAATGCTGGAGTCAGAAGGTCTTAAAAACAATACAACACTTAAACCTTAGCACCTTGCATAGCATGTGTCTTTCAATCTCATAGACCTCAAGCCTTGTCCTACTCCCTTCATTTCATCCATATCCCACAGACTAAAAAGGCCATGAATGTGATTCTCAGTGACCTGCAGGCCAACGACTACTTCAACATCATCTCATTTTCTGACACAGTTAGTGTCTGGAAAGCTGGAGGCTTGATCCAGGCCACCAACCAGAATGTCCACAGTGCCAAGGACTACTTGGATCACATGGAAGCTGATGGTTGTAAGTATTAGACCTACCCACCCACATGGGCAGGCTGTGGTGATGTGGGAAATTCCTGAAACCCTGTCTTCATTCCCCCAGCCTCCTCACCTCTTGCAGAGCCTGAAATATCACTACTATATTTTACACAAACATTTCCTTCCATCCTCTGATTTCCCCTCCTATTTCCCTTTCCTTGTGGAGCAGAGCTGATTCTCCATGTATTTTAGGATATATTTCTCTTTGGGCCTGAGTTTTCTCCTCTTGAAAGCAAACATTCAGAAGAATTTGCTAAGACTTTTAAAACATCAATAATCTAGATATTTATTTCTAAGCATTTGCCTAAGCTGCTGCCCCAATTCTGGCTTTTGATAAATACTCTCTCAGATAATTACTGATGTCTCCCCCACCCACCACCTCCCTGTCAACTCAGCCCTTTCTTCCCTTGTAACAAGAAGGTGGGGGTTCTATCCTTGGGTAGCTGCCAGTCTGACTAGGGAATGAGACATCCGCCCAGGAAACAGGCAAAAAACAGTCTGAGACAGGGAGTGATAAAATCCAAGGACATGTGGGTTCAACTGTCAGATCTCAGGGAGCTTGGGTGGGGGTGGGGGAGTTGGGAAGAAGAAGCAGCAGACACAGCCTGAGCAAAAATGAGGAGATGTGACTGATCCTGGGAGGTTGGTAAGGTGCCCAGTGTATCAGTGTATCTGCAATGGGGGTAAAAGTGACCACAGAAGATGGTCTCACAATCTGCTCCCCAATTAGGGACCGACATCAACGCAGCTCTGCTGGCAGCTGCTTCAGTGCTGAACCATAGCAACCAGGAACCTGAGAGGGGCCCCAATGTGGGGAGGATCCCTCTTATCATCTTCCTGACAGATGGGGAACCCACGGCCGGCGTGACGACCCCCAGTGTGATCCTCTCCAACATCCATCAAGCACTAGGCCACAGGGTATCCCTTTTCAGTTTGGCCTTTGGCGATGATGCTGACTTTCCACTGCTGCGTCGCCTGTCCTTGGAGAACCGGGGCATAGCCCGGCGCATATACGAGGACACTGATGCAGCTCTACAGCTGGAGGGACTCTACAAGGAGATCTCCATGCCTCTGCTGGCAGATGTGCGTCTGGACTACCTGGGTGGCTTGGTTGGGGCCTCCCCTTGGGCCCTGTTCCCCAACTACTTTGGTGGCTCAGAGCTGGTGGTGGCAGGCCAGGTGCAGCCAGGTGAGCAAGAGCTAGGCATCCACCTGGCAGCCCGTGGCCCCAAGGGTCAGCTTCTTGTGGCCCGCCACAGCGAAGGAGCCACGAACAGCAGCCACAAGGCCTTTGGTTGCCCAGGGGAGCCAGCTCCCAATGTGGCCCATTTTATCCGCCGCCTCTGGGCCTATGTCACCATTGGAGAGCTTCTGGAGGCACACTTCCAATCCCGTGACACCACCACTCGCTGCCTGCTGGCTGCCAAAGTCCTCAACCTGTCCCTTGAATACAACTTTGTCACACCTCTGACTTCACTGGTCATGGTGCAGCCCAAGGAGGACAGTGAGGAGGCTAGGAGACAGATCTTCACCACAGCTGGGCCAAGCACCATCATGCCCTCACCCAGCAGTAGGCATGGCCTAGGGACAAGCACACCTCAGCCAGCCTTAGTGCCCAAGATCTCCCCAAAATCAAGGCCTGCAAAACCAAAGTTCTACTTATCCTCCACTACTACTGCCTCTACCAAGAAGATGCCCAGTTCCAAGGAATTGGAGCCAGTAGGCCAGAGCCCTAGTACCCTAACAACCCTAGCACACCCAAAGCCCAAACTGCCAACCCAACAGGATTCTAGCATCTTGGCCCAGACAACTCTCAGGACAAAATCTGCTGTCCTTGTGCCCTCAAATTCTGGCGTTCTACTCCCTCTGAAGCCCAGCACTCCATCACACTGGAATCCTGGTATCGTATTACCCATCAATTCCAAGATGCAAGTCCCCCCTCTGAATCCTGGCACCCTAGCCCAGCCCAAAGCTAGCACTATGAAACATGTTACTCCACTGCATTCCAAACCTGGTGCTCCATTACCCCCCCAGCCTGGGGTACATTCAGTACAGTCACCCAAAGGCCTGCCACAGCCCAGACCTGGAGGCTCCACACTTCAGATCCCCAGACACCCACCACCACACACCAGACCTAGGGTTCCAGCTCCCAAGACTCCAAACAAATTGCCACACCCCAGACCTGGGATCCTGTTACCCAAGACCCCTAAAATCCCATCACCTCTTGAACCTAGTGCCCCACTGCACCAAACTTCCACAAGCTTATCACTTTCCAAGCCTGGGACCCTAATGCCCCATACACCCCAAATTCCACCTCCCCCTAGACCTGCCAGACCCAGACCCCCACCTCCTCAGAGCCTAAGCACATTCCCAAACACAGTCTCAAGTCCCACAGATCCTAGCAGTACCATGACCACCTCTGTCCTTGGAGAACCCCTCGCCACACCCTTTACCCCCACCTTGCCCGCTGGAAGGCTTTGGCATCAGCATGACCTGCTGCTGGGGCCTCAGAGCACCAGGCAAGTCCTGGGACCACCTGGGCCAGGAATCTCAACAATGGGCCTACTCAACATCTCCAGGCCTACGACAGAAGGCAGCCCTCCAAACCTGCCGATCTTGCTGCCGCCTTCCAGCACCTTCTCTGAGGCCATCAGTCTGCTCATTCTCCCTGAGGAGCTAGAACTGCTGTCTGAGTCAATGGTGAAGTCCAAGTTTGTGGAGTCCTTGAACCCACCAGCTTTATATACCTTCTTCACTCCTGATGAAGATGGTGAGTGCCACAGGCAAGAGGTCAAGCCATGAGGGGGAGGTATAGATGGACAGCACCAGGAGCTGGGAGTCTAAAAGGCTTGTGCAGACTCCAGTGATAGGACAGCTGCTTTCTTGCTTGCTCTGAGACTTTTGGCCAGTTACTTAACTTCTCTGGGCCTCAGTACATAGGCACAGAATTAGAGGCCTTGGGAGAGGAGGGATGTTAAGACTGGGAAGGTTAAACAGAAACAAATTGGTCAAGCTGTAGCTTTGACCTTTACTTTGTTGGACAAGAGAACTGCTGATGCTTCCCAAGCAGAGGAGAGGTGGAGGGATATAAATTGGAGCATTACTGGGCAAGCCAGGTCTGCTTGGCTCTTCTGTGCTCTGTGAACAGCCCTGCTTAATGAGAGGGATAGAAAAATTGGGGAAGATGATGAAAATTATCTTTAAATTTTCCAAAGACTATGAAATAATAACAGTTAACATTTGTGAGCTCTTCCTATGTGCAGGTACTGCTCTACGTATTGTACTTGTAGTCTTTCATGTAACCCTCACAAGAAACTGTTAATATCTACATTTTACACATATGGAAAGTGAAGCACAAAGAGGTGAAATAACTTTTCAATGTCACACAACTAGTCAGAGATTTGAACCCATACAATCTGGTCCTAGAATGAAGGTGATTTGCCACTTCACTATTCTGCCTTCCGAAGATAAGGAGTGACATTTCCTGGGTGGCCTCACAAGGCAGGATTAGAACCAGTGAGGGTGCCAGTAAATCATAGGGATGCAAATTTGGGCATGACATCCTCAATACGCCTCTCTCCCTCACCCCCTCCAATATCCCATCTATCTTCAGTTCCCAGCAATGTTATCTCTAATATATTAATATTTCCCAAATCCATCCACTTCTCACCACCCCAATTGTCACTATCCTAGGGCAGACCACCATTGCATCTCACGTAGAAAACTGTTCTAGCCTTCTCACTGATCTCCCTGCTTCCTCTCCTGTCCTGCTACAGGCCATTCTTTCCCAGCTGCCTAAGGGATCTTTTAAAGACACAAATCTCTTCATGCCCCTTCCCTACTTAATCCTCTTCAAGGGTTTCCCATCACACTTAGGATGAAGTCCAAAGTCCTCTTCATGGCCTACAAGGCCCTACATGATCTGACCCCTACCCTCATCTGTCTGACCTCACCTTCTCCCACTCTCCCACCCATTCTCTGAACTCCAGCTCCAATAGTCACCACTCTGCTCCTCCAACGGGTGCCCTCCCCCGCCGCCACTCGGGGACTTCTTTCAAGTTCCCACTGCTTGACAGTCGCCTGACCTGCCTCACCCTGCCCCTTCCTACTGCCCTCATCCCTTCCATTGCCCCTGGAGCTCCAGCTCATGCCTTAGATCTCAGCTCAGATCTCTTTACCCACCCTCCCCCTACAGGCTACTTCAGGTCTCTATAACTCCCTCAGTCACTCTATTATTTTTTGTGATAGCATTTACTGCCATTTATGATTACAATTTCATTCACATCTGCCTCCCCCACTAAACCATGGCTTCACCAGGTTAGATACCATGTCTGACTTTTTTTTACCACCATATCCCTGATGCCTAAGCAGTGCCTGAAGGAATAAATGAACAAATAAATGTATAAATGCTATGAGGAAGAACTTTGAACATATCGGAACTTGAAAGACTAAGAGGCTGTGAAGAGTGTAAGGTCCCAGTCCTGGGGATGGGCAGATAAGTCTGGGAAGACAGTCAGGGCTCTCTCCTGGTCAGAAAGAAAGTGGGACCTTTGGTGGGCCCAGAACATCTCTCTCTCTCTCTCTCTCTCTCTCTCTCT
>NW_012153374.1:392828-410723 GCF_000956105.1 Propithecus coquereli | reverse complement strand
AGTCTCACTCTTTTGAGTAGGCTAGAGTGCAGTGGCATCATCCTAGCTCACTGCAACCTCAAACTCCTGGGCTCAAGAGATCCTCCTGCCTCAGCCTCCTGAGCCGTTGAGACTACACAGGTGCCACTATGTCCTGCTAATTTTCCTAATTTTTATAGAAATGGGGTCTTGCTATGTTACCTGGGATGGTCTTGAACTCCAGGCCTCAAAGTGATCCTCCTGCCTCAGCCTCCCAAAGTGCTGGGATTACATGCATGAGCCACTGTACCAGCCTTTTATTTCTTTTGTGCTTGGCAGGAAGCCCTCATTGGGATGGAGATTCTGAGGACATCCTGAGAGGAGCTGGAGGCAGCATGGAATCTCAGGGAAGTTCTGTGGAGCTAGCAAAAGGTAAGCAAAAAGCTCCCCTAGCAAAGATCCTCTAAGGCTTTATTTACATTCTATTCAAATTCTCATTAACATTGTGGGAGCCCAGAGGAGGGCAATATATTAGTTTTCTAATGCAGTGTAACGAATTACCACAAATTTAGCATCTTAAAAATTATTGGATGTCGGGCAGGGGGGAGGGGGAGGAGAGGACGGGTATATGCATACACAAAGAGTGCAATGCGCACCACCCGAAGGATGGGCATACTCGAAACTCAGACTTGGCGGGGAGGGGGGCAAGGGCAACATACATAACCTAAACATCTGTACCTCCATAATATGCTGAAATAAAAAAAAAACACCCATTGGCCGGGCGCGGTGGCTCACGCCTGTAATCCTAGCACTCTGGGAGGCTGAGGCGGGCGGATTGTTTGAGCTCAGGAGTTCGAATCCAGCCTGAGCAAGAGCGAGACCCTGTCTCTACTAAAAATAGAAAATAAATTAATCGGCCAACTAAAAATATATAGAAAAAATTAGCCGGGCATGGTGGCGCATGCCCGTAGTCCCAGCTACTCGGGAGGCTGAGGCAGAAGGATTGCTTGAGCCCAGGAGTGTGAGGTTGCTGTGAGCTAGGCTGACGCCATGGCACTCACTCTAGTCCGGGGAAAGAGTGAGACTCTGTCTCAAAAAAAAAAAAAAAAAAACAAAAACAAAAAAGAACACCCATTAATTATCTCACAGTTCTGTAGGTTAGAATTCTAGACACAGTTTAGTTGGATTCCCTGCTCAGGGTCTCACAAGACAGAAGTCAAGGTGTCTGTCAGACTGCGTTCTTGTCCTCTTCCACACTCATTCACATTGTCGGCAGAATTCAGTTCTTTGTGTTTTGGGGACTGAGGTCCCTGTTTCCTGTTAGCTGTTGGCATCACTCACAGCTCCTAGAGGTGACCTGAGGCCACTCTCAGGTGGTATAGATCTCCTACATTCCTTGCCACATGGCCCCTTCCATCTTCAAAGGCAGCCATGGAGCATCCCCCTCATGTCAAGCCCTTCTCACACTTCGAACCTCTTTGACTTCTCTGTCTTTGACCTCTAGATCCAGATTTAAAGGGCTCATGTGACTAGGCCAGGCCCACCTGAATAATCTCCCTTTCTTGAGGTCAACAGGTCCATATGACATAACCCATTTCTGGGAGTGATAGCTCATCATATTCACAGCTCTGTGGATTTTACAGGGTGTGCACACCAAGGAATCTTGGGGGCCACCTTAGAATTCTACCTGCCATAGACACAGAGCAAGAGAAAACAGTATTTGAGCTGGCCTTGAAAGATAACTAGAAATTGGTCCTTGGTAGTTAAGGGAAAGGAAAACATTCTAGGTGGCAGGAAAAACAGGAGCAAATGGTTACTAGCAAGAGAAGGTGGGGTACTCATAAGAATAGTTTGGTTGGGATGGAGTATAAAGAAAAGACTGGAGATCTAATCGGGGGCTAGATTTCAGGAAAGCCTTAAATGCTGAACTCAGGAATTTGACCCTTATCTGGGAGGAAGTCCCAGAGTTCTTAAGAATGTGGTAGATCAATCCCTCAGCAACACAGTCCCTCTCTCCTTTGCAGGCACGTCTCCAAGCATCTTCACCTTCTCCTCCTCAGGTAAGCCAGCCACCCCCATGACCCTCCTGCATGAGTACAGGACAGCTTGTGCACTGGGACTAGGGCTGGGATTTCTCTCTGGGGAAATAGATATGGCCCCTTCCCTTTCTCCCTTCCATTGCTTCCAGGGTCATAACCTTAGAGTTGCATCTCCTGCCTTGCAGTGGATGGGGACCCCCACTTTGTGATCCACATCCCACGCTCAGAAGAGAGGATCTGCTTCACACTAGACGGGCGCCCAGGGGACCTGCTACAGCTCATAGAGGACCCAAAGGCAGGTGAGAACCCCAAAGACTCCATCCCTATACAACACCACAGCCAGATATACTTATGTCAATACCCCCAGACATTTGTACACCAATACCTCAGACACACAGCAGTGTGCCTCACTAACACACAGTAACGCACAAGAACACACATGAAAATATACACAAATACACTTGGACAAACACCAAGACACAAATACACACACACACACACGGGCATACAGTAAACTCACACAAATACACACCAAGATGCACATATTTTGACAGTCCCCACACCCACAAAAATGCAAGTATGCATTCAGACAAACAGTGATACACAATATATGCCCAGATATACACAATGACATGCATATCGACACACTCAGACACACAGGCCCTGATACCCGCAGATTCATCCCAATTCCCAAGAATTCAACACACAGAGGTGGCACATATACTCTGCTACTCTAGTCACATGAAACACACTGATGCACAGGAAATACCCATCAAGACACACACTGACACACATCCAGATGTGTGCACACCAATGCCCCAGATACATATCAATACACACCACCACACAACCAGATGCACACAATATACACTATTGCACCAAGATATGTAACACCAATGTATCCAGAGGCACACATAAACATACAACTAAAAAATACACACTCTAACATACCACTTTCTCCAAACAAGCAGATGTACCCGTATGCCCAGAGATACTCATATGAATATAACCAAACACCCACATTATACACACTCAGAGGCAAACACACTTATATGCATGCAAACAGCTGCACTGAGGTGAGTGCGTACACACATACTATATTCCCCCACTTCATACACTGCTCAGGAAGGAGCAGCTGGGTGGACCATGGCAGAAGCATTTTTTCTCAGAAACAAGCTCTCTAACCAAAAATCTGTAGTACTTCATCTGCCCGTGCTGTGGGTGACCATGTGAATGACCACATGAAAGCCCCTGCTCCAGGCCTACACTGCCCTCCCTCCAGGGCTGCATGTGACTGGGAAGCTGCTTGGGGCACCATCAAGGCCAGGCCACAAGAACCAGACCCGCACCTACTTCCAGATCATCACAGTCACCACAGGCAAACCCCAGGCCTACACTATTATCATCAGCCGCAGTTCCATATCTGTGCGAGGTGAGGGTACCTTGCGCCTGTCCTGGGACCAGCCTGCCCTGCTGCGGAGGCCCCATCTGAAGCTCCATGTGGCTGCTTCGGGCCGCCTCACCCTCCGCCTTGGGCCCTACCTTGAGTTCCTAGTCCTCAGGCACCGCTACAGACACCCCAGCACCCTGCAACTACCCCACCTGGGGTTCTACGTGGTCAATGGCTCAGGCCTCAGTCCTTCAGCCCGTGGACTGATGGGTAAGTATGGCTGAGGTTGAGAGGGGCCAGTCTCAAGAAAGACCTTGCCAGGGTGAAAGGCACCTATACCCCAACCACGAAGAGAAATCAGAGCCAGGCTCTGCCATAGGGGAGCTCCTGGTCTGGGGAGAGGACAGACCCAGACGTGAATAGTGACCACAGGCAGGGATCAATACCGGACAGAAAGCAGCCCAGGGAGCTATAGGAATCCAGGGTGGGGGATCTTGCTTGGCCTCAGAGTTCAAGAAAGACCTCCCGGAGGAGGGAGACCCAACCACGCTGTGCCTGAAAGGCTGAGCATGTGTGGAGGAAAGGAACAGAAGTCAGAAAAGATGGAGCTGGAGTTGTCAGAGCTGAATGTCAGGGTGAGGAATTTGGCTTTATCCTGAAGGCAGCGAGGAGCCATGAAAAGTTATAAGCAGAGGAAAGACATAGCCAGATTTGGGTATTACAAAGGTCACTCTGGAGGCTGCTGTGGAGGGAGGTTGCAGGAGGCCAGCCTGTAGGTAAGGAGACACTGACAGAGACCTGAAGCAGAGGCCCATACCAAACAGTTTGGGCAGCAATAGTGGGTTGAGCAGATATTTTTACCTCCTCCGGGCCTCCCCCTCCTCTCCTCTCTTTCCCTCCAATTGCCGTGTCTTCTCCTTCAAGCCTGGCTGTCCCTCTTCCTCTGCCATCTCATCCACCTTGCTTCCCTACTTCCATACTACACTCCTGTCCCATATGGCTCCTGCACATTTCCCACAATGCCCAGCCTGTTCCCTCCTCTGAGCCTTGCTGCCCTCTTCTCTCCCACATTTCCCTCTGTATTTCTTGCTTTAGGCTCCTCTTGGGGCTCTGAGCAGGGGTTCAGGCCACTGCCTGACCAGCACTTCATCTCTCTGTCCCTCAGGGCAGTTCCAGAACGCGGCTATCTGGCTGGTGACAGGGCCTATGGGGCCATGCCTGCGGAGGCCCCATGGCCCAGATGTGCCTGTGCTTCTAGGCAAGAGGCTGCTGAAGGATTCACCAAGGCTGCTGCCCCGGTGGGCTTCCTGCTGGCTGGTGAAGCGCTCTCATGTAGAACAGCTACTGGGCCACTCCTATTTTGCCTATGTCCTATAATGGCTCCTGAAGTCCAGAGCCAGGAGACCTGAATTTGTTAGATCCAGAGACCAGGGTATGAGGTGAGCCAGGGACAAAGACCTGGGGACACGGAGGCACACAAAGGGACACATACACTCACATATGTGCTAAGGGACACATAATCAAGGATACATAAACACACAGGTATGCAGACCTGTGGGCCTAGAGTCTTAGAGACTTCTGTCTCTTCACAGTCCTTCCTGTCTCCAAATTCTACTCCCTCCAAATCTGTCTCCACAACAGCTGTAATGACTTTCTTAAAACAAAAACCTGACTGAGTCACCAGTCTTGCTCACAACCTTCCCCTGCTCCCATGGTGTTTAAGGCTCACAGAGATTCCCTAACAAATCATGCTCTGTCCCATCACTGGACCTTTGCATGTGCTTTTTTCCCTGCATGGGACATTCTTCCTTTGCTTCATGTAGGCAAATTTAATTCATCCTTCAAGTCTTAGTTGTCACTTCCTCTGACCCCTCCCCTAGATTGTTTGGTCCTCTTCTCTCTGTTCCCATAGCTCATCCCCACCCCTTCCAAGCTCACAGCACTTATCATACTGTGTAGTAATGATCTATTTACTTGTCTGGATCCCTAATCTAGACTGTGAGCCCTTTGAGGACAAGAACCTTTTCTGAATCATCTGTGTATCCCCAGTGTCAAGCACATAGTAGGTGCTTAGTAAATATTTGCTGGATGATGAATGAATTAGTGAATGAACAAAAAAGGATCCCATGACACAGCAGTAGCCATATATGTATATACTCACAACCAAGACATAGGATCACACACAGAAAGGCAGCCACAAGGACACAGACTTGGATGGGGAAATAGAGGGACAGAGACTTATGGAAACACAGGCACAGGGATCACAAAACAGAAACATGGACATAAGGACACACAGACATACAAAGAAGGGAACAGGGAGCCAGAGTGACAGCATCAGGGACATGACCCAGAAAAAAAGAAACAGATGCTCTTATTGGGCCTCTGTGTCTCCATGGTTTTGAGTTACTGTCCCTGTCAGAAAGAGGCAAGGAGACAAAAATAAGGTCACTCAGATACAGACACACAATGACTAATGTGGAGACATGAAACATAACAACATACAAACTAAGAGATAGATATACACAGAGATTCAGACACAAGAGCAGAAGGATCAAGACACACAGAGCAGACACAGAGACACAGGTAACCAGGGAGACACTCACTGGTCAGGACCATAGTCCAAGACACCGGGGACAGGGAAGTAGAAACACAGATACACTGACATGCTGACTTACAGACACAGGGCCAGAGACATACAAGGGATGTAGAAACAGAGATATTACAGAGACCCAGACTTGATGACAAACACAGAAACATAGGCAGAGGAACACACTAAACGTGAGACAGGAGCACAGTCTCATATGTTCAGAAATCCAGAGACAAAGACAAGGAGACTTGGACACCTGAACAGTGACAAGCAAAGAGATAGAAATCAGGCCAGATAACAGAGACATAGAATAGGCAAGGTGTAGACCCAGGTACAACAATGGGGACATTGTGACACAGTGACAGAGACATAGGAATTCAGAGACAGAGACCCTAGAATAAGTATACATGGGATTGTGAACCCACAAACACAGTCACATGGACACAGGCTAGACCCAGGGACAGAAACACAAGGACATATCTGGGAAGATAGAGATAAGAACAAAGAAACCTAGATGTGTAGAAACAGACACACAGAATATAAACAAATGGACAGAAACACAGCAAAAAGGAACTCTATTCAGAGAGGCAGGGATGCAAAGGCATAGAATCAAGATTCACCTGGGGACACCAGAAATAGTGACACACAAACAGGCAACCAAGGCCACAAATGAAGGGATGGGGACAGTGAATCAGACCCAGGGACACAGATATAGTGGCTCAAAGATCGAAAGACATGAATCTAGACACCAGACACAAACAGAGAGGCAGGGACACAGAAGTGATGAGTCAGATCAAAACAAAACCAGGGACAGAGTGAGACAGAAAGAGAAACAGATGCAGAAGGACACCCATACTTATAGAAACAGGAACATGATCATGGGAACACACAGGAAAGTACCCAGGAACTGATAAAAAGAGGCATCCAATCACAGAACCACTTAAGACACAGTCACAGTAACATAAAGAAACACTAATACAGAGATGTTGACAAAAGCTGGAGAAAATAGATGGAGAAAAGGATAAATACCAAAACAAACAGAAACACAGACATGGACAGCAAAGTTCCAGGGATGTACAGACTCAGGGACTCACTAACACAGGGCACACTGAAGGAGGCATATGTAGATTTATGAACACATAGGCACTGGAACACAGAGGCTCAGAAACACCTAGACACGAGAATACAGAGACTCAGGGACACATACTGGACCATGGAGGTTCAGGGACACGAAAGACTAGGGGATGCCCAGAGACAGGAACACACAGACACTCCAGTACAGAGGGTCGTGGGCATCCAGATACAGAGATGCAGACACTAGATCATATGCAAAGACTCAAGGACATGTAAAGATTCAGGAACATGCAGACTCCGGGATGCACAAGGATTCAGGGACATATAAAGAATCAGGAACACACAAAAACTCCGCAATGCACAGAAATAGGGATGCACAAACACTTGAACACAGAGGCTTATTGGGTGCCCAGACACTGAGACATAGAATGGGTATATAGAGACAGAGAGACACAGACACTAGGACAGAGCCTCAGCATATATAAAAACTCAAACACATCCAAGAACAAGGATGCACAGACACTAAAATACAGAGATCATGGACACCCAGAGACAAAGACAGGAGCAAGGGAATACAGAGACTCAGGGGCACCCTGAGATAGGGATATGCGCTCACAGAAACACAGAGACTAATAGGATGTAGGACATAGGGGTGCAGAAAGAATGGGACACAGAAGCTCACAGACTCACAGACTTACAGAGAACGAAGGACTTACAGATATGGGACAACAATATACAATAGAAATCACAGACACCAGAACAGAGACATTGGAACTCATAAACCTCAGGAAACTGAAATATGTAAACACTGGAACACAGCCAGACACTTGCCATACAGATATTAAGACACATACAGCCACTGGGAAACATAGGTATCCACTAAAACACACACAGACACTGGCATGTACTGATATTTAACACACATAGACACCAGAACAGATGTCAGAACACACAGGGACACTGGAACACAGAAACAATGGGACCAGACACTGGTACACCAGTACTGGTACACACAGACACTGGGATACACAGACAGAGGGACACACAGAACCTGGTACACAGGAAACTGGGGTACGGAGACTGCAGCATACCAAAACTGAAGCTCAAAGACACAGCAACATGCTGGCACTGGGACACACAGACACTAAGGGCCACAGACAGAAGGACATAAAAAAACACTGAAACACATAGATGCTGGGACTCAAACAGTAGAACAAGCAAACATTGGGATATACATACACTGAGTTGAGGTACACTGGCACTGGGACCTACATAAAGTGGGACACACACACTGGAACATACAGTCATTGAGGCATATACAAACAGTGTGACTACACAGAACTGGGCCATACAGACACTGGGGCAAACATACATTCTGACACATGGACACTGGGATACAGATATGGAGGTACACAGAAAAGCTGAAACTAAGAGACAATGCAACATGCAATGGCCACCAGGGTTCACAAACACTGGAACATATAGAAATTGAGGAACACAGATACTAGGAAATACACAAACACCAAGACATACAGACTCTGGAACATGCAGTCATTAGGACATAAACAGATATTGGGACACCCAGGCATTAGAGTACAGAGAGGCTGTGGTCTACAGACACTAGGACACACAGTCACTGTGACATATAGACACTGAGTGCAGACATGAAGACCCATAGACACTAGAACACACAGTCACTGGTGCACAGTCAGGTAAAGAGAAAATGAAACTTATAGACATTGGGGTACATAGACACTAGGATACGTAAACATTGAGACACATAGACACTTGGACATACTGAGACACTGGAGGATACAATCACTGGGACACTCAGACACTGGGGAAAAAAGACACTGGTGCATAGACACTGAGACAAACAGCCACTGGGACACACAGACACTGAAACACACAGACTGACACAGACATTGTAGCACACAGACACTGGAACACACAATGCTGGGGTACTTAGAAACTGGGACATACAGAAAATATTCAGACACCAAAATACATAGTCACTGGAGCACACAGACACTGGGATATGCAGAGATAAGCACACAGAAACTGCGGTACTGGCACCAAGGCACAAAAAGATGCTGAAACAGATAGACATATGGCAACATGGTTACTTTGGAACACAGGCACTGTAACACACAAACACTGGGACCTATACAAACAAGAGTAAACAGGAAATGGGATATGCAGAATCTAAGAAACATGGAAACTAGGACATACGCAAACACTGAGATACACAGACATTGGCACTCCAGACACTGAGACATACAGATGCTGAGGCAAAAAAAAAAAAAAAAAAAACACTGATACACAGACACTGGGACATACAGACAGTTAGACATAGACACACACACACACACCCCCACACCCCCCAATGATAGTGGTACATAGAGACACAGGGATACAGGCACTGAGGCACACAGAATTACTGAAACTAGAGGCACAATGCAACATGCTGCCACTAGAGTGCATAGACAGTGGGACACACTGACACTAAGAAATACAGACACTGAAACATACACAGACCCAGAGACACATAGACATTGGGACATAAGAAAGACACCCTAAAATACAGACACTGTGGTATACTGACACTGATATATAGAGACACTGGAACACAAAGACACTGGGTCACACAGACACTTACCAACACTGACACTAAGACATACACAGATGCTAGGACACAGATACTGCCACTTAAAGATATGAAGTTAAATCAACATTGGGAGATACACATCTGGGACACACAGACTTTGGGACATACAGATACTGGGACACACAGACGTGGAGACACACAGACACTATGATACAGAGATGGAGGTACACAGAAACTGAAGCTGAGAAACACAATGCAGCATACTGACACTGGGGCATGCCGATAATGAAAAATACAGATATTGTGATATACACAGACCCAGAGGCACAATTACTAAGAAATACACAGACATTGTGACTCACAGTCAATGGGGCACCCAGACACTGGAACACACAAACACTGGGCCATACACATACTGGTGTGTACATAGACACTGGGACACACAGAATCTGAAGAACATAGATACTTTGACATAAACACAACAAGAAATACAGGCACAGGGATATGCATTCATTGGAACAAACACAGATTCTGGGACATAAAGACACTGCCACATATACATACCAGAATACACAGATTCTTGGGCATAAAGATGCTAGGACACACAGACACTGGAGTACAAAGACCTGACACACACAGTCAGTAAGACATACAGACATTGACACAGAAACTGGCTGGAACATATAGTCGGTGGGACATACACAGAGAGTAGGACACATAGACACTGGAACTTACAAACATGGAGATACACTGACATTGGGTCACACAAACACTCTTTTCAAAGACATTGAGACACACACAGACACTACCACAAAAACATTAGGGCACACAGACTGGGATACAGACACTGAGGTACACAAACACTGAAACTTAGATACATAACCGACATGTTGCCACTGTGACACGCAGATGCTGTGGGCAGACAAACACTAGTGCACTCAGTTACAGAGCTGAAGAGAAATTGAGACACGCAGACATTATGGTACTTAGACATTGAGACACATGGCCCTTAAGACACACAGACACTTAGATATACAGAGACATGGGGATATACAGTCACTGAGACACTCAGACACTGAGACACACAGACAGTGGTGCATAAACATTAGGTCACACAGACACTGGGATATACAGGCACTGGGAACACAGATACTGGTGCATACACACAGGATACACAGACATGAGGACACAGCAACACTGGGACATTCACAGACTCTGTAATACACAGACACTAGAAAACACAGCCATTGGGATGCATAAATAGTGGGGCACACAGACACCAGGATGCACAGGCACTGGGACACAGAAACTGAGACACACACACACACTTGGACTTACAGAGACACCAAGACACACAGACATTTGGACATACAGTCATTGGTAAATACCCAACACTGGGACATACAGAAAATGGGATGTACTGACACTGGGAAATAGGCATTAGAAGATACAGACAATGAGACATATTGACTGGGACACACAAACCCAAGTACACATGGTCAATAGATGCACAAATAGACACACAAATACTGGAACACACAGACTGGGACAGTCATTGGAACATAACCAAACCCTGAGACACAGAGACATTAGGAAACACAGACACAGAGATGCACAGCTACTGGGACATACTGAAACTGGGAAAACAAAGATACTGACATACACACAGATGTTGAGACACACAAATGCTGTCCAATACAGTCATTGGGACATCACAGACACTGGGGTGCAGAGACACTGGCACCTACACATGGTAAACACCCACACCAGGAAATATAGATGCTGGAATATACAGACACTGACCCTAAGACACATAGGCACTTGGGCATAGAGAAAAACTAGGCCATATAGTCACTGGGACACTGAGACAGTGGAACACAAAGACACTAGGACATAAAGACACTAGGATGCGCAGAAATTGAAACATAAAGTTGGACACACAGTCACTGAGATATACTCAAACATTATGATACTCAGACATTGGAACACAAAGACACCGGGATACACAAACAATGGGACATACAGACAGTAAGGTAAATAGACGATGAAACACAAAGAGTCTGAGAAACACAAAAAATCTGAGGTGCTCTTGATGCCAGGCCTTGCAGAACCAGAGTGCTTTACCATTGGCAAAGAGGATGAAAGGAGAGAATAGGGGAGGAAGGGGTCTCATGCTGAGTCCTGAGACAGGAGGGCACAAGAGTGCTCCGTATGAGGAGAGTGCTGGCTGGAGAGGAAGGTGGATAGCAGGGGAAAGCAAGTGAAGTGGAAGAAGGGAGTGTGGATGAGAAATATGAGCTATCTCCCAGGGCCAAGTAGAACCGGTACAGCCTGGGGCAAAGGGTGGAGGTATGTAAAGCCAGACTTGAGGGAGAGGAGAGGAGGGGAAAGAAGGGTGGGCCTTTCTGAGATGTTAGTGGATGGGAATGAATGAACACAAAGGCTCCATGCTTGGCTCACATGCACACCCTTCATTCATTCATTCATTCAACAAACTTTCACCACAGGCTTCCTCTGTGCCCAACCCTGTGCTGGGCCCTAGAACAAAACAGATAATGTGACCCAGGCCCTGCCTTCCAGGAACACTGGGCCTACTTGGGGGTGCAGATGCTGAAGCAGACAATGATTACACAATATGACCAAGGCTAGGACAGAAGTGAGCACAGGGGTCTGAGGAAGCCCCAGATGCTCAGGTAATCCCTGTTTGAAGTCAGGGCAGGCTTTCCAGAGAAGGCAATACCCAGGCCTGGTCTAGAAGGACAAAGAAGAATTAGTCAAAGAGGAGACAGTGGCAGGGAAGAGCATTTCAGACATTGGGATTATCTTGAGTAAGGGCTGAAAGATTCATTCTTTTATTCGTTCATTGATTCCACTAACGTTAGTGAGCACCTAGTATGTACCAAGCACTGTGCTACCTGCTGGGAATTCAGAAGTGAACAACTAGACATGATCCATGCATTCATAGAGCGTACCTTCTACAAGGGAGTAGATGAAACTGACAAAATTTTTGTAGTGAGCAGTTCAGCATAGGAGGAATAGAGAAGTCAAAGACAGGAAAGGAGGATGAGAAGATGTGAGAAGGAAGCAGAAGCCAGATCATAGAGATTCATGTGGACCATGATATTTGGACCAGAGCAGTGGCAATGCATTGGAGAGATGAGGGTACATTGCAGAGATAGTAAAGATGACTGATTTGATTGTATCAGGGAGAGAAAGAAGTCTAGCATGACTTCCATGTTTATTTCTAGCTTGGCCAACTGGGTGAATGTTGAAGCCATTTCCTGAGATGGGGAAACACAGGAGAAGAAGCAGACTTTGGTGGGGAGCATACATTAGTTTAGGATATCTGTGGGCCTCCCAAAACATTTATTCATTAATTAACCTCACCTCTTTCTCCAAACATCTTAAAATTTCATAGATCTTTTTGTTAGGATGCTTTTGGTTGCAAGGTACAGAAAATACAACTCAAAGTGCTTTGGTAAAGGGAATTTATTGGCTTGTGTAACTGAAAAAGAATTCAGTAGTACAGTAGGATTCAGGTGACTGCTGAACCAGTCCAGCTGCTTAATGACGTCACCAAGGATCCAGCTTCTTTCCATCTCTCCATTCTGCCTTCCACAGAGCCACTCTATCCTAAGCTTAGCTCCCCGATCACAGTGTGACTGCCATCAGCAACCATTGAACAAAAGTCCTGAGCCTCACTCTAATTTGGGTACATGCCCACCTCACAACCAATCATTGTGTCCTGGGACATAAGGCTGTGCTAACTGGCTTAAGCCAAATCTGGGTCCATCCTTGGATGTAAGGGTTGTGTCAATCCCAACCAACTTCATGGCTGCTACACGTTGGATAAGGAGTGAAATGGATGCCAGGTCGACCACCAAGTACGTCATTACATTAAAACAAATGGTTTAGCTATAATAAACACTGTAAATGAGGTCAGAGGAATAAGTACCCAGTAATAATGGAGTAGCAATTGTACCAGAAGATCCAAACAAGATAAAGCTATTACAATGCAGCCAAAAAGCTTGAGTTTCTTAGAAGCCATGGCACAAAATGACAACACAACACAGGAATGAGCGCTGAAGATGGTCCTCTTGTAGCAAATTCTTCACAGTAACCAATGTCATAACAGTCACATCCCCTCTCACCTTATGTAAGTCAGGTAGAATTTGCAATTTGGCAATGCCACTATTAACAGGATAAAAGCAAAGCCAAGAAAGTATGCATGACTCACTTTGGAGGACAAATCAAGTCAATGGCAGAGCCAGGACTAGAATCCCCAATGTGTCAAATCTTGCCTATTAGCAATAGAAATAAACTCTGGCTGATTTAAGCAGAAAGGAATTTGCTAAACAGATATTAGGTAGTTCACAGAGTCTGGAAGGAATAGAAAATTGGGTACAGAGGCAATATAGCCAGGAATGATGCCCAAAGTCCCACCTCAGAAGTTTCCCAGCAGAAACACTGCTTGTGACACCACTGGAAACTGGATGCCACCATTTGCAGTGCCCACACCACCAACACTGTACACTTCCACTGCCTCTGGAAACCAGATATAGCATCTGCAGCTGCATTCACCCATCACTAGATTTCATGCATTCCCTGCTTCCTTAAACATTAACTCCTGATTCCAAAGCATAAATTAATCTAATCAGTGGAGTCTAGTCATGTGCCCAAGTCCTAGTTTCAAAGGAGGCTGGAGATGTTAGTAGGTAGCCTTTTCAGTTTCTGTGGTAGCAGGTAGGCTCTACCTCATAAGATAGCAGATTACCAAGCACAGGAAAAGAATTGGTAACCAAAAATAATAGTAAATACTCACTATATCTGGCTTACTTCCACCCTACCCAGGGCTTTCTACAACGGAGCCACATACTCTTCAACCAGTTGTTCAACAAGCCATTTCCCAAGTATGATAAGGTAGCAACACTAGGAATGCAATGTGGGGGTTGAGAGAGAGATATCCTCCCTGTCCTCCTTTCAAGCTAATCAGAGTGCTTCACCCACATGAGAGCTCTTTGGAAAATAGCACCAAATCCTCTGGAACAAGGTTAAAGACTTGGAGGGCTGCCAGAGGAGTAAGACTTGATCTGGACTTTTGAAGATAGGTAGGCTTCAGAAAGCAGGAGAAGGGGAAGAGGACATTGCATTTTTGTCCTTACCCTTAATCTTCTTATCTGGTCCCTACCTGGTTACTGTCTGTTCACATCGGAGCCAGAAAACTCTTAGGATGCCTAGAGGATGGTTAAACTTGTGTCTTAAGCGTTCCTGGACTAGAATTTAAGGACCACTGTGGGGCCACGAACAAAGAGACTTACGGTACAAAAGACTGGATAGTACAGAGCAGAGTGTCCAGCAACAGTCTCCTCCACTGTCGCCCATTTGAGTGGGTGTGCACACACACCATTTCCTTCTCCCCTCCTATGTGACCTCAGGTCAGTGAGTTCCCCTCTCTAAGTCTCAGTCTCTGCTTTGTAAAATGGAGAAAATCAATCCTATTTTGCAGGATTATGAGGATGAACTATATGCATTTACATACACATATGCATATTTATAGTGCTCAGCTCAAGGTCTGGCACATAAATGGTATTTGATGATACGATTATTTCTTGCAAAAAATCAGAGGTAGGAGGAACCTTAAAGACTCACACTCTCCTTTATCAGATGGAGTAAGAATCCCAGAGAGGGAAAAGAATTTTCCTAGGATCTCACACCAAGTTCTTTCTAGGGAAAGAACTAGAATCCATTTTTGCTAAGTCCTTCTCTAAGGCTGTTTTTCACCTTGTCTAGCTGAGTCATGTTGGGGACAAGTCATACTGTGGGGGTAAAATGAGTGGGTCACCCCTCCAATGGGTATTGGCCTGCCTTCCACAGTTGGTAGATTCATCAATTTAACACTTACAGAAAACTTCTCTGTGCCAAGATATTGCTGGACAAGTTTGGGGACCTGATTCTTAGCCCTGAGATATTTCAAGACCTGAGAAGAGATAGATATAAACACAGACAACTACAAACAACAAAGAGAGATTTGTGTGTGTGCCAGGTAGTGAGGGGGCTAAGGGGTGTCTTTAGAGGATATTAGCCTCCCCTAGTATAAACTCCATCAACCCCTCCACATCAACCACACATAAATTGAGTGACAATGATGTCATTCAATATGGATAATTATAGTTTCTCAATTTTATGTAAAATTTTACATGACTAAAACAATCCTGAGAGATTTCCAGGTATGGCTGAATGAGGAAATCAGCAAATCTTCCCACCAAAAAGTAACTATAAAGCTGGACAAAATTGATAAAAAGAACTATTTCAGAGCCCAAAGACATACAATAATCTAAGAAGCATTTATACTTTAAAAATTGCTGAACTTGGAATAAGAACAGAGGGCATCTATGGCATTCTGGCCTTGGGTTGCTCCCATCCCCACCTCTCAGCTAGATGACTAAAGTTCTGCCACAGTGGTGTAGGCCATGAGCACCAGCAGTTTATCTACCACTGTCAAAAGGAGCTCATTCAACTTGGAGCAGTGGACAATGCCATGACCAGCAGTACTGTCAGTGAAAGTGACTGATTAACAGTGGGCAAGTGAGTGAGAACCTAACAGCTGAGGTTCTACTATCCTGAGATTGTGGTCATGGTTGGGGCAAGCATATTCCTGGGCAGAACCTGAGAAGTCACAAGCTTCCTGCCTAGCCCTGAGTCTGTGTGCATGCATCTAGGTGGCTCTAAGAAGAAAGTAAAACATGGAACAGATTTGGGAACAGTGTGAACTTTGGGGTTTTTTCAATTAATTAATTTTTATTGGCAATTGTCACATAGTAATTGTACATATTTATGGGTACAGTATGATATTTCAAGACGTGCATACGATGATCAATTTGGAGTAATTAATATATCCATTACTTTAAACATTTATTATTTCTTTGTGGTGACAACATTCAAAATCCTATTTTCTAGCTATCTTGTAATATACACTACATTGTTCTTTGCTATACTCGCCCTACTGTGTTACAGAACTGTAACTTTGTACCTGTTGACCAGCCTCTCCTGGTCCCTCCCTCTATGCTGCCCAACCTCTGGTAACCACCATTCTACTGTCTGCTTCTATGAGATCAACTTTTTTAGATTCCACATATAAGTGAGATCATGCAGTGTTTGTCTTTCTGTGCCTGGCTTATTCATAATGTCCTCCAGTTCCATCCATGCTGTCTCAAATGATTTCATTTGAGAATTTATTCTGTTTTGTGGCTGAATAGTATCCATTGTGTTTATACACCGCATTTTCTTTATCCATTCATCTGTAGATAGGCATTAGGTTGATTCCATACCTTCGCTATTATGACTAGTGCTCCAGTAAACATGGGAGTGCAGATGTCTCTTCAACATACTGATTTCATTTCCTTTGGTTATAATAGGATCCAGTAATAGGATTGCTGTATCATCTTGTCAATGGAAAAGAAGACAAACTCTGTAAAATAATTTTAAGAGGTTTATTCTGAGTCGAATTTGAGGACCATGACCCAGAGCCACACCCAAGAAGCCTTGAACAAGTGGACTCACTATGGTTGGGTTATAGTTTGTTTTTATACATTTCAGGGAGACAGAGGTTACAGGTAAAGTCATAAATTAATACATGGAAGGCATACATTGGATTAGCCCAAAAAGGTGGGCCATCTCGAAGCAGGGGACTTATAGGTTATAGGTGGGTTTAAAGATTCTTTGACTTGTAATTGGTTAAAGATATGAAGCTTTGTGTAAAGGATTGGAATGTTTGAAGATAAGGAAGTCCGTTAATGAGACAGCCACTGGACATATATTTGTTGTTTAAATTGAGGACCTGCAGGTTTGTCTTGCATACCCTTAGGCCTGCTAATGGGTTCCAAAGGATGTCTCCAAGAACGGATGGGGCATGATGAGGCATGTCTGACCTCCCTCCTCTTGGCAGGGAATTAAGTTTTAGGATATCTCCTTGGCCAGGAGGTGGTCCATTCAGTCAGTGTGGGGGCAAGCCTTAAGATTTTATTTTAGTTCGCAATATGGTAGTTCTATTTTTAATTTTTTGAGGAACCTCCATAGTTTTTTTTCCATAATGGCTACACTAAATTACATTCTCACCAACAGTGTGTTAAGAGTTCCCTAAAATAGGAGGTATCAACTTACCAGACTTCAAACTTTATTATAAGGTTGTAGTAATCAAAACAGCTTGGTACTGGCACAAAAATAGAGCCATTGACCAGTG
>NW_012153374.1:390039-391724 GCF_000956105.1 Propithecus coquereli | reverse complement strand
TAAGTGCACATATAAGAATAACATCTATTGGACGTTGGGCAGGGGGGAGGGGGGAGGAGGGTGAAGGGGACGGGTATATGCATACACAAAGAGTGCAATGCGCACCACCCGAAGGATGGACATATTTGAAACTCGGACTTAGGGAGGGAGGGGGGGAAGGGCAACATACATAACCTAAACATCTGTACCCCTATAATATGCTGAAATAAAAAATAAATAAATAAATAAAAGAGTTCCCTTTTCTCTACATCCTTGCCAGTATTTGTTACTTTTTTGTCTTTTTAATAATAACCATTCTAATTGGGATAAGATGATATCTCATTGTAGTTTTGATTTGCATTTCTGATGATTAGTGATGTTGAGCATTTTTTCATATACCTGTTGGCCACTTGAATGTCTTCTTTTGAGAAATATCTGTTCAGGTCTTTTGCCCATTTTAAAATCAGATTATTTGGTTTTTTTATGGCTATCGAGTTGAGCTCCTTATATATTCTGGATATTAACCGCTTGTCAGATGCATAGTTTACAAATATTTTCATTCTTTAGATTTTATCTTCACTTTATTGATTGTTTTCTTAGCTGTGCAGAAGCTTTTAGCTTGATGTAATTCTGTTTGTCTTTTTTTTCTTTTGTCATCTGTGCCTTTGGTGTCATATTCAAGAAATCCTTGCCCAGTTCAATTTTTCTTCTAGCAGTTTCATAGTTTGGAGTGTTACATTTAAGTCTCTAGTCCATTTTGAGTTGATTTTTGTGTACGATGAGAGATAGGGGCCTAGTTTCATTTTTCAGCATATAGATATCTAGTTTTCCCAGTTCCATTTATTGAAAATATTGTCCTTTCCTCAATGTATGTTCTTGATGCCTTGTCAAAAATCCAGTTGGCTGTTAATACATGAATTTATTTCTGGATTTCCTATTCTATTTTATTGGTCTGTGTGTCTGTTTTTAAGCCAGTAATATGCTGTTTTAATTACCATAGCTTTGTAGTATATTTTGAAGTCAGGTAGCATGGTACCTCCAGCTTTGTCCTTTTTGCTCAAGATTGCTTTAGCTATCCAGCAATCCCACTACTAGGCATCTACTGAAAGGAAAAAAAGACATTCAATAATAAAGACATCTTCATTCAAATGTTTATGGCAGCACAATTCACAATTGCAAAGACATGGAAACAACCCAAGTGCCCATCAATACATGAGTGGATTAATAAAACGTGGTATATGTATACCTTGGAGTGCTACCCAACTACAAAAACAATGGTGAACTATCACCTGTTATATTATCCTGAATAGAGCTTGAGCCCATCCTTCAAAGTGAGGTATCAGAAGAATGGAAAAACAAGCACCACATGTACTCACCATCAAATTGGTACTAACTGATCAACACTAAGGTGCTCACGTGGTAGTGATATTCATTGGGTGCTGGTCAGGTGGGAGGTGGGTGGTGGGGTTGGTAAACTCACAACTAACAGATGCAGATCACATGTATGGGGGAAGGGCATGCTTGTAGCCCTGGCTTGAGTGAGGCAAAGGCATTATATGTAACCAAAATACTTGTACCCCTATAATATTTTGAAATTAAAAAAATAATAGAAAGAATGTGGAAACAACCCAAGTGCCCGTCAATCCATGAGTGGATTATCAAAATTTGGTATATGTTCACAATGGAATATTACTCAATCATAAGAA
>NW_012153374.1:388440-389679 GCF_000956105.1 Propithecus coquereli | reverse complement strand
ACACGTAACCTAAACATATGTACACCCATAATTTGCTGAAATAAAAAAAAAAAAAGAAAGAAATCTTGGAACTCCCCCAGATATTTGGAAATTTTAAAAAACACACATTCAAAGCAAATAATTTAAAAAATGGGCAGAGGACCTGAATAGACATTTCTCCAAAGAAGATATACAAATGGCCAATAAGCACATGAAAAAATGCTAAACTTCACTAATATTAGATAATGAAAATCAAAACCACAGAGACACTATCTTACACCCATTAGGATGACTACTGTCAAAACAAAACAAAACAAAATAACAAGTGTTGGCGAGGATGTGGAGAAATTTGAACCCCTATGCAATGTTGATGGAAATGTAAAATGGTGCAGCTACTATGGAAAACAGTATAATAGTTCCTCAAAAAATTAAAAATAGAGCCACTATATGATCTATCAATTCCACAGCTGGGTATACCAAAAAGAATCAAAAGCAGGATCTTGGAGAGGTATTTGTATACCCATGTTCATAGCAGCCCTATTTACGATAGCCAAAAGATGGAAGCAACCTGTATCCATCAATAGATGAACAGATTAACAAAATGTGGTATGTACATACAATGAGATACCATGTAGCAATAAAAAGAAATGAAGTACTGATACATGCTACAACATGGAAGAGCCTCAAAAACATGATAAGTAAAATAAGCCAGATGCAAAAGATTACATATTATATAATGCTATTTATATTAAATGTCAAGAGAGGGCAAATTTATAGAGCTGGAGAACTAATCAATAGTAGTCTAGAGTTGGAGGTAAGCATTCAGATTAAATGTAAACAGGCAAGAGGGAACTTTTGGAGGTGATGGAAATGTTCTAAAACTGGATTGCAGTAATGATTGCACAACCCTATAAATTTACCAAGATTTCTGCATTGTACACTGGTAACGTGAATTTTATAGCATGTAAATTATACCTCAATATAGTTGTGTTTATAATAGTCATCCTATAAAGACTTGGCTGAATTTTCAAATCGGTAATATTCCAGATGAGTAAATCCAGTGGGTTTGCTGTACATATACAGCTGCCACAAAGTCCTAGCAACCCCCCTAACTAGATTGCTGCTTTTTTTTTTTTTTTTTTCAGCAAATTATGGGTGTATATACGTTTAGGTTACGTGTGTTGCCCTTGGTTCCCCCCCACCGAAGTCCGTGTTTTAAATATGTCCATCCTTCGGATAGTGCGCATTGCCCTCCTTGTG
>NW_012153374.1:387034-387665 GCF_000956105.1 Propithecus coquereli | reverse complement strand
GTCTTTCCTCCTGACTGCCTCAAAAAAAATTGGAACTGAAACTAGACCCCTACCTCTCACCTCTCACAAAAATCAATTCAAGGTGGATAACAGACTTAAACCTAAGATTGCTGCTTTTAAGCTACACAGTTTTCTGCAATCTTGAAGAGTGGGAGTTTTCTTAGTGCCCAAGCAAGGGAAGGGTATTCTAGGCAATGGAAACATCATGAATGAAAGCATTTTGACTATAAAAAGCCTGGAGGATTCAGAAACTGTAAGTAGTGCAGTATGTCTGAATTATAGGATTCAAGTTGAGAGGGAGGAAGGAAAACCATAAATAAGCTGTGGCCTGTCTATACCCACAATTCCTGGACAGCCTTCAACACTGGGATGAGGAGCTTTGGCTTTACCCTGGGGGCAGTAGGGGGCCTGTGAAGAGTTTAGGCAAAAGATTGACATGATCAGATTTGCAGATTAGGAAGAGCTCTCTAGAGGCTGCTATAGAAAATGGATTGGAGGGGAATAGCCTGCAATCTTCTATTATGTTCTGGACACTGTGATAGCCTCTGAAGATAGAATAGTGAACTAGACAGACAAAAGTCTTTGTTCTCCTTGTGTAAATCTTGGAACTCCCCCAGATATTTGGAAATTT
>NW_012153374.1:376155-386669 GCF_000956105.1 Propithecus coquereli | reverse complement strand
GGGGGGGAACCAAGGGCAACACACGTAACCTAAACGTATGTACACCCATAATTTGCTGAAATAAAAAAAAAAAAAAGTCTTTGTTCTCATGGGGCTAGTAGGGAAAAGAACAGAATAACCACATAAGAAATATAAAAACAATTAATTTCAGAAAGTAATAGATGTTATGGAGGAAATGAAATAGGTTAAAGAAGGAGTGTCTGGTGGGGCTTCTTTGGATAGATAAGTCTGGGAAAGCCTCCCCAAGGAGATGACATTTCTGCTGAGACCCAAATGAAATGGGTATTGATTGCTTGTTATGTGTCAGGTACTGTTCTCTGTTAGGGATACAGCAGTGACAAGACAGAAAAATGACTGTCTTCATGAAGCTTACGTTACAGCAGGGGCAGGGGGCAGTGGGAAAGGACTGAAAATATACAAACAGAGCTGAGATGGAAAAATAAAGCAGGGTAAGGCAACAGAGGTTCTGAGGAAGGGAGTGTGCATTATTTTAGACAGGGTGGTTGGGCAGGTAAGTCTTCACCGAGAAGTAGATAATTGAGCAACTAGAGTGATCAACCATCTGGTTTTCCCAGCACCAGCCTGCTTTTAGCACTGAAAATCTCACAACCTGGGAAACCCTTCAGTTCTGGCAAACCAGGGCAGTTAGTCACCCTAGGAATGGAAGAAGCTAAGTAAGAAAGCCATGCAATTATTTGGAAGAAAAGTGACCCAGATAAAAGGAACAGCCCCACCGACCTGACACACTTTTCCTCTTCCACTGCAGCAGAATGGGGAGGTGTCTTTTCACAGCACTTCCACCTACATACAACCCAACTAAAAAGGAAGGAAACTGGAAGGAGTAAGCTAGTCTTGAAAGTTTGGGGAGGGCAAATGGTGCCTGAGTTCAACGTTATGTGTTTGTGCCCTCACTCCTTACGCAGGTGCTAGAATAGTTCAGAACTGAATAAATACATTGAAAAACTAGGGTGTACTCACACATTTATTTGATGTTCAACAAATCTGAAGATAGTTACTCAATGCAATGTTGAAAATAAATTCTTGGATGGTGTCTTTGTGGCACTTTTATAAACTTGAGTTCATGGACCTGTGTCCTTCCTTTGCTATGCCCTTGCATGAATGCCAGGCTGCAGAATGTGGATCTTACTCTGTTGGCAGTGAGTCAACACTGAGTAGTTCTGAACAGGGGCAAGTTACAATGGCAGAGGAGGGTTTTCAAGGGAATCAGGTGGTATTGTGGAGGACAGAAAGGAGAAGGTTAATGCTCAAAGAAGACAGATCAACCAGGAAGACCCATGGGAGGGAGCTCTCAGTTGACCGTCTATATTACTGGATCTAACTGAAGGCAAATCTGGAAGCCAATTCCATGTTAGCCTGGGACCCTGGCCCGTGGAATGATGAGTGCTGGAGTAGAGACTCCACAGACAGAGGAAGCCTACCAAATTTAAGTAGTATTGGTGCTTCTTGCCCCCAGCCTGACCTAATGCCCTCTGACCCTCTCCTTTTGTAAATCAATCCCCATTTTGGAAATGGATTTGTGGAATTCATTCATAGGGAGACCAACAAGTCTCAGTGGAGTTGCCTCCCTGGGAGATTACTCTCTTAACCATCCTTATCCCAAAGAAGTACCTCTCACAGATGATAATATTTCAGGCATCAGGAAAAAAGGACAGTGAGAGAGATTTTATTTTTGGCTGGAAGGAGTGGGGAGACTTCTTGCTAACCTGCTCAAATTAATTCAAATCTATTTCAAGTTGACATAAAAGAAAGTCACAGTCAGCTTCTGGAATGAGTTTTCCATCCATGGAGCTAAGTATGGATTATTCCTTGACAGGCACCTTGGGGGAGAGTGGAGGACAGTCCTTCTTTGGGTGGACAGTTGGTTTCAGATAAATTCCAAGGTCTTTTCCAATCTTGAGATGCTGGGCTAATGACGTTAGCAATGAGTCTTTCCTCCTGACTGCCTCAAAAAAAATTGGAAGCTTTACTCTTGGTCTTGATGGGGTCTTTTAATCTACAGGAGCTGGCCCAGGGCTTGAGTGGTTATTCTCATTGGGTCATACCCTACCCAGGTCCTGGACTCATCTTATTATACCATCTGCTATCCTTCTAACCTCTATTGCTGTTCAACTGCATTGAGGAGAGCCTGGAAGCATGTAAGAAATGCAGAATCTCAGGTCCCACTCAGACCTGATGAATTAAAGTCTGCTTTTTAACAAAATTCCCAGGTGATTCATAGGCATACTGATACTCAGAAGCACTGATATCAAGACTAAATTTCATTAACCATCATATTCTCAGTGTCTAGCCAGCATCTAGGCATACTAGGTGCTCAATAAATGTTTTTAAATAAATTAGTTACACATTCCGATATCACCCATGCTCATCAAAATTTTCCTTCATGCAATTCCACTCTGAAGCACATTTCCTAAGGAAACTCTTGCTCATATGTACAAGGAGATAGGTAAAGAAACACTCACTGAAGCAATAGTTGGTATGGGGAAAATTGAAAAGAGCCTAAATAAACCAGAGCATGGATAAATAAAACATGATCTATTCCTTCACTGGAATACTAAATAAGAGTGAAAAGTACTGAGTAAAAGTGGCAGGCATTATTATAGATAAAACTCAAAACTATAATCTTGAGTGAAAAATCAAGTTACAGAGTGATGCATTTACTATGGTACCCTTTATACTTAATTATAAAACCTGTAAAACAATACTCTATGCTGTTTATGGATAGATCAATATGCAGTGAAAGTATAAAAACTTGAAAGGAAATAACAAACAACAAATTCAGGATAGTGGTGGCCACTGGGCAGAGAGGAAGAGAGGAGAGTTTCAGGCCCCACACCTGGCTGGTTTAGGTCATTCTGGATTGGAGACAGAGAGTACAGCTTCATAGTCAACCTGTGTCTGAGTCCCAACTGACCTGAGGGGGAAATGTTCTGGGTGGCCACACAGGGTTGTGAAATGTGTGCAGGGCACAAAATTGTCAAGTCAAAAGGGTAAGTGAGGACTAAAATTCAGGCCACGCTCCACTTTTCAAGTCCCACCCACACAGGACTGGGGCCCCCCAGAAAGGAGGCCCTTTCCTTATTCATCTGCCTGAATGGCTCACCTTTCTCTCATGTATACAAGGGCATACTATAGGCTGTCAGGTGTCCTGGTAATGTTCTTAGTCTCTGTTGATTCACTCTGTCACAGTAATGTAAACCATATGTACTGGTTTTCAGTTTTAGAATCAACCTATATACAAAGCCTAATAGATTCAGTTATACTTAGAATAGAAATGTTATCAATGTTGAAAATGTAACAGCAAAAGAACGACTATCAGAAGGTGAGAGGTGGAAGAAGAAAACTCTAACATCTTCATCTTCTATAGATGGAGTTGAGATACTGATTACCAGTAATGGAACAAACATAAATGAATTAGGCTTTTAACTGAAGAGGTTAGAAAATAGTTTACAAAAAATAAACCTGAGGAAGCAGAGAAGAATGGTAAAGATCAACATAAATTAATTGAAAAATTAAGAAATGGAGGTATAGAATTCATAGTTACAAAGGTAACCAGAACAAAAAACAAAATAATAATAATATCTGATACAGCTCCCCATCGATCCAGCATAGGCCCCAGGGCACATCTCTCCACAGGCTCTTTTGGCTCCCTCTTCCCCTCCACTAAGTACCCCCTGCCTCATGCCCTGGAGCAACCAAACAATGCAGACAGGGCCCCTCCCTGTTTGTCTCTATTTCTCTAACATTATCTTCATTCTCTGTCTCTTGATTATCTCTTCCTTCTCTGTATCATTATTCTCTGCCTTTCCAAGTCTTTGTATCACTCTACATGTCTGTTGCTCCTTCCATTTGTCTGTGTTTTTCTGTAACTTTGGCTCTGCTTTCCTGGTACCTTCCCCACAGGTTCCAAACCTGCACAAGCCCATCCTGTTTTTACAAAGAAAATACCTCTTCCTATACTATGCGTGGCTCATCAGCATCTTCCCCTCACCCAACCTCAACCCAGAGCACAGCCAAGCTTCTCAAAAGAGGAATGTACACTCTGGTGCTTGGCCTCATCTCATCTCCCCTTCAACTCTCACCCGTCCCTGCAAGCAGCCTCACCCTGATCCCTCTGCTCAATCTACTCTGGGATGGATAGTAAGGGCTCCTTTCTCTTATCTCTAGTAATTCTTTCTTCCTGAGAGACCCTCTCTTCCTACTCTTTCTCTTTTTCTCCTCTTTTTCTCGCTCCTCTCCTTTGCCCTCCTCTCCTTCTTCTCCTTCTCTTCCTCCTAGCTTTCTCTCCCCAGCCCTTCACTCTGCCCAGCCTCGCCATTGAGGCTTGGGGTTCCTTGGGGCTAAGCCAGAGCTCCCTTTTCTTCTCTCCTCTCCCTACTTTGCACAATTCCCCTGGGTAACCCCATTTGCTCTTGTTGTATCAACCACCAGCCTCAGTCATATTCTTACTCCTTCAAACTCTGAGGAAGCTACAGCCCCAGTCCCCTTCCTACCTCTAAAACACACCACAGGACATTCTGCCCACAGTTTGGAAGAATCACAACCCCTAATACTTGTTTGTGGGCACGGGACCACCTAGCCACATCCTCCCTTGAAACTCTGTCTTCTTCTGGCTGCCATAACACCACTTGCCCCTGCCTTCCTCTTACTTCTCTAGCAGCTCCTTCTCAAGCTTCTTGCTGGCACACTTTTCTGCCTCTGTTTGCCCCTTAAACACCCACATCCTCAAGGCTCTGATCTCTCCCTCTCTAAATACCCTCTGAGAAAGGTCTATCTATGGCCATACTATCTATGGCCATGGCTTGGTAGAGGAGGAGACCCTGGGGTGAGTCCTGAGAGATGTACAGAAAATTCCTGTGGCAGCTGTAAGGCTCAGGGGCATGCAGCATATGACCTTGTTGGAGACAAGGCCTGGCTGTGGCCTCCTGGACCCAGAGAGACAATGGAGAACTTGACAAGGCTGCAGGCACAGGACATTAGATATATGTCTTGCATTTAACGATTTTATCCTGCATTCTGTATTGACTATCAGGACCTCTTTAATATGCCATATTCAGCTTTTTTCAAGAAATTACTAAATTCGGCAGTTGGAGCTACTTTTCAGCTGCAGTAATTGGCTCTTAAATTGCTTAAAGGGTAACACTACTTTTTGCAGTCTAAAAAACCTTACCTCCCCAAATAAAGACAAATCATAAATTGTTCAGACAGTCCCGTATGGTTTTTCTGCAGGTTTACCTGAAGGAAGATCAAAAGGAGTGACTGAAAATTATAAGTACTTATTTTGCATATTTAAGAAAAGAAATGACTGTTCTTTGGCCAAAGTCCCAAGCTGTGAATACTATTAATTAGTGATAACTTTGGATCTACATATATATGTTGATATGTAGACATATATATGTGTGTGTGTGCATATATATATATATATATATATATGAAAATCATCCAATCAGTGAATGATAGCCTCACTTCAGTAACTACAGTTCTGAGAGTTAGCATATCAATGACACCCCAAACTTCTGAAAGTCTATCAGAAATACTCAGCCCTAAAACTCAGCCAACTAGTGATAACGCCCTCCCAAAGTCAGCCAATCAGTGACAGCCCCACACTTCCAAACAACAGCCAATCATGTACTCCAGCCGCCATGTTCCGAAAGTCGCCCCTCGACACCTACCTTAGTCCAGATAGCACAGGAACATGCTGAAAGTCTGTCAGCCCCTCAACACTCCGCTTCTCAATGTCAGCCAATCCCTGAAGGCCAGGCTTCCCAAAACCTTCCCAAAGCTTTGTTCTGGAAGACTGTGCCTTACAAGTACAGTTCTCCTTTGCAGGCAAACAGGAAGGTCATCATTTTGCATCAGATATCAAGTTCAATTTATTGTTGGCTCACAGGTTCATGCTCCATTCAACAACTCAACCTCTATTTACTGTTAGTTAGGAGTTGAGACTTAACTACTGACAGATATACTTTTCAGTTCTTGTAGTGGTTGCTTTATCTATTTTTACTTGTGTATATTTGAATCTTAAAATGCCAAAACATAAGTGTAAATTTCGTGTAAATTTTCCAAACAATGGACATTTATTAAGTGAGGGAAAAATCCTTTTGAAGGTCTGGATACAGTACGTAATTTTGTTCATTCAGTATCAAAAATGGTAGAAAACCAGATATAAACCAGCATATAACAGCTAAGCCTAAGAGATATGATTTTCTGAATTAGTACCAAAGAAAGTGATAAAATAACAGATATTTGATGAAGATAAATTCAGGTGAAAAAAATAATCACAGCAGAAGCTGTAATGGTCTTCTACTCTGTTTATCATCATCAGTCTCACATCTCAATTGATGATTTGAACATACTGCTACCAGAAGTATTTTCTGATTCCGAAATTGAAAACAAATTTTCAAGTGCCGGAATGAAATCTATTGCAATAATCTAAAATGTAATAGCTCTATTTAGTATTACAGAGATTATCAAAGATCTAAACACTTCACCTTTTCTTATGCAGAGCCACTGATGCACCTACTCACAATGAAGAAAAAACTTTCCCTTTGCTTTTGCAATATTTTTGAGAGGATAAAGGCTTGTGAGTAAACTCCTTTCTAAATCAAACTTCAGAAACGAAAGCAAATTTTTGCAGAGATTCTCTTATTGAGTTAGGATTTAATGATGAAAAATGTACTGTTTTTGGTGGAAATAATACAAACATTGGTGGATATTTGCATAAAGGTATAGACAATATTTATTCAAAGTTGGAACAAAATATGCATGATTCTAGGGAAGATGTCCTGCCCATGTTCTGTACAATGATGCTCAAATAGCATCTGATGTCCTTTCTGTTAACATCGAAGTAATTGTCATGAAATTGTTCTGCTACTTTGGCATTTACACTGTTCAAACTGAGCAAATAAAAGATTTTTAAAATTTAAAAAGATGTTGGCATCAGTTTTCTTCAATTCTTATGCATTCAAACATTTGTTGGCTCTCTTTAGCAGATACGGTTGAGAAAATCCTCAGTTTATTTGAAGCACTTAACTTATACTTTAATTCTGAAGAAGAGGCCCCCAAAATTCCTGTTGACTGTTTTAATAACCCATTGAGTGAGGCCTACTTGTTTCAGGTTCATAGCTGTCAATATATCTTTAATAATAGAATTTCAAACTGACAGAAGAGCAGATAGTGTTATTAAGATAATACATTGTTTAAAGGGATTTTATTGCATTAAAGAAAAATTAATAAAATATTTATTCATTTAAGTGTCAAGATTATTCTTGAAAGGGACAACATTACTTATAAACAGGAAAAGAAATTCCAAGTTGGAGTGGATAATTACCATGGCACTTGCCATGACTATCTTTTGATATGGATTTCATCCCATGAAGAATCCGATTCTTTTACACAGATGCTACTAAATACTCTTCCAGCATGGGAACAAGTAGAGTTATCATGCGTAGTTTTGAGGAAAGGAATAAAAATTTATGATAATGCTGTTTTTTTCAATGGACAACATTTTTTAAAAAAATTGTTTCAAAAAATGCAATTTAGGCCGGGCGCGGTGGCTCACGCCTGTAATCCTAGCTCTCTGGGAGGCAGAGGCGGGCGGATCGTTTGAGCTCAGGACTTCGAGACCAGCCTGAGCAAGAGCGAGACCCTGTCTCTACTAAAAATAGAAAGAAATTAATTGGACAACTAAAAATATATACAAAAAACTAGCCGGGCATGGTGGCGCATGCCTGTAGTCCCAGCTACTCGGGAGGCTGAGGCAGGAGGATCGCTTGAGCCCAGGAGTTGGAGGTTGCTGTGAGCAAGAGCGAGACCCTGTCTCTACTAAAAATAGAAAGAAATTAATTGGACAACTAAAAATATATACAAAAAACTAGCCGGGCATGGTGGCGCATGCCTGTAGTCCCAGCTACTTGGGAGGCTGAGGCAGGAGGGTCGCTTGAGCCCAGGAGTTTGAGGTTGCTGTGAGCTAGGACGACGCCACGGCACTCTAGCCCGGGCAACAGAGTGAGACTCTGTCTCAAAAAAAAAAATGCAATTTAATCCTAAAGAATGGAAAAACAAGTTATACCATGAAAGATAGTATTATGTGCTTCAACGAATCAAATTTGAAGAGAAAATATCAGAGTTGTTAACTTTATGCCAGTACATGTACAGTATACTGGCTCATAATGCTAATATTCAGCATGTTTTTAAAGAATGTTTAATGAACAAAAAAACCAAAATAAATTAGATGTGATCAGTGTAGAAGCCATTTTACAATATAAGGGAAACAGACTAACTGCATGGAATTTTATAAGCAAATTATTCTAAACTAGGAACGGTTAATGAGAGCCAAATCATCATAGAACTATAATTAAAGCAAAAGGTATATATAATAATTTAGATATTTATAATTTACTTTAGATAAACAAATAACTTTTTAGTATAAGTATATCCCATGCAACATTTTTCTTTTATCTCAATATAGATATGCGTAGGAGACTAGCAGTTAAATTTAACTGGTTGTCCTATATTTTTATTTGCTAAATCTGGCAACCCCATTCATAAGGAAAATGTGTCCCAATCTAGTAATTGAAACTCTAGAACACACACATTTAGAAAACCTTGATATAAATGTAACTCTAAGGAATACCTTTCTATGACTCTCTTGAAATTATAAAGGTGAATTAGGGTCACAATGAGCCTACTGTACTAATGTAGTAGTCTCAACTTTAAGGCAGTTAGGAGCCTACTTAAACTGAAAAGAATTGCCCTTGGTTGGAGAGAAGACGTGTGGAAAGGCCTAAGTGAAGTGATGAGAAAACTCTAGTGTGGGCAGAGCTGAGGAGAAGACACTAGTTTGGGGACGGCTGAGAAGGATGTTGGTTCTGTGCACTGGCAAGGGGACATAAGGAACAGAGACAAAGAGAAGCAAGGTCTGAATGAAGATGAGTTATTTTACTCCTACCCAATTAAAGATGTCTGTGGGACATTCAAGCAGAGATGTGTGGCAGGCAGTTGGATATGTGAATTTGGAGCTAGAGAAGAGAAGGATCCAATGTTAAGAAGAACTAGTGAGAGAGGTATTGCAGAGAAGATCCCTGGAATAGGCAATGCTGAATAAATAACTGCCTGTATAGACTAGAAGGACTCCCACTTCTTATGCACCAAGCCTTACTATGTAACTGCCTATATGTTGGGAAGGACATTGGCCTGAACATGGCAGATTCTAGGCTGGCTTCTAGGAATGGAAATAATCCTGATGTGAACTAAAGTAACTAGATTTGTGTCCATTCTGTCTGCAGGGGCAGAGAAGGACCTGAGTCAGAGCATGGTTGACCAGAAGCCTGAAAGTAATGAGGAGGACCCTGGAGTATGAATAGGGGTTTCTGCTTAAATAAGTGGAGAGTGGCAGGTTGTGCCTGGTATGGTCTTCAGTGTGCCAAGCAGAGTCAGGTTGGGAGTTGCCCTTATATGTACTGGGTGGAGTAAGGGTCTTGGTATGTGATGGGCCTGAACAAGGAGTGTGTGCCTCTGGATGTGACTGAGATAGTCACAGAAATAAGCAGAACCAAGATAAAGGGTTCTCAATATTAAAAGGGGTTGTCCTGGCACATGTGTGAAGCACTTCAGGGCCAGGTTTGTGTTGAGGGACAGGGAGAAAGATCCTGTATTGGGCAAGGCACTTTTATAAACTTCTGCCATCTGGATTTGAGATTTTACAGAAATCTCTGTGGGTTGATGATGTGGTATGAGCCAAAACTAAGAAATTCTTCTCCATCAAGTTTTGCCTGAACTATATACAAATGTGTGAATTTTTCTCTGCACAGAGTCTCCTAATCTACTGGAATTCCTGGCCTGACAGGGAGAGATCTTTCTTACTATCTGTACAGCTGAGCACTTGTAAGTCAATTTTTTCTCAAACTCTCTAAGGTAAAAGACTCTTTGTGATAGGATTCAGCAAATATTACATAATATTTTGCCAAGAATATAAGCATTTTTGTGCAAGCTGTGTTTTCAAAAATGATTGAATTTTGTTTATTGTGGATAATCATAACACTATGGTAACCAAATCCATTGTGTATGAAACTTCTGTGTCTGTGTCATCCAACCTACTGGAGAGTAAGAAACCATATCTGGCCCAGCTCTAGTCACATGCAGCTCAAAGATACATGTGAAACATCAAGACAACAGCCACAATGCAGAAAATTTAACATCTGTGTAAAGGAGGTTGATAGCAACACAGCCACATGATCAGTCTCCATGGAAACACAGGATGTCAGAGCTGCATAGAACTACCAAGTTGAACTCCCTCAGTTTTCAGATGAAGAAACAGGCCTGGTTTAGCTTTGTTTCATAAGCATTTACTGACACCTATTGTGTTCTGGGTGGTGTTCAAGATGTATGGGAGACACAGATGATGAAGACAGGTCTCTGCTCTTGAGCAGCTCAAAGTGTTGATGGGGAGACACATGGACAGACAATTTCAATCATAATCTTTTTTTTTTTTTTTT
>NW_012153374.1:365924-373305 GCF_000956105.1 Propithecus coquereli | reverse complement strand
AAAAAAAAAAAAAGAAAAGAGGAAGTGAAAGGCCTTTTTCTGAGCTCTGTACCTTTCTCACCTGGGCAGAGTTTCACTTCCAGGGCACCCCTGTGGGGAAGAAAATAACAAGAGACTTCTAATAATCTTTCCCTGGACATTGTCTCCTAACCATAATCTACACAGTATTTTAAAGATTTTTAAGAATACAGGGACAAGTAGAACCACAAAAAAAAGATGGCACCTGTGAAACAAAATATGCATTATTATGGGAGAGTGTGATTTAATTAAAAGAGTGTGGGGCTGAGGAATCACATAGACCTAAGGCCTTGTGGTCTTAAGCAGATAACCTAACCTCTGTGACCTTCGGTTTCCTCATTTGTAAAATGAGGCTAAGGAGTTTAATTAAGTTTCTAATAGGATCAAATATTAATCAAATGTTTGAAAAAAATTGATTGCTAACATTTTCTAGACTTATACTTAGTATAATAAGATCTGAAGGCTAAATTTAAAAGCTTAAGCTTGACTCACTAGGAGGAATCACAGAACTGGGTATATAGTCATACTTATGGCTAAAATTTGTTGCAGTGAAATGATACAAACAAAATCTGCAAAAGGAAAAAGAATTTTGAACAAAGTCTGGAGGAAACCAGGCACAAGCTTCCAAGATTCCTCTCTCAGTGGTGTCACACAGGACGTGCTTAATTCCTCCAGCAAGAAGGTATGATAACACACGTGAAATCTTGTCTTCTAGGGAATCTCTTCAGAGATTCAGTGCCCAGGGATTTTACTGGAGACTGATCATGTAGATACCCTTTGCCTAGCGTGTGCCAAAATTCCAGATACCCAGAAGGAAAACAAGTATTCAGCATAAGCCACAGCTCTGGGAGTGGTGGAAACCCTCCTGAAATCCAGGTTTTCACATGCCATCCAGGGCCAGCCTTGCAATCAGGTCTTTCAAAGGATAGCTACAGACCTGCTATGTTGACTCTTTCCAGCACACTTAAAAATTCATATCTCTAGCCATGGTGGCTCCTCTAAACTCCAGGTCTCATATATCCAACTGCCTACTGGATAACTCCACTAAAGTCTCAAAGACATTTCAGATTTGTCATCATAGCTGCCAATTATTGAAAATTTACTCTGCCCCAGCACTATTCTAAGCACTTTACATGTACTAAATTTTTTAATCCTCAGGGAAATCACATGAAGTGCTATTATTATCTGCATTTTGCAAATAAGAAAACTGAGGCACAGAGAGAGTTAACAACTCACCCCCAGATTATATAGTTAGTAATTCATGGGATTGGTATTCAATTCCAGTCAATCATACTCCAGAACCCATGTTCTTAATAACTACTCAATATTATCTCAACATATTCAAAATCAAGCTCATGAACTTTTCCCTCAACTCTGTTCCTCTTCTAGGTTTCCCTATCTCTATGACAATCATCACCATCCACTCTTGCCAGGTAGCACCCATCCTTGATAACTTTCTTTCAAGTCATCACCACCCATAACCGATCATCATTAAGTTATATCTATTTTTCTCTTAAATATCTCTTGAGTCTATTCCAGTTTCTCCATCTTTCATCTTTACCTTCACTAGGCTAATGCAAGCTACCATCGTGTGGATCAATGCAATAGCGTCTGCATTGATCCCTAATCTTATGGACCATGTGGATGTAGTCAATCACCTAGAGATTGTGGAGTAACAAGACAGAAGAAACCTGAGCCCCAGACAAAATTCACAGAGCCAATCTGCTAAGTTTCATGTGCAACTTTTACATGAAAGAAAAGTCTATTTCTGTCTTGTTTAAGCTGCTGTTATTTTGAGTTTTTGTCAAATGCAGCCATAGTTATATCCTAGCTGATATAAAGTGTTTGTTTCTTATGATACACATGCTCAGGACAGGCCACAGGACTATGCATTGAGGTGCTAGAAATATTATTTTACATGGAAATAACATTGATATAGCATGAAGGAGAATATAAAACTTAAATAAATTTTTAAGATAAAACATAAGATTTCAAAGAAATCCAATTTCCCACTTGTAGCAGGCTTTCTCTAGCTCTGTCCCCAGATTCTCCTAGGTATCAATTCACTCTGCTTACTCACTATAATGGTAAAGGTTGAGCATCCCTTTCTGGGGCACACAGCTATCAGTTCCTGAAGGCCACAAAAGCTTCCCTTCCAATCACTGATTTGGAGATAATGAAGCCAATTAGATAAGTTTGGTAACAAACAGATTTCATGGGTAGCATTGCTCAGGATGGAAATATATCATATTAAAATAAGGAGAAATTGTTAGATTCAGAAATATGTATGGGACAAGTACTTGTGAGAGATTCTATGTGGCCAGGCATTTTGAGAACGTTTTGTACATTATATTTCACTGGTAGAATAAAAATATATTGAACTGAGGGATTAGATGAATATAATATTGTCAACAAGAACATATCTCAAAGCAATAAGATGTTTGGAAATGCAGAATTGATGCAATAATAATAATAATAATAATAAGAGCTGGTCTAGCATGTAAGGAGCATGGAAATCATCACTCCATCCTAAGAACAACTAAACAGCTGGACAAATGCAAAAATAAATAACTCTTCTTAGATCAATCAGATAAGTTAGATTAGAGGGCAACCCTTGACACTCAAATTGTAGAGACAGACGAGCAAAGATAAAGAATCACAACTTACCAAAGCAGAAACTCTGAGCAAAAACCTTCACGGGAACCAGTGCGAGGTAGAAAAATCCAAACTTTAGCCAATTCATGAAGCTCAGGGTGGGCAAATCTGAGAGTAAAAAATTTGAGGGAGACCCAGTCATAGGGAAGGTCCCACAGTTTTGTGAGTTTTAACTCTAGGAGCTTGACCTGATTCTCACAGTGAATATTGGAGAAAAAAAAATCCCCTTGTGCTTCCAGCAGGGGCAGGGTAAAAGGAACCAGTTTAGAAATATGCCAGAGCATTCTGCGGTTCTTCTTAACAAGGCCCTCCCTCAAGAGAAACCATTCTATCAGAGCCTAAAATATTGGTTTTATCAGAACCTAACCAACTTTAGAGAAGAGAAATAACCAATTCCTATTTTCTGTACTCTTCCTTGTCGGGGGAGGAAAATACTCAACTCCAGCCCATTCTAGCAATTCTGTCCCTCGTAAGGGGAAGAGAAAAACTAAGGATCTCTTGTCAAGTTCATATTTCAGAGGCACAGGCTTACTGAGATCTAATCATGAGGCCATAGAATGCTCCCTCTCCCCCAACACCTTACCACCACATTACTAAAGGCTTGCTTACAGCAGTTCTTTTTACCTAGTTTATCATGTCTGGCTATCAAGAAAAAAATTACAAGTCATACTAAAAGCCCAAAAGCACAGTTTGAGGAGACAGCAAACATAAGAATCAGTCTCAGATATGGCAGAAATGTTGGAATTACCAGACTGGGAATTTAAAACATCTATGGTTAACATGCTATGATGATTAATTTTTTTTTTTTTTTTGAGACAGAGTCTCACTGTGTTGCCTGGGCTAGAGTGCCGTGGCATCAGCCTAGCTCACAGCAACCTCAAACTCCTGGGCTCAAGCAATCCTTCTGCCTCAGCCTCCTGAGTAGCTGGGACTATAGGCATGCGCCACCATGCCCGGCTAATTTTTTCTATATATTTTTAGTTATCCGATTAATTTCTTTCTATTTTTAGTAGAGACGGGGTCTCACTCTTGCTCAGGCTGGTCTCGAACTCCTGAGCTCAAACAATCCGCCCGCCTTGGCCTCCCAGAGTGCTAGGATTACAGGCGTGAGCCACCACACCTGGCCTATGATGGTTAATTTTAAGTATCAATTTACCTGGGTCATGAGGTGTCCAGATATTTGGTCAAACATTATTCTAGGTATTTCTGTAAGAGTGTTTTGGGTGAGATTAACATTTAAATCAGTAGACTGAGTAATGTAGAGTGCCTTCCTTAATGTTGGTAAATCTCATCCAATTAGTTTAAGGCCTGAATAGAACAAAAAGGCTGATCTTCCCTCTGATAATTCTTTCTGCCTGACAGCCTACAAACTGGGATGTCAGCTTTTTTCCTGCCTTTGGACTTGGACTGAAACATCAGCTGTTCCTGGGTCTCAACCTTGCCAGCCTTCAGACTGGAACTACACCATCAGCTATCCCAATTCTCAGGCCTTTAGACTGAGATTTTTTAAAAAAATCTTCTCCTGGGTCTCTAGCTTGACAACTCACCCTGCAGATCTTGGAACTTATCAGCCTTCATAATCACATGAGCCAATTGCCTATAATAAATTATATATTGGTTCTGTTTCTCTGGAGAACCTGACTATCACATATGCTAAGGTCTCTGATGATAAAGTAGAAAGCATGAAAATATTGGTGGGCAATGTAAGCAGAGAGATGTAAATTCTAAGAAAGAATAAAAAAAGAAATGCTAGAGATAAAAAAACACTGTAACAGAAATGAAGAATGCATTTGAGGGGCTCATTAGTAGATTGGACATGGCTATGGAAAGAGTACCTGAGCTTCTCACTGATTTCTACAGTGTGAGAAAAAAAAGAATTTCTGAGCTTTATGATATGTTAATATAAACTTCCAAAATGGAAAATCAGAGAGAAAAGCAAAGACTAAAAAAAGAAAGAACACAATATCCAAGAACTGTGAGACAACTACGAAAAGTATACATATACATAATAAGAATACTAGAAGAGAGAGGGGGATTCAGAAAATATTTAAAGTAATGATGACTGAGAATTTCTCCAAACTTAATTCCAGACACCAAGCCACAGATTCAGGAAGCTCAGTGAACACCAAGTAGGATAAGTTCCTTAAAATTATACTTAGGTGTATCATATTCAAACAGCAGAAAATCTGTCAGCCAAGAATCCTGCAAAACTAAGTTTCATAAATTATGGAGAAATAAAGAATTTTCCAGACAAGCAAACACTAAGGGAAGTTGTCACCATTAAACCCACCCTACAGGAAATGCTCAAATGTGCACAATGCAGGGACCACCACACTAGATACCTACCAGTGTAAAAACACCCAAAAGTTATAGCTCACAGCCCTATAAAACAATAGCACAAGAGGAAAAAAAAACAATAAAGTATCATCCAACATAATGAACAGAACAACATCCCACATATCAATATTAACACTCAACATGGATGGTCTGAATACCACACTGAAAAGACATAGACTGGCTGAATACATGAAAATCACAACCCAAATATTTGCTGTCTCTAAGAAACCCATCTAAACCACAAGAACTCACACAGACTCAAGGTTAAGGGACAGAAAATAAATCTCCCATGCAAATGGAATCCAAAAGCGAGCAGATGCAGTCATTCTCCTATCAGATAAAATAGACTTTAAATCAACAATGGTAAAAAAAGAAAAAGACAAAGGGAGCAATTCAACAAGAAGACATAACAATCCTAAATATATATGTACATAACACAGGAGTTCCCAGTTTCATAAAGCAAATTCACATAGATCTAAGAAAAGAAATAAACAGTAGCATCTTAATTGCTAGGGACTTTGTTCCACTGACAGAACTGGACATATCATTGAAGCAGAAAATGAATAAAGAAGCACTGGACTTAAACAGGACTCTAAAACAAATGGATCTACTACACATTTATAGAACATTCTATTCAAAAACTACTGAATACAATTTTTTCCCATCAGCACGTGGGACATTTTCCAAGACTGATCATATCTGAGTCGACAAAACAAGTCTCAGGAAATCCAAAAAAATCAAAATTATATCATGTCGTCTTCTCAGACTACAGTTGGATAAAACTAGAAATTAATTCCAAGAGAAACACTCAAAACTGCACGAAGTTATGGAAATTAAACAACCTGCTGCTGAATGATCCTTTGGTCAATGATGAAATTAAGATGGAAACAAAAAGATTCCTCAAACTGAATGACAAAAGGACATAAGCTTTCAAAAATCTATGGAATACAGCAAAAACAGTACTAAGGGGAAAATTCATAGCCTTAAATGCCTACATCAAAAAGATAGAAAGATCACAAATTAACAACCTAATATCACATCACAAGAAACTAGAAAAAAAAGAAATTTTATAAAAAGACATTTGCACTTGAGTGTTTACAGCAGCACAATTCACAATTGCAAAGATGTGGAAGCAATCCAAGCGCCCATTAATACATGAGTAGAGTGGATTAATAAAATGTGGTATGTGTATAACATGGAGTACTACTCAGCCATAAAAAATGGTGATACAGTATCTTTTGTAAGAACCTGGATGGAACTGGAGACCATTCTTCTAAGTGAAGTATCACAAAAATGGAAAAACAAACACCACGTGTACTCAGTACTAATTTGAAACTAATTGATCAACACTTATGTGCACATATGGAAGTAAAACTCAATGGAAATCAAGTAAGTGAGGAAAGGGGATGGATAAATTCACACCTAATGGGTACATTGTACACTATCTGGGTGAAGGGCACACTTATAACTTTGACTCAAACTGTACAAAAGCAAATTATGTAACCAAAACTTCTGTACCCCTGTAATATTCTGAAATTTAAAAAAAAAGAAAACATAGGAAAAACTCTTCTAGACATCAGCCTAGGCAAAGAATTTATGACTAAGACACCAAAGGCAAATACAGCAATGACAAAAATAAATAAATGGGACTTAATTAAATTAAAAAGCTTCTGCAAAGCAAAAGAAATAATCAACAGAGCAAACAGACAACCTGTAGAATGGGAGAAAATATTAGGAAACTATACATCCAACAAAGGGCTAATATCCACAATCTACAAAGAACTCAAACATCAGCAAGAAAAAACAAACAACCTCACAAAAAAGTGGGCAAAAGACATGAACAGAAGTTTTTTCAAAAGAAGATCATCAACAAACATATGAAAAAATGCTCAACATTGCTAATTATCAAAGAAATGCCAATTAAAACTACAATGAGATACCACCTTACCCCTATCAGAATGGCCATTTTATTAAGTCAAAAAACAATAGATGCTGGCATGGATGGAGAGAGAAAGGAGTGCTTATACACTGTTGGTGGGACTGCAAATTAATATAACCTGTATGAAAAACAGTGTGGAGAATCCTCAAAGAAATAAATATAGACCTACCATTCAATCTAGCAATCTCACTGCTGGGTATCTACCCAAAGGAGATGAAGTCATTTTTTCAAAAAGACACCTGCACTTGAATATTTATCACAGCACAACTCACAATTGCACGGATGTGGAATCAACCTAAGTGCCCATCAATTCATGAGTGGATAAAGAAAATGTGAGATATACATATATATATATATGATGGAGTACTACTCAGCCATAAAAAGGAATGAAATAATGTCTTTTGCAACAACTTGGATAGAACTGGAGGCCAT
>NW_012153374.1:352910-354479 GCF_000956105.1 Propithecus coquereli | reverse complement strand
GAAATAAATATAAGTTAAATATGGATACAAATCTATATTTATCCAAATCCAGGCCTAAAAAATTATACATTGCATCTACTTCTAAATAAAGTCCATTAATAAATAATAATAATAATAGTAACAATGTGCAGAGAGTCCCTAGCTTAGATGGTTCCACTTACAATTTTTCAACTTTATAATGTTGTGAAAGTGATTTGCCTTCAGTATGCTCCTCAACTTACAATTGGTTTATTGAAATGTAACCCCATCGTAAGTTGAGGAGTGTCTCTGTTCAGTCATGTATGCTTGTGTGTGTGTGTGTGAGTGAGTACATGCTTATGCATGTTTATATATGAATGAAATGAATTATAGCCATGATACAAGGGATAGGAGGGAGGAAGTAGGATATTTTTTATTATAAGCTATTTGCACTACCTGTGAAGTGGTATAATGCTATTTGAAAGTGGATTTGGATTAGTTGTAAATGCATATTGCAAATTCTAGGCCAACCACTTGAAAAAATAAAAAACATAGTAAAAAACATAACTAATATGCTAAAAACATAAGAAAAACGGAATCATGAAATGCTCAATTAGGAGTACAAAAATCAGAAAAAGAGTGGAAGACAAAAATAGGAACAAAGAACAAAAGCAACAAATAGAGAATAGTAACAAATATGGTAGCTATTAATAAAACTATCTCAATAATCAGTTTAAACATCAATGTTCTCAATACACCAATAAAAGATATTGTCAGAGTGGATTCCAAAACAAGACCCAACTATATGTTGTATACAAGAAATATAGACACAAATAGATTAAAAGTAAAGAGATGGAGAAAGACATACCATGCTAACACTAATTAATTTAAGACAGAAAACATTTAAGAGTGAGAAAAGTTATCAAGGATAAAGAGTGGCACTACATAACTATAAAGGGATCAATTCTTCAAGAAGACATAATATAGGCCTTAATGTGTATGTATGTAATAACAGAGCATCAAAATACATGAGGAAAAATTGAGAGAAATGCAAGAGAAATAGATGAATCCACTACTATAGTTGGAGACTTCAACACCTCTCTATCAGAAATGGAAAAGTTCAGCAGGTAGACTATAGGTAAGGACATAGTTGAACCCAAAAGCACCTTTAATCAACTGATTATAATTGACATCTATTGACTACATCATCCAACAACAGTGGAATACACATTCTTCCCAAGTTCACATGGAACATTCATCAAGATAGCTACATTCTGGGCCATAAAACACATCACTTACAAATTTAAGAGAATAGAAATCATATGTGATCTCAGACCACAATGGAATCACCCTATAAAGAAGTAAGATAAAGATAGAGAGAAATTCAAAAAACACTTGGAGATTAGACAACATATTTCTTTTTTTTTTTATTTCAGTGTATTATGGGGTACAGATGTTTAGGTTACATGTGTTGCCCTTGGTTCCCCCCCCAAGTCCGTGTTTCAAATATGTCCATCCTTCAGGTAGTGCGCATTGCACTCCTTGTGTATACAAATACCAGTCCCCTTCTCCGTCCTGCCCCCTCCTCCCGCCACCCTCCCCCTTCCCCAA
>NW_012153374.1:351077-352860 GCF_000956105.1 Propithecus coquereli | reverse complement strand
GGTTGCTGAATATGAGGAATTTCAGGAAATAAATGGATTATTCATATTAAATAGGCTAAAGACAAATTTTAATGTAGCCTGCTGATTTTCTGTAGTGAATAAAATGTGGTACAACCTATATACTAGTACAGCAGGACCGCATACAATGCATGGTGTTTAAAATTAGTTTGCCACTGCAACCCAAATGTATGGAAGTTTGAGAATTTATAGATGTTATTAATGAAAGCTAGAATCTTAGAAGAACATAGTTTCTATAGATTTGTGTAAAATGTTCAACAATCTAACAGCATTAATCAATGAAATAGGTAATTAATAGTGCATATTTTCAATAAATCTGTTTTTGATCACATCATAAAGAAAAGATGACGGAATAATGGCCAGCAAACATATAAAAATAATGGAGTGAAATATTTAAAGTGTTGAAGGAATAAAAACCAACAACCTAGAATTCTGTACCCTGTGAAATTATCCTTTAAACATGAAGGAAAAATAGACTTTCTGAGACAAAAAGATATCAAGAGAATTTGTTCAGTAGACTTGCCTTGCAAGAAATGTTAAGAGAAGTTCTTCAGAGAGAAATAAAATAATACAGGTCAGAAATTCACATCTAGGTTTAAAAAAGGAAGAACATTGGAGAGGAAATAAGTGAAAGTAAAATAAAAATCTTTCTTCTTTTTACTCGTAATTTATCTAACAGATAACAATTCATTCAAAACAGAAGATTGAAACTGGATCCCCACCTCTCACCTCTCACAAAAATCAACTCATGATGGATAACGGATTTAAACCTAAGGTGTGAAACCTTAAGAATTCTAGAAGAAAATATTGGGAAAACTCTCATAGACATCGGCCTAGGCAAAGATTTATGAAGACCCCCAAAGCAATCACAGCAGCAACAAAAATAAATAAATGGGACCTGATCAAATTAAAAAGCTTCTGCACAGCCAAGGAAACTATCATCAGAGGGAACAACCTACAAAATGGGAGAAAATATTTGCTTTCTACACATCTGATAAAGGACTGACAACAAGAATCAATATAGGACTCAAGAAAATTAACAAGAAAAAATCAAACAACCCCATCAATAAATGAGCAAAGAACATGAACAGGAACTTTTCAAAAGAAGACAGACTAATGGCCAGCAAGCACAGAAAAAAAGTGCTCAACATCTCTAATCATTAGGGAAATGCAAATCAAAATCACAATGAGTACGTGTGGTGCCTGTTTTTCCATTCTTGGGATACCTCTCTTAGTAGAATGTGTTCCAGCGCTTTCCAGGAGTATATAAGAGGTGCTATATCACCATTGTTTCTTAAAGCTGAATAGTACTCCATGGTATACATATACCACAGTTTATTAATCCACTCATGTATTGATGGATACTTGGGTTGTTTCCACATCTTTGCAATTGTGAATTGCGCTGCTATGAACATTTGAGTGCAAGTGTCTTTTTCATAGAGTGACTTTTACTCTTTTGGGTAGATGCCCAGTAATGGGATTGCTGGATCAAATGGTAGTTCTACTTGTATCTCTCCATCAAATTGGTATTAGCTGATCAACATTTAAGTGCACATATAAGAATAACATGTATTAGATGTCGGGCAAGGGGAGGGGAGAAGGGGGAGAAGGGGACGGGCATATGCACAAACAATGAGTGAGATGCATACCTCCGGGGGAATGGACACACCTGAAGGTTGGACTTGGGGGGGAGGGAGGGTAAGGGCATCATACGTAACCTAATCATCTGTACCCCCATAACATGCTGAAATAAAAAAAAAAAAAA
>NW_012153374.1:346932-348009 GCF_000956105.1 Propithecus coquereli | reverse complement strand
CCACCCTCCCCCTTCCCCAGCATCCAATAGATGTAGACAACATATTTCCAAATAATACATGAGTCAAAGAAAAAATTCCAAGAAAGATTTAAAAAATATTTTTAACTAAATGAAAATGAAAATGCAACATATCAAAATCTGTGGGGTATGGCAAAAGCAGTGCTTAGAGGTAAATGCATAGCATTAATGCATGTTTTAGAAAAGAAGAAAGATCTAAAATCTATACTTTAAGTTTCTACCTTAGGAAATTAGAAAAGGAAGAATAAATTAAATCCAAGGTGAACAGAAAAAATAAGTATTATAATTAAAGATTAGAATGAGCAAGAGCTAATATTTGATAGCACAAAAGGGTGGCTATAGTCAACAATATGTTATTGTATACTTTAAAATAACTAAAAGAGTGGAATTAGAATACTCCTAATACAAAGAAATGACAAACACTTGAGGTGATGGATACCCCAATTACCCTGATATGATTATTACACATTGTATGCCTGTATCAAAACATCACATGCATCTTGTAAATATACACAGTTACTATGTACCTATAATAACTAAAAATAAAAACTTTTTATAAAAAGAAAAAATTAGAGCAAAAATCAATGGGATTGAAAATAAAAAATCAGTAGAGAGAATCAACAAAACCAAAAGCTGGTTCTTTGAAAAGAGCAATAAAATCAATAAGCCTCTAACTAGGCCAAAGAATAAAAAAAGAGAGAAGACACAAATTACTAATATTGGAAATGAAAGAAGGAACATCATTACAGTTACCATAGACATTAAAAAGATAATAAACAAATATTCTGAACAACTCTGCATCCACAAATTTGATAACCTGAAAGAAATGGACCAACTTCTTTACAGACACAATCTGCCAAAACTCACACAAGAAGAAATACATAATTTTCATAGGCCTATATCTATTAAAGAAATTGAATCAAAAACTTTTCAGAACAGTAAGTACCCAGATGGGTTCATTGGTGAATTCTACCAAACACTTAAGGAATAAATTATAGCAATTCTTTTTTTTTTTATTTCAGCAAATTATGGGTGTACATGTTTAGGTTACGTGTGTTG
>NW_012153374.1:346387-346882 GCF_000956105.1 Propithecus coquereli | reverse complement strand
AAGGAAAAAAAGACTTTCTATAATGAAGACATCTGCACCTGAATGTTTATGGCAGCACAATTCACAGTTGCAAAGATGTGGAAACAACCCAAGTGTCCATCAATACGTCAGTGGATTAATAAAATGTGGTATATGTATACCATGGAATACTACCCAACTACAAAAAACAATGGTGAACTATCACCTATTATATTATCCTGGATAGAGCTTGAGCCCATTCTTTGAAGTGAGGTATCAGAAGAATGGAAAAACAAGCACCACATGTACTCACCATCAAATTGGTACTAACTGATCAACGCTAAGGTGCTCACGTGGTAGTGATATTCATTGGGTGCTGGTCAGGTAGGACAGGGTGGTGGGGGTGGGTAAACTTACAACTAACGGATGCGGAGCACACTGTATAGGGGAAGGGCACACTTGTAGCCCTGGCTTGGGCAAGGCAAAGGCATTATATGTACCAAAATATTTTTACCCCCCTAATATTCTGAAATAAAA
>NW_012153374.1:331722-335267 GCF_000956105.1 Propithecus coquereli | reverse complement strand
TATTAAAAAAAAGAATTTAATATAGGGAATTCAGGGCTTACGAAAGATGTAGAAGAATGGGAGTCAGAAACTACCACTACTTTGAAGTTCAGGATCAGCTGTCACAGGTGAGATCCAGATGTTGGGAGGCTGCAGTTGCTGCTGCTTCTGCTGCTTGTGCAACTAACTGCCTCCCAGTCTGGGCAAAGCTGTGGAGCAGACACAAATGCTGAGCATGCTGCACGTGAAGGTAGGCATCACCTTGACCTTGCTTGCTTAAAGAAAAAAATAGCAGGAAATCGTCCCTGCCTTTCTTTCCCCACGCAGTATCTTTCCAGCACACTAGCTAAAACCCATCTGCATCCAAATCCTTAGCTAAAGATATATCTTTGAAATACACTTTTCTATGCAGCTCAAGAAGAAGCAGAGAAGAGGGTAGAGCTGGTGGTCCTATGACAATATCTGTCACATACCAAAGAAAGCAATTTTATCCCTCAAGTCTCAAAAATGGCTGTGTTATTGAGAAAAATAACTTTGAAAAGCAGCTGATAAAAGCTGGTTAATTTTATGCATGAAGCATTAGCAATGAAGAAAATATTCATGAAGTTTTATAAAATAACTCTGCTGTGTCAGAAATCAAGAATATAACTTTCAGGAATGAAATATGTACAATCATGGAAAATATTTTGGAATATAATACATTTCTGTGGATATTCTCATGTGCACATCTCAGAAGAGAATACAAGAATCTATAAATTTAATAGCAAGTGTAATTTCATCAAATCTAGAAGAAATGAAAATGCTGTAAATTCAGAGTCAACACTTTTTTATATTCTTTAGCTTAAATCATCTTACCTAAAATGTTTATATGCCATTATAATAAAGAATATTAAGTATAAAAAAATTTTAAAAAGTGAAAGTCTCAATTAATGAAATATGACAAGGAAAGAAAGAAAATGTATACAATTGGAAAGGAAGAAATAAAACTGTCTACCTTCACAGATGACCTGATTGTCTATGTAGAAAATGCAAAAAAGTCGTCAGACAATATTCTAGGACTAATACATGATTATAGCAAGGTTGCAGGATATGAGACTAATACATAAAATTCAATTATTTTCCTATATACCAGCAATGAACAGTGGAATTGGAAATTTAAAATACAGTGCCATTTATATCAGCACCCAAAGGAATGAAATACTTAAGTATAAATCTAACAAAATATGTACAATATCTATATAAGGAAAACTGCAAAATTCTGATTAAATAAATCAAAGAAAAACTAAATAAATGAAGAGATATTCCATACTCATGGAAAGGAAGACTCAATATTGTGAACATGTCAGTTCTTCTCAACAAGTTCTGTAGATTCAAAGCAGTCCTAATCAAAATCCCACCATGTTGTTTTATGGTTATCAACAAACTAATTCTGAAGACTATATGGAGAGGTAAAGGACCCAGAATAGCCAGCACAATATTGAAGGAAAAGAACAAAGTTGAAGTGCTGACACTACTAGACTTCAAGACTTACTATAAAGCTACAGAAATCAATACAGTGGGGTAATGATGAAAGAAGAGACAAATAGATCATAAGAAACAAATCCAGAATAGAACAGAGAGTACAGAAATACACCCACATGTAGTCAACTGACATTTGACAGAAGAGCAAGGTCAATACAATGGAGTGAAGATAGGGTTTTTTTCAATAAATGGCTCTGAAACAACTGAGCATCTATATGCAAAAAAAAAAAAAAAAATCCTAGACATAAACCTTACATCCTTCACAAAATTAATTCAAAATGGATCACAGACCTAAATGTAAAATGTAAAATTATAAAACTCTTAGAAGATAACATAGGAGAAAATCTAATAACCTTGGGTATGGTGATGACTTTTTAGATATAACACCAAAGGTATGATACACAAAAGAGACAATTGATAAGCCAGGCTTTATTGAAATTTAAAACTTCTGCTCCATCGAAGACACTGTCAAGAGAATGAAAAGACAAGCCACAGACAGGGAGAAAATATTTTCAAAAGACATATCTGATAAAGGACCATTGTCCAAAATATACAAAGAACTCTTAAAGCTCAACTGTAAGAAAATGGGCAAAAGATCTGAACAGAAATTTCACCAATGAAGATATATAGACCACAAATAAGCATATGAAAAGATATTCAACATCATATATCATTAGGGAATTGCAAATTAAAACAACGAGATATCCACTGCAACCTCAAACTCCTCAGCTCAAGCGATCCTTCTGCCTCAGCCTCCCAAGTAGCTGGGACTACAAGCACTCGCCACCACACCCGGCTAATTTTTCTATTTTTTGTAGAGATGGGGTTCTTGCTGTTGCTCAGGCTGGTCTCGATCTCCTGGCCTCAAGCAATCCTCCTGCCTTGGCCTCCCAGAGTGCTAGGATTATAGGAGTGAGCCACCACACCCGGCCCAGAGTGTACTTTTTTACTTCATTGCTTTTTGGACCTGGCCATGTGGTTTACTTTGGCCAATGGAATGTCAGCATTTATGGAATTGTATGGTGTTGAATAGTGCCCTGCCCCCACAAATTCATGTTCACCTGGAACCTGTCAATGTAACCTGATTTGGAAATAAAGTCTTTGCAGATGTAATTGAATTAAAATGAGGTAATACTGGATTAGGGTGGGTCCTAAAATCCAATGGCTGTTTTCATTAGAGGAGAAGGGAGAGGGAGATTTGGTTTGGCTACTGACACATCACACACCATGTGATGGTGGAGGCAGAGATTGGAGTGATGCAGCTATAAGCCAGAGAATGCCAAGTATTACACCAGACACTAGGAAGAGGCAAGAAGAAAGAATTCTTCCCTAGAGCCTTCAGAGGAGGATGGCCCTGCTGACACCTCAATTTTGGACTTCTAGCCTCTAGAATTGTGAGGGAATAAATTTCTGTTGTTTCAAGCAACCCTGTTGTGTCTTGTTGTGTCAACCCTAGTAAACTAATACAGCCAAGTACAGAGGCAAAGAAAAAAAAAAACCAACAACAATGAGATATCACTACACATCTATTAGAATGACCAAAATCCAAAATACTAACACTACTACATGCTGGCAAGGATGTGAAGCAACAGGAACTCTCGTCTGTTGCTGGTGGGAATGCAAAATGGTATATCCACTTTGGAAAACAGTTTGACAGTTTCTTCCAAACTAAACATACTCTTACCATATGATCCAGCAATTGCACTCCTTGGTATTTACCCAAATGAGTTGAAAACTTGTGTCCAAACAAAAATCTGCACACAAATGTTTACAGAAGCTTTATTCATAGTTGCCAAAACTTGGAAGCAACCAAGCTGTCCCTCAGTAAATGAGTGGATAAATAAACTGTGGTGTATCTAGACAATGGAATATTATTCAGCACAGTGGTAGATGGAAGGAAATATATTAGGCCTCAAGACAGTCTTAAGCATTGGGCCTGCTAGTTCTACTGGAAGAGTCATGACCAGCATAAGAAGTCCACTATGTGTGAATATAAGTTTTTTTTTGTTTGTTTGTTTTTTTGAGACAGAGTCTCACTCTGTTGC
>NW_012153374.1:311118-330546 GCF_000956105.1 Propithecus coquereli | reverse complement strand
GCAATGCGCACTATCCGAACGATGGACATATTTGAAACATGGACTTGGGGGGAGGGGAACCAAGGGCAACACACGTAACCTAAATATCTGTACCCCAAAATATGCTGAAATAAAAAAAAAGGGAAAAAAAAAAGAATATGTTGGCTACCCAACTAGCATTCGTTTTTCCTCCTTTCACCTTGCTAACAGAACCCATATTTTTTTCAGAAATTCATATACTTCATACCACCTACCACTGCACCCTCCAGAGAGTGAACACTAATTGGTCTGAGCCATTCATGTAGACTTCATTCTCCTTAAAAATAATTGGTTTGGGCTTGAGTATGTGATATAATTCTGGACAATGAGCTGGAAGGGGAAGTCTTCCAGAGGATTTCTATGAAAGTTTTTCAAAAGAAACACAAAGTAGGAAATTATTCTCTTTTTCCACATTGCATTATGCTGTCTATATTTCGTTTCTGGAACTGTGGTAACAATCTTGTGACAATATGAGGGACAAATCTAAGGACAAAAGCCAATACTCTGAGGATGGCAAAGCAAAAATATGAAAAGAACCTGGGTCCTTGATGATGTGTTGAGCTTTTGAGGTTGAATATATATTAAGTTCTGGTTCTCTTTAAATTTCCCTCTTTTGGTCTGGTCTATAACAATGTACAGAAATCAAGTGTCTCTTAATCCTGTTCTGTATTTGCCACCTCCATATGGAAGGGACTCTCTTAGGAGCATTTTCCAAGTAACTTAACTGTATACAGGAAAAAAATTAAAGAAAATTTTCAGAAATACAAACAGATCAAGCATGAAAAAAGGTAGAATTCCCAAAGTCTGGCATTTGATAAAAGATTGCCAGGAATGAGAAAGAGATAAGAAAACATAAACCATAATAAAGAGAAGAATCAAACAATCAAAAGCAACCCAAAACTGACACATATGTTAGAATTAGGAGAAAAGGAGATTAAAACAATTTTACAACTATATTCTGTGTGTTCAAAGTGTTGGTAAAGATATGGAAGATATTTTTAAAAGACCCAAATCAAACTTCTAGAGTTGAAAACTATAATGTCTAAAATGAAAAACACACTGAATGGAATTAATGACAGATTAGACAATGCAGAAGAAAGGGTCAGTAAATGTGAAGATATAGCAATAAAAATTATCCAAAATGAAGCACACAGAAAAAAATCCAAAAATAAAAATGAAAGAGTATCAGCGACCTGTAGGACAACTTTGAGCAGCCTAAATGAATCCCTAAAGGTGAGGAAAGGACAGAACAGAAAAAATTTTGAAGAAATAATGGCCAAAAATTTCCAAACTTGATGAAAACTATAAACTTACATGTTCAAGAAGCTCAACAACCACCAAGCAAATGAAACATGAATAAAACTGCACCGAGGCACATCATAAACTAATTGCTCACAACCGTTAAGAAAGAAAGAAATATTAAAAGCACCAGAGTAAAAAGGCATGACACATACATGATATATACCAAGGAATAAAGATAGAGATAACATAAGATTGCTCTTCAGAAACAATGCAAGCAAGAAAAGAGTAGAGCAATATATTTATATTACTGAAAGAGAAAAAAATGCCAATGTAGAATTATATACCTGACAAACATATCTTTCATAAATGAAATATGAAGTAGATGTACTTTTTCCTATTCCTCTTACTAAGCACAACTAAAAACCTTTAACATATATAAAACTAATATAAGAAGACTCTGAAAGGTAAAGGCAAGTAGGCACACCAGCTGAGGACCTCAAGACCCAAGGAACAACATGTGGTGAACTCCCTGTGTTTTCTTTTTGCCTCATACATCCCATACTGGTTATTGGAAAAAATAGCAACCTAGATACAGGAATGCGCACCACAAAGAACCCAAGAAAACCTTCTCTCTCTAGCCAAAAGACCAGAAAAGAAGCAGCCTAGCAAGACAGAAACTTTTAGACAATGACAGCTCTACTTCAGCCAAACACCAGAGAAAAAATTGCAGCCCCATCCCTGCCAGCAAAGACCAACTAAAAAGCCTATATTTTTATCCTTGTCAGGCTGTAAAGAGGCACCTCAACTCTCCCTCCAATAGAGTGGTGTCAAAGAAGGATGAGTAGGGAGCCTGAACTTGTGCCCCAAAATGTTTGGACTTGCCAGTCTCCATAATTATGTCAGGCAATTCCTTAAAATAAATCTCTTTATATATACACATTCTATTGGTTCTCTTTATTTGGAAAACCTAGACTAATACAATATTAGATAAAGTAGATTTCAGAACAAAAAAATATTACAGGCACTGACAGGGATGTTACATAATGATAAAAGGATCAATTCACCAAAATGAGATAGCAGTCCTAAATGTGTATGCACCAAACAACAGACTGCAAAATATGTGAAGCAAAAGCTGATATAATAGAAAAGAAACACATATAAATTCATAATTATAATTGTGGACTTCAATATGTCTTGCTCAACAATAAATAGAACTAGACAAAAAATCAGTTATGTATAATAACTGAACAATACCACCAAACAACAGCATCTAATCATCATTTATAGAACACCCTACTCGACAGCAGCAGACTACATATTCTTTTCAAGCACTCATAGACCATATCCTGGGTAATGAAACAAATCTCAACAAATTTAATTGACTTGAAGTAATACAGAATGTGTTTTCTGATCACAATGGAATCAAATTGAAAGTTAAAAATAGAAAATAACAGGAAAATTTCCAAACATTTGGAAACTAAGAAACACACTTCTAAATAATCCTGGAGTCTTGGGCTGTCTATAAATCATAGGCAGGGTAATGGAAACCAGGAGTGGATGACAAAGGAACCTAGGACTAGTGAGAGGAAGTAGCCATCACATCCACAGGCTGAGAAAGGGCTTAAAGGAGTATTAACATGGCAGAAAAGGCCACCCTAACATGGAGGGTCTTAGGAATAGGAGCATTGTAATGGCCAGCACATGGCTCAGGACAAAGAGACAAAGGAATAAATGCTCAGACTTCATTTGTTTTCTTCCTTTAATGTCCTATCCTCTAATAAGCATTTACATTCCTCTATTCTGTGCCCATTCCTAGAATTCCATCCATATACCTTGCCTCCAGACTTCCTTGACACCAATTTTCTTATTATATTATTTCCCAGACCTAGATTATCAGTCAACTCATTCAGCCATTGGACATGATTCAATATAAATCTAAACTAGGACATTTCTCCTTCCTAACAAAGGGAACAACTAAATGTATCTCCCAAAACTCTGCCCACTGGGAGGATTTCACTTCACCATGGCCTTTCACAGTGACCCCTGAATGGGATTGTAATGCAGTAGCCATCAACTTACAGCTAATGCCACCATACTGGCAGACTCATCTATAAACCAGGAGTGTGCTGTTTCCTACTCTGTTAATTGGTTATAGTGAACTCCCTATGAGGCCATAAGGTGAGTTGAAGGACAGGTGTTAAAACAGGAGGAATCAATACCGTCAGAGTGTGATCTAGTTGCTCATATACTTGTGCCTTCTGGTTCTGTTTTGGTCTGCCTTCTATTTATTTAACATTCATTTAACAAAGGAGTAGTACAGCACATTTCCAATATTCTGATTCACTGGAACAGATTACACCAGTTCACGACGCATATTTTAGGGAACATAGTCACTTACTATCCCACATTCAGAAGTTTAGTCTCTGCCAAGATCAAATAGCAAGTCAGAAGCTGCTTTTCAAAGGGAGGATAGTTATCAGGAGAAGGCATGCTTTACTCCAAAACCCTAGGAGTCTGTGACTTTCCTATGGTATTTTCCAGCAGTTCCATAATGCATATCTAATTACACAGATAATTTTGATACTATTTTGTCTAATATGTCATAAGTCTCATGAGGCAGGACAATTTGCTCAATGGCCTGGATCTGCTACGACCTTCATTTACCAGGCCCCGCTCAAAGCTGGCAGTATTATGGGAAATCCAGCAAATAGGAAAGTGCAATTTGCCCAAATGCAATGTAACTTGCCTCCAAAATTGAAAGAATTTCCACATCTTTTATGTGGTTGGGTGGTGCAAGGTGCAACAACTTGTCTCTTACTTTTGAGAAGATAATCCAACATACCCCAGACTATTAAACCTCTAGAGCAGGGCTGGGGAACCTGCAACCTTAAGGCCACATGTGGCCTTCTAGGTCCTTAAATGATGCCTTTTGAATGAATCCAAATTTTACAGAACAAATCCTTTTATTTTTATTAGTACATGTTGTTCTTTTATATTTTTATTTTATTTTTGAAATGAACGTATTTAAAATACCAAAGAATAAAATAAGTTTCAATGAAATAATCTTCCCAGATTGACCAGGACGATTAGAACATTAATAAGCCATAAGGGCTAAATTGACAGCTGATATACTCATGATTTAGTTTTAACTTTCCCCACCTGACTGGCACCACTACCACACAAGTCTGGTTGGTGAGAGTTTATGGGGCTTCGGTATGCGGTCTGTTATCAGTTTTTGACAATGGTGTACTGTGTTTCTGTTTGAAGTGGAATTTGTGAATGGTTGCACAGCTCAACAGTATTTTTTATTAAATAATTCTGTCTGCTTAATAGCCCATAATGTCAAAGAAGAACAAGAGAACACTGAAGGAAAAAAACAGATTTTTTAATGAGGATTGGGAATTGCAACATTATCTTGTTTCTGCTAAAGATAAGATGATTTGCTTGCTTTGTGATACTGCAATATCAACATTAAAGAAATTCAATGTTCATCAGTATTATAACACTCATAAGGACCACAGATATTTTAAATTAGAGGGAGAGGTGTGAAAGGTTGTATTGCAGAATTTAAAAGATGAAAAGGAAAAGCAATGGTAATTCTTTCAAGCAGCAGTAAGACCTGAAAATAACGTCACTGAAGCAACTTATAAAGTAGCTTACATACTCAGCTAAAAAGGTAATCCATTCAGTGATGTAGAAATTGTGAAAGAATGCGTTGTCAAAGTTGTGGGATGCTTAGACCCTGATAACGTTTCAGAGTACAAACGACCTCCTTCTTCAAGGAGAACCATAACTGATCAGCAGCAGGAATTAGCCTACAATTTAACAGAACAACTTCATGGAATACTTCAAAAGGAAAAAATATATTATTCAATCACTTTGGGTGAATCAACTGATACTACTGACTTGGCACAGGTTTTATATTATACTTCATTGGGGTTATAGCAGAAGATTTTCTTTGCTATGAAGAGTTGTTTGTTTTGGGCATTCTTGCAAACAGAACATGGGAAATGATATCTTCAACAACTTTCACAATAAATGTCATGAAGTTGGGCCGAATTTGGTACATTTAGGGAGTGTACGTACAGACAGTGTGTACCTTCCATGACAGGAAAATATGAAGGGTTTATTGCACAGACAAAAAAAAAGTATTAACAGATACACATGCTCTCACTTCTTTTCATCGTATCTTGCATCAGCAAAATCTCTGTGCTAAATTTACTATTTTAAGTGACAGTTTGCGAAAAGCTATAAATATTGTTAACTATATTTGTGCAAATGCAACATGGCATTGTCAGTTTTCTAACATGCTAAAGTTGAATCATGAAGCATTCAGTATGTATTTGCCGTATCATTCTAAAATGTTTTGGCTATCGCAGGGACAGGTGTTAGCCAAAATTTTATCTCTGTGAGAACAGATAGTTAAATTTTATGAAGAACAGAATCAGCAATGTGAATTACTGAAAAGAGATTTCTTTCTTTTTTTTTTTTTTTTGGTAGTTTTGAAGTTCTTTATGTATTCTGGATACAAGTCCTTTATTAGATATATGATTTGCAAATGTTTTTTACCAGAGATTTCTATAGGAATGCAGTATTTCTGTGTGATATCATGTCAAATCAAAATGATTTGAATATTTCTTTGCAAGGTAAAACTAAGTCTATATATGATATGTGGCAAAAAAAAATCCAAGCGTTTCAAAAAAAGCTATCTTTTTTCAAGACATTTCTTCTTCAAAAGGAAACTTCAGATGAACATTTTCCCCAGTTAGCAAAGGTCACTGATGAGCAGGATGATATATGTGAATCATTTGAAGAATACACAGCTGTTATAGACCTATTAATTGGAGAATACAATGATAGGTTCACTGACTTTGAGAATCATGACATCACACTCAAATTAGCATTTCAACTTCACCTAGTTGATATCACCAAGGCACCTAAAGAACTACAGATGGAATTGATTGCTCTCTCAGTAGATGACATTTTAAAGTTATTGTTTGATGCTAAGAAATATCCAATTGAAATATGGAAAAACACAGTAGAATACACATGCCTTGGGCAACATGCCTGAAAAATGCTGTCTTGCTTTTCAACCACTCATTTCTGTGAATCTGCATTCTCCTACCTAACCCAAATCAAGATGCCTGTAAGATCAGAAATGAGTGATACCCATCTGGAGGATCAACTGAAACTGTGGACCTCCATGCTGCAACCAAATATTCAAATGCTTTCCAACAAAAAGCAGATACAACAGAGTCATTAAGAGGTTAGTTAACCTCAAAATTAACAAATTCTTTTCATTTTTTGAAATTATTAAGCAAATAGTAGTTAGATTTTTACAAAATAATGTACATTTTACGCATATCTAATTGAAATTTCTTAAATGTGGTCTTATTTAATTATAGCTAAATTAATGTGGCTTTCCAAATTAATGTGGCTTTTCCTTCATAAAATTTAACTATCTGTTCTCACAGAGATAAAATTTTGGCTAACACCTGTCCCTGCGATAGCCAACACACTTTAGAATGATATGGCAAATACATACTGAATACCTCATGATTCAACTTTAATCTGTATTTACATAAAAGAATACGCAGCACTAGAAGTAGTTACCAAATGGTTAAGTATATAAAATAAAATGCATAACAACAACAGGAAAAAGACTGGGAGGAGATAAATAGAAGTATTCTATTGTGAGGTATTCATACTATATATAAAGTGGTATGACACACTCTGAGGAAGACTATGTGATAAGTCAAAGCCAAAAATATACACTATAAACACTATAAACCCTAACACAACCACTAACATAATAAAACAAAGAGTTATAGTTAATAAGTCAATGAATTATATAAAATGAAATCATAAAATATTCCAGTAATCCTAAAGGAGGAAGAAAATGAGAGAAAAGAGATAAAATAACAGAGCAGACAAAAAGAAAGCAAATACAAAATTATAGACTCAAACCTAACCATATCAACAATCATATTAAATAGAAATGGTCTAAATACCCGCAGTATAATCAGGCATAGATTATCAAATTGGATAAAAAGCAAGACCCAACCATATGCTTCCTATTCGATACTCATTTTATTTTGTTTAATTTTTTTGTACACTTAAAATTTTTTAAAATTTCAATAGATTTAGGGGGAACCTTTTTTGTCACACGGATGACTTCTATAATGCTGAAGTCAGGGCTCTTATTGTACCTATCACCAGCATAATGTACATTGTACCCTATAGGTCATTTTTATCCTTAACCCCCTTCTCATTCTCCCCCTTCTTAGTTTCCAATGTTTATTATACCATTTTATGACCATATATACTGATCATTTAGCACCGACTTATAAGGGAGAACATATAGTATTTGTTTTTCTGTTCCTGAGATACTTCACTTAGGATAACGGTCTCCAGTTCCATCCAAGTAGCTGCAAAAGACATTATTTCATTTCTTTTTATGGCTGAGTTGTACTCCATGGTATATATATACCACATTTTCTTTATCCACTCATCAGTTGATAAGCACTTAGGTTGATTCCATATCTTTGTGATTATGAATTGTGCTGCAATAAACATTCAGGTGCAGGTGTCTTTTTGATATAATGACTTCTTTTCCCTTGGGTAGATATCCAGTAATGGTATTGCTGGCTCAAATGGTAGGTCTACTTTCAGTTCTTTGAGGAATTTCCACAGTTTTCCACAGAGACTGTAGTAGTTTACATTCCCACCAACCAGGTATAACTTCCCTTTTCACTGCATCTATGACAACATCTATTGTTTTTTGGCTTATTAATAATAGCCATTCTGACAGGGGTAAGGTGATACCTAATTGTGGTTTTGATTTGCAATTTTCTCATGATTAGTGATGTTGAACATTTTTTCATATGCTTGCTGGCCATTCATATATCATCTTTTGGGGAAAAGCATCTCTTCATATCTTTTGCCCACTTTTTGATGGGGTTATTTGTTTTTTTCTTGCTGATGTGTTTGAGTTATTTGTAGATTCTGGATATTAGCCCCTTGTTGGATGTATAGTCTGTGAATATCTCCTTCAATTCTGTAGGTTTTCTATTTGTTGATTATTTCCTTTGCTGTGCAGAAACTTTTAAGTTTAATGAAGTCCCATTTATATATTTTTGTTGTTGCTTTATTTGCTTTTGGGGTCTTAGTAATAAATTCTTTGCCTAGGCCAATGTCCAAAAGAGTTTTCCTATATTTTCCTCTAAAAGTTTTATGGTTTCAGGTTTTACATTTAAATCTTTAATCCATCTTGAGTTAATTTTTGTATATGGTGAGAGAGATAGGGATGCAGTTTAATTCTTTTGCATATGGTTATCCAATTTTCCCAGCACCATTTATTGAAGAGGGCATCCATTCCCCAGTGCATAGTTTTGTCTTTCTTGCAAATCAGATGGTTGTAGCTATATGGTTTTATTTCTGGGTTCTCTATTCTGTTCCATTGATCGATATGTCTACATTTACACCATTGTCATGGTGTTTTGGTTACTACAGTCTTGTAGAATTGAGTTCAAGTAATGGGATACCTCCAGATTTGTTCTCTTTCCTTAAAATTTCTTTGGCTATTCAGGCTCTTTATTGATTCCATATAAAATTTGGGATTTTTCTCTAGTTCTGTGAAAAATGACAATATTTTCATGGGAATTGCACTAAATCTGTAAACCACTTTGTACAGTATGAACATTTTAATAATATTGATTTTTCCAATGCTTGAGCATTGGATGTTTTTCCATTTGTTTGTGTCATCCATGATTTCTTTTTATTTTATTTTATTTTTTATTTCACCATATTACAAGGGTACAAATGTTTACGTTACATATATTGCCTTTGCCCAGCCCAAGTCAGAGCTTCAAGCATGTCCATCCCCCACATGGTGTGCACTGCACCCAAGGTGTGAATATACCCATACCTTCCCCCCTCCCACCTGCCTGACAGCCAATGAATGTTACTATTGTGTGCACATAAGCATTGACAAATTAATACCAATTTGATGGTGAGTACATGTGCTGCTGGTTTTCCATATTTGCGATATTTCACTTAGTAGAATGAGCTCCAGCTCTATCCAGGATAATACAAGAGGTGCTAGATAACCATTGTTTTTTGTGGCTGAGTAGAACTCCATGGTATGCATATAATACATTTTATTAATCCGCTCATGTATTGAAGAACACTTGGGTTGTTTCCACATCTTTGCAATTGTGAGTTGTGATGCTATAAACATTCAAGTGCAGATGTCTTTTATATAGAATGTCTTTTTTTCCTTTGGGTAGATGCCCGGTAGTGGGATTGCTGGATCAAATGGTAGATCTACTTGTATCTCTTTGAGGTATCTCCATATTTCTTTCCATAGAGGTTGTACTAGTTTGCAGTCCCACCAGCAGTGTATGAGTGTTCCTATCTCTCTGCATCCATGCCAACATTTATCGTTTTGGGACTTTTTGATAAAAGCCATTCTCACTAGAGATAAGTGATATCTCATTGTGGTTTTGATTTGCATTTCCCTGATAATTAGAGATGTTGAGCATTTTTTAATGTGTTTCTTGGCCATTAGTCTGTCTACTTTTGAAAAGCTTCTGTTCATGTTCTTCGCCCACTTTTTAATGGGGTTGTTTGATTTATTTCTTGCTGATTTTCCTGAGTTCTATATTGATTCTTGTTATCAGCCCTTTATCATTGTGTAGCATGTAAATATTTTTACCCATTCTGTAGGTTGTCTGTTTGCTCATGAGATAGTTTCTTTCGCTGTGCAGAAGCTATTTAATTTGATCAGGTCCCATTTATTTATTTTTGTTGTAGCTGTGATTGCCTTTGGGGTCTTCTTCATAAATTCTTTGCTTAGGTAGATAGCTGTAAGAGTTTTTCCAGCATTTTCTTCTAGAATTTTTATGATTTCATGCCTTAGGTTTAAGTCTTCTGTTCATTGTGAGTTGATTTTTGTGAGAGGTGAGAGGTGTGGATCCTGCTTCAGTCTTCTACATGTGGCTATCCAATTTTCCCAGCACCATTTATTGAATAGGAATTCTTTTCCCCAGTGTATGTTTTTGTCTGCTTTGTCAAAGATCAGATGGTTATATGAGGGTGGTTTTATGTCTGGGTTCTCTGCTATGTTCCACTAGTCTCTGTCTCTGATCCTGTGCTAGTGCCATGCTATTTTGGTTACTATAGCCTTGTAGTATAGCTTGATGTCTGGTAAATTGATGCCTCCCAATTTGTTCTTTTTGCTTAAGATTACTTTTGCTATACGGGGTCTTCTCTGGTTCCGTATGAAGCATAGAATAATTTTTTCTAGATCTGTGAAAAATGATGTTGGTATTTTAATAGGGATTGCACTGAATCTGTAGATCACTTTGGGTAGTATAGACATTTTAACAATGCTGATTCTGCCGACCCACGAGCATGGTATGGTTTTCCACCTGTTTATGTCCTCTGCTATTTCCTTCCTCAGTGTTTCATAGTTCTCCCTGTAGAGGTCTTTTACCTCCTTAGTTAAATATATTCCTAGGTACTTTATCTTCTTTGTTGCTATTGTGAAGGGTATTTAGTCTTTGATTTGGTTCTCGGTTTGACTGTTATTGGCGTATATGAATGCCTCTGATTTGTGTATATTGATTTTGTGTGCTGAGACTTTACTGAATTCATTTATCAATTCCAGGAGCCTGTTGGTTGAATCCTTGGGATTTTCTAGATATAATATCATATCATCAGCAAATAGTGAGAGTTTTATCTCTTCTGCCCCCATTTGGACGCCCTTAATTCCACTCTCTTGTCTAATTGCTGTAGCAAGGACTTCCAGCACTATATTGAATAGAAGTGGAAATAGTGGGCAACCTTGCCTAGTTCCAGTTCTAAATGGGAATGCTTTCAATTTTTCCCCATTGAGTATGATGTTGGCTGTGGGTTTATCATATATGGCTTGTAGCTTTTTTATGTAAGCCCAGTCTATGCTTATTTTGTTAAGTGTTCTTATCATAAAAGGGTGTCGAATTTTGTCAAATGCTTTTTCTGTGTCTATTGAGAGGATTATATGGTCTTTGTTTTTGCTTCTATTTATATGGTGATTTACATTTACAGATTTGCGTAAGTTGAACCATCCCTGTATCTCTGGTATGAAGCCCATTTGATCGTGATGGATTATTTTCTTAATAAGCACCTGGATTCAGTTTGCTAGGATTTTATTGAGAATTTTTGTGTCTATATTCACAAGGGATATTCGTCTGTAGTTTTCTTTTTTTGTTGAGTCCTTTCTTGATTTTGCTATCAGGGTAATGTTGGCTTCATAAAGCATTCCAGCTCTTTGAGATGATTCATTAGATTGTTGATTGTTGATCTTTCTATGTTTTGGATGTAGATAATTATGGATACAAATTTTCCTCTCAGGACTGCTTTACCTGTGTCCTGCAGATTTTGATTGATTTCCATCTTAATTTCCTCCTTAGTCCAATAATCGTTCAGCAGAAAGTTGTTTGGTTTCCATGACTTTGTGTAGAGATGAGAGTTTCTGTTGGAGTTGATTTCTAATTTTATCCCACTGTGGTCTGAGAAGATGCATGGTATAATTTCAACTTTTTAAAATTTGTTGAGACATGTTTTGTGGCCTAGGATATGGTCAGTCTTAGAGAATTTCCCATTAGCTGCTGAGAAAAAATTTATATTCACTGGTTTTTGGGAAGAATGTTCTGTAAATGTCTGTCAGCCCCATTTTTTCTAGAGTTCTGTTTAAGTCCATTGTTTCTTTGTTTGTTTTTCATTTGGAGGATCTTTCCTGTTCTGTCAGAGGGGTATTGAAGTCCCTAGCTATTATGGTGCTGCTTTTTATCATTTTGTTTAGATCAAGTAGGATTTGCTTTATGAATCTAGGTGCAGCTGAGTTACGGGCATAAATATTTAGATTTGTTATGTCTTATTGTTGAATTGTACTCTTCACCATTACACAGTGGCCATCTTTGTCTTTCATAACTTTTCTTGATTTCAAGACTAAGTCATCTGAAATCAGAACTGCTATGCCAGCTTTCTTTTAGCTCCCATTTCCATGGAATATTGTTTTCCATCTCTTCACTTTGAGTGTGAATGCATTCTTGTGGGTGAGATGTGTTTCCTGAAGACAGGAAATACTTTGCTTGTGTATATTTATCCACTCAGCCAGCCTATGTCTCTTTAGTATGCAGTTCAAGCCATTTACATTTATTGAAATAAATAACAAGTGGGGCAGATTTCTGTTCATCCTGTTGAGTTGAATTTTGTTGCTTTGCTTTCTCTCTTGAGCCATTGTGGCATCTGTCCTTTGACCTTTAGCTTTTGGATGATTTTATACTGGAGAGTGTCTACTGTGCTGATCCGTGTGTACCACTGTTCTGAGTACTTCCTAGAGGGCAAGTCTTGTCTTGATGAATTCCTTCAGTGTTTGCTTGTCTGAGAAGGTCTTTATTTCTCCTTCATATAAGAAATTTAGTTTTCCAAGATAAAAAATTCTAGGCTGGGCATTATTCTGTTTGAGAAGACTGAAAATGGGGCCCCAGTCTCTTCTGGCTTGTAAGGTCTCAGTTGAGAAGTCTGTAGTTAGTCTAATGGATATTCCTTTGTAGGTTACCTGCTACTTTCACCTTATGGCTCATAGGAGGGCCTCTTCTGTGTTTAATTTGGCCAGTCTGATGACTATGTGTCCTGGTGTCTTACTGTTTGTAATGAATCTCCCAGGAGTCATTTGAGCTTCTTGTACCTGCATATCTAGATTTCTAGCAGGGCCAGGGAAATTTCTTCCATTATATCCTCAAATATTTTATCCAACTCTTGTGTATTTTCTTCTTCACCTTCAGAGAAGCCTATGATTCTTATGTTAGGCCTCTTCACATAATCCCGCATTTCTTGTAGACTTTGCTCTTTTCTCTTATTTCTCTGCTCTATCTCTGCGACTGAATTGTTTAATTTAAAGGTGTTATCTTCAATCCCTGAGATTCTTTCTTCTGCTTCATCCAGCCTATTCTTGAGGCTTTCCACTGTGTTTTATAATTCCTTGAATAAAGTCTTCATTTCCAGAAGTTCTGTTTGATTTTTCTTTAATATATCAATTTCTTTAGAGAATTTTTCTTTCATGTCCTGGATTTGTGTGTGTGTGTGTGTGTGTGTGTGTGTGTGTGTGTGTGTGTGTGTCGTTTCTTTGTGTTGGGTATCCATTTTCTCTTGCATTTCATTGAATTTTCTTACAATCCATGTTCAAAATTCTTCTGTCATTTCAGTATTCTGATTTTGGTTTGTATCCATCGCTAGGGAGCTGGTGTTCCCTTTTGGGGGTGTCCTTTTAGTTTTATTCTTCATACTCCCAGAGTTCTTTAACTGATTCCTTCCCATCTGGAGCAGCTGTTGCTTCTTACCTTTGGATTTTTGTTTAGATAACAACATGCCCAGTTTAGTCTCTTAGCCAGCAGGTGGTGCTTGTGTGTGGGAATCGACCACAAGCACCACATGATGCTTGTGGGTGGTAATCGACCACAAGCACCATATGATGAGTTAGTAAATGCAGTAAAAGGGAGTACAAATTGACCTCCCTGTCAGTAGGTGGCACTTGCTAGGAGGAGCAAGCTGCAATGTTATTTTTGGGTCCTGTGACCAGCTCTAGTCCCTCTAGAGAGGCACTCTAGTGCCTCAGGTGATGGACGGGGCCCTGGGACTTCCAGGTGTGTCTTTATTCTACACCTCAGCAGGGGTGGGTGGGGGAGTGAGGCTAGGTGGGGCTGGGTTGAGTGGGTCTGCCCTCTAGCTCCACAAATGCTTTTAGCAGGGGTCAAAGTTCTGTCCCCTGCCTCTGGGCAAAGCTGCCAGGGAAGGGCTGAAGTGGCCTCACTCAACCAGAGGTGGGGCTGTCTGAGACCTGCAGTCTGGCAGTCTGGAGCAGGCCTTGCTCCTTTCCCCCCTCCCCTATTCCATGGTCTCTCCCTGGCCTCTGCCATCAGGCAGGACTTCAAGCCAACTGAGCTCCCCCTTGACCGTGTTGTGGGCCAGGAGGGTTCCTGCTCAGGATCATGGCCTGAGCTGGGAGCGAGGACTTCCTGTGGGAGGAGGAGTGCCCCTTGAGCACACTGCATCTAGGACCCACTCTGATATGCCCCTGAAGGCACACACACCTCAGTAGTCTAATTCACAAATATCCCTTTCGTGCCCCCAGGCAATTTGATTGATACCTGGGTGTATGTAATCTGGCCTGCAATCTTGTTCCCTGGGCCCCAGAGATCAATGCCTCACCATGCCAGGGAGAGGAATGCTGGTCCCAAGTTACCCACAGGGTATCCAAGCTAGATCAATGTCTCTCAACCTTGGGGTTTGCCCCACTCTGCTGGAGTCACTGGGCAAGCCACACCAGGAAGGGCCAGCAGGTAGGGAGCTCACAATCTGAGCACCCCTCAGTCCACTGCAGGGTTCCAAAAGGAAAGGTCCCATTCCCTGTGGATGCCCCCAGGTGGTGGCTAAATTGTCTCCTTGGTAGCTGCGGGTAGGGGAAGGGAAGAAGAGAATGAAGCAATATGGCACCTGCCAATTGGCTCAGGTCTGTGGAGAGAAGGTGCCCCGAGGGAGCTGGGAGCCTGGTGCCCTGTCCGCAAGAGGCTCTCCACTCACTGGTTGCAGCCATCTCTGGGGTGGTGTTGGCGGGTCTCTCCAGTAGCTTGGGAGCCCACCAGCAGTCCAAAATGCAAGGGAGGGGAATTTGAACTGCTCCATCTACCCTTCTAGCTGGTGTCCAAGCCTCTTGGGGCTTAATCCTTGCCAATGCCTTTCTCCTTCCAGTTTGGCTCCACAACCTCTTCCTGTGAATCTCCTGTAGGTTCAGGTGTCCCTCGTTCTAAATCTCATCCAATCTATGTTTGTCTGCCTGTTTGTTTTTTTACCTCTTTCTTACAATTTCTCCTTCTTGCAGAGACACTCTGGCTGGAGGTGTTTTTTGTCTGCCATCTTGTCTGCTCCCCTTTATTCTGCCAGATACACATTCCCAACAGTCTGTTCCCACTTCAACTCACAGGATATGGTTTTATCCAGCTCCTGGGGTGAGGGGTGGGAGTCTCAAAGCTGCCCTTTATTTCTTTGTCATGCCTGATTGCTCTGGCTAGGACTTCTAGTACTATGTTGAATAGAAGTGGCAACAGTGGGCATCCTTATCTTCTTCCAGTTCTTAGGGAGAGTGCTTTCAACTTTTCCCCATTCAGTATGATGTTGGCTGTGGGTTTTTCATATATCTTTTTTATTATTTTGAGGTGTGTTCCTTGTATACCTAGTTTGTTGAGGGTTTTTATCATGAAGTGGTGCTGGATTTTATCAAATGATTTTTCTGCATTTATTGAGATGATCATATGGGGTTTTCTTTAACTCTGTTTATGTGGTGAATCAAATTTATTGATTTGCATATATTGAACCATTCTTTCATCCCTGGGATAAAACCCACTTGATTATGGCGAATTATCTTTTTGATGTGATGTTGGATTTGGTTTACTAGTATTTTCATGAGGATTTTTTCATCTATGTTCATGAGGGATATTGGTCTGTAGTTTTATTTTTTTGTTGTATCCTTTCTTGGCTTTGGTATCAGGGTGATACTGACTTTGTAGAATGAGTTAGGAAAGATTCCCTCCTTCTCAATATATGGAACAGTAGAAATGCACTTTAAATATAAAGAGAAAAAGGTTAAAGTAAAAGGATGGAACATGCTAATTCTAGTAAGCTAGAGTGGCTATATTAATTCAGAAAAAGTAGATTTTATAGCAAAGAATATAACCAGGGATCTTTTTAAAAGGTCATTTCATAACAATAAAGGCATCAACTAACCAAGAGGGCATAACAATCCCAAATGTTTATGGACCTAATGACAGAGCTTAAAATACACAAAGCAAAATTGATAAAACTACAAAGAGAAATAAATAAATCAACAATTACAGTCATATTTCAATAGCCCTCTCAATAATTGATAACTTGGCAGAAAAACAGCAAAGATATAGTAGACGAACTGCACTATTGACCAACTTCACCTGATTTATATTTATGACCGCTTCTATCCAACGTCCACAGAATATGTGTTCTTCTCAAGTGCACACAGAACATTTATCAAGATAGGCCCTATTCTGAGCTGTAAAGTGAGGTCTCAAGAAATTCAAAAGTATTTAAGCCATACAAAATATGTTCTCTGACCACAATGAACTTTAATTTGAAGCCATAACAAAAAGGTCATTGGAAACTCCTCCAAATATTTTAAAACTAAATAATACACTTCTAAGTAACCCCCAAATCATAGAAGTAATCAAAAGAAAAATTAGAAAGTTTTTGAACTGAATGAAAATGAAAATACAATCTATCAGAATTTGTGGGATGCTGTTAAAGCAGTACTTAAGGGGAAAGTTACAAATACTAAATATATATATATTAGAAAAGAATAGACTCAAATCAATGGCCTCACTTTCCATCTAAGAAAATAGATAGAGAAGAGCACATTAAAACCAGAGTAAGTAGCATAAAATAAATAATGAAGATCAGTTCAAAACTCAATGAAATATAAAAAAAAACTCAATGAAATAGAAAACAGAGAAAATCAATGAAACCAAAAGGTGATTCTTAGGGAAGATCAATGAAGTTGATAAACCTAGAGGTTTATCAGGGGAAAACAAACAGATTGCAAAAATTACAATATCATAAATAAGAGAAGTGACATTGCAGATTCTACAGATATTAAAAATAATAAGGGAGGAGAGAGGAGTGAGGATTGACTGCTAGTGGGTATGAGATTTCTTTTGACAGTGATGAAAATTTTCTGGAATTAGATGGTGGTGATGGTTGCTCAATTATGTCAACATACTAAAATATACTAAACTGTATTATTTTCTAAAATGTATGTAGCATGTGAATTATATCTAAAGTTAAAAATCAAGAAATAATATATGAACAATGTAATACCAATAAATTTGACAGCTTACATGAAATAAAAAAATTCCTTGAAGGACACAATTTACCAAAACTTACTGAAAAATAGATAACATGAATAGCCTTTTAAAGAAGTTGAATTTGTAGTGACAGTGCTTTCTATAAAGAAAACTTGAGGCCTAGATAGCTTCACTGGTAAATTATACCAAATATTTAAAGAAGAAGTAATATAAATTATTGCATATTCTTCCCCAAAATAGAAGGATATGGAATACTTCCCAACTCATTCTATCAGGCCAGGATTACCATGAAACCAGACAAAGACATTACAAGGAAACAAAACTACAGACCAATATCTCTCACCAACATAGATGTAAGATTTCTAAAAACAAAAAAAAAACTAGCAGATTTAATTAAATATATTAAAAGAATAACAAATAACCAAGTGGGGTTAATTCCAGGAATTCAGGGTTGGTTAAGCATTTAAAAATCAAACAGTGATCCAACAAAATGCTGACGAATAAAAATAAAGTAAGGTGGGGGGAGGAAAAATGGCGGATTAGGGGTGACCGCTTTGCTCTCTGCTCCCAGAGTAGGAGGTGAAGAACACAGACAACCGCCCGGGAGTGCACCACTCTCCCACAGGATTAGCTTCGTGAATCTGCAGAGAAGCAGCGAGGGACAAGCACCACTAGGGGAAAGAAAAGGTGAATCGGAGAATCGACCACAAAATCCAGAGTGTGCAAGATACACGGTAGGGGATAGAGCATGGGGCGGCCATGCCCGTTGGCCAGCCGGGGCAGTGTGATCTGACCCACAGGAGGATGACTCTTCCTCCACCGACCTCCACACCCACGCAGGCATGGAAGCGCCTGAAGTCAGTGCAAAGTGGTAGCACGGGCCGACAGGCTGTGTGGAGTAGAGACAGGAGCGGGAATCATTTTGAACTCTCCTGTACGCTGTGCTAGGTCTGCTTTGGGCGGGGGAGGGACTGGTCTGAGGGGACACTTCCTGGTTCGGACACTTCCCAATTCCACAGGAGAGAGCTTGGAGACAGGCTTCTCACTTCAGGAGACCGCCAGGACCAGATCAAGGGAGGTGAACACCATAAAAGGGGCTCTGCCCTCCTACTGATAAATCACGAGTCAGTGTGTTAGGGAAGCAGTGGGCACAGCAGGCGGCTCTTAGAGACAGCGTGCCAATACCCGCCCGTGCAGTCGCCTCCAGCTCTGACTCTCAGTGAGTGGGCAGCCACCATTTTGGGAGTTCATGGCCTAAAATAACCAGGGCCTGTTGCCCAGGCAACGATCTGAGGCATCACCTCTGCCTCTGCCTGGCAGAGCTAGTCCCACTCTTCAAGGAGGAGAATAACGAGAGAAGCCACTTTCTCTCCCAACCCTGCAGATGGTCTTTTCAAGCTGGCGGCTCAAGCTCCGCCTTTGAAAAGGCAGAAGAGGGAGAGAGGTCGCTTTCTTGGCTGAGTTGCCAGTGGTCTCGGGCGGCCCCTGTTCCACCCAGACTCCGGCGCTTCGCGCCAAAAACATGGAGTCTGAAGGAGGCCACTTTTCGAGCCATGACCCAGAGCGACATAACCACCCCCACTTCCAGGCGACTCGGCACTCCCGCAAGCTTTTTGCAAAAGGGACTGACTCCTCCCCTGGGTAGAGTAGCAAAAGGGGTTGCTTTGTTTGTTTTGTTTTGTTTTTTGTTGTTTTTTGAAACCCGCGAACGCTGCCGCCCTTTTGTTTCGTCTCCACAACTGGGCTACTTTGCACCAAAGAGACAGATCGCACCCCTAATAGTGTGCAGTAACCAAGAAGGCTGCTTTTCTTTTCTTTTTTTTATTTCAGCATATTATGGGGGTACAGATGTTTAGGTTACATATGTTGCCCTTGCCCTCTCTCCCCCACCAAGTCCGAGTTTCAAATGTGTCCATCCCACAGGTGGTGCGCATTGCACTCTTTGTGTATGCATATACCTGTCCCCTCCTCCCCGTTCCCCCCTCCCCCCTGCCCGACATCCAATAGATGATATACTTATATGTGCACTTATGTGTTGATCAGTTAATACCAATCTGATGGTGAGTACATGTGATGCTTGTTTTTCCATTCTTGGGATACTTCACTTAGTAGAATGTGTTCCAGCTCTACCGAGGAGTATACAAGAGGTGCTATATCACCATCGTTTCTTAAAGCTGAATAGTACTTCATGGTATACATATACCACACTTTATTAATCCACTCATGTATTGATGGA
>NW_012153374.1:300943-302776 GCF_000956105.1 Propithecus coquereli | reverse complement strand
GATCCAGCACTATTAGGCATCTACCCAAAAGAGCAAAAGACATGCTGTAATAGAGACATTTGCACCCGAATGTTTATGGCAGCACAATTCACTATTGCAAAGATGTGGAAACAACCCAAGTGCCCATCAATTCATGAGTGGATTATTAAAATTTGGTATGTGTATACAATGGAATATTACTCAATCATAAGAGAAAACAGTGATCTAGCACCTCTTACATTTTCCTGGATTGAACTTAAGCCCATTATCCAAAGTGAGGCACCACAAGAGCAGAAGCACGGGATCCACTTGTACCCGCCATCAAATTGGTACTAACTGATCAACACTAGGTTGATCACATGGCAGAAATACTCTCTAGGGATTAGGGGGATGAGGGGTAAACCCACAACTAAAGGACATGGGGAGCATTGTAGAGGGGACGGGCTCGCTTGGTTGAGGCAAAGACATAAAATGTAATCATAATCTTTGTACCCTCATAATACCCTGAAATTAAAAAAAGATAAAAAAATAAAGAGGATTGACACTACACAACCTCAAGAATTATTATAAAGCTATGGTAATCAAGATAGTATGGTATTTGCAAAAGAATAGACAAGTAGGGCAATGAAACAGAATAGAGGTCCCAGTAATAGATCTACACAAATTGATCGACAAGTGGGCCAAGACGATTCAAAAGAGAAAGAATAAGTGTTTTCAAAGATGGTCTAGGATAATTGGACATTCACATACAAGAAAAAAAAAATCTGAACAAGACCTCACAATTTTCACAAAAATTAACATAAAATGAATCGTAAACCTAAATATAAAATTCAAAATTATAGAATTTCTAGAAAATAACATAAGAGAAAAATCTAGGTGACCTTGGCTTTGCAATGAGTTTTCAGATACAACCCAAAGGCACAATCCAAGAAAGAAGAAAGTTGATAAACTGGACTTCATTACAATTAAAAACGGCTGCTCTGTGAAAGACATTCTCAAGGGAATGAAAAGACAAGCCACAAACAGGGAGAAGATATTTGCAAAAGACATATCTGATAAAAGATTGTTATCCAAAATACACAAAAAACTCTTAAATCTCAACTATAAGAAAATGAATAACCCTCCTTAAAAAATGGGCAAAAGACCTTTAGCAGACCCCTCACCAATGAAAATATACATATGGCACATAAGCATATGCAAAGATGCTCAACATCATAAGTCATTAGGAAATTGCAAATTAAAACAAGAAGATACCACTACATACCTCTTAGAATGACCAAAATCTGAAACACTGACACCACCACATGCTGGCAAGGATGTGAAGCAACAGGAACTCTCGTCTGTTGCCGGTGGGAATTCAAAATGGTATATCCACTTTGGAAGACAGTTTGGCAGTTTCTTCCAAAACCAAACATACTCTTACCATATGATCTAGCAATTGTGCTCCTTGGTATTTACCCAAATGAGTTGAAAACTTATGTCCACACAAAAATCTGCACACAAATGTTTGTAGCAACTTTATTCATAATTGCCAAAATCTGGAAGCAACCAAGCTGCCCCTCAGTAGATGAGTGGATAAACAAACTGTGGTACATCCATTTAATGGAATGCTATTCAATAATAAAAAGAAATGAGCTATTGAGCCATCAAAAGGCATGGAAGAAAATGCATATCACAAAGTGAAGAAAGCCAATCTCAAAAGGCTACATACTGTATGATTCCAATTATATGACATTCTGTAAAAAGTAAAGCTATAGAAATTAAAAGATCAAGGCCGGGCGCGGTGCCTCACGCCTGTAATCCTAGCACTCTGGGAGGCCCAGGCGGGCAGATTGTTTGAGCTCAGGAGTTCGA
>NW_012153374.1:299139-300893 GCF_000956105.1 Propithecus coquereli | reverse complement strand
CAATAAGTCCCAGTGGTCGCAGGCTCTGGGCTCCCTGAATGGCGACTGCCCACCCACTGCTAGTCAGTGCTGGAGCCGACTGCACCAGGAGGGCATCCAGAGCCGGGGTCCGCTGTTGCCAACTCCCGGAGCTGCCTCCCAGAGCCGCCCGCTGAGCCCGCCTGCCGCCCTACACATGGCGACTCTGGACGGATCCGCAGGAGGACTCTGTGCTGTGTCCCTCCCAGCGCTCACCGAATTTTCAGCGATTTCCACGTGTAGAGTCTCTTTTATGGTGTTCCCCTCCCCCGATCTAGTCCTGGCGGTCTCCTGTGGCAAGAAGCTGCCTCCAAACTCTCCCCTGTGGGCTTGGGCAGGGTCCGATCCGGGAAGTGCTCGTTCGGGTCAGTCCCTCCCCTCCGATGCTGACCCAGTGCCGCATGCCGGCGAATTCAATATGTACCCTGCTCCTGTCTCAGCTCCCCACTGCTTATCAGTCTGTGCTACCACTTCGCACTGACTTCTGGCACTTTCCAGCCTCTGTGGGAGTGGGGTTTGGTAAAGGAAGACTCGTCTTCCTGTGAGTCAGATCTCACTGCCCGGGCCAGCCCGCCGCCGGGCGTGGCCATCCCGCGCTGCTCTCCCCACTGTTTGACCCGCACTCTCCGGTATTTGCAGGCACTTCTCCAGTTCACCTTATTTTTTCCGCAGCACTGCTTGTCCCTCACTGCTTCTCTGTAGATTCACGAAGCTGATCCTGTGGGAGACCGCCTCACTCGTGTGTGGGTGTCCGTGTTCTTCACCTCCCACTCTGGGAGCAGAGAGCCAGGAGGTCACCCCTAATCCACCATTTTCCTCCCCCCTAATTTTTTCCACCATCATCATTCTTACAGATCTAGAGAAAATAATTATACGCTTTGTATGGAACCAGAGAAGACCTCATACAGCCAAAGAAATCTTAAGTAAAAAGAATAAATTGGGTGGTATCAGTCTACCAGACTTCAAGCTGTACTACAAGACTATAGTAACTAAAACAGCATGGTACTGGCACAAGAATAGAAACATAGACCTCTGGAACAGGACTGAGAATCCAGAGATGAAATCATCTGCATATGGCAATATAATCTTTGATGAAGCAGGCAAAAATATACACTGGGGAAAAGAATCTCTTTTCAATAAATGGTGCTGGGAAAACTGGATAGCTACATGTAGAAGAATGAAACTGGATCCCCACCTCTCACCTCTCACAAAAATCAATTCAAGATGGATAACAGACTTAAACCTAAGGCATGAAACCTTAAGAATTCTAAAAGAGGACCCTTTCAGACATCGGCCTAGGCAAGGAATTCTTGAAGAAGAACCCCAAAGCAATCGCTGCAGCAACAAAAATAAATAAATGGGATCTGATCAAATTAAAAAGCTTTTGCACGGGTAAGGAAACTATCATTAGAGTGAATAGACAGCCTACAGAGTGGGAGAAAATATTTGTTCTCTACACATCTGATACAGGGCCGATAACTAGAATCTATCTAGAACTTAAAAAAATCAGCAGGAAAAAATCAAACAACCCCATCAACAAATGGGCAAAGGAAATGAACAGAAACTTTTCAAAAAAAGACAGAATAATGGCCTGCAAACATATAAAAAATGCTCAACATCTCTAATCATTAGAGAAATGAAAATCAAAACCACAATGAGATATCACCTAACCCCAGTGAGATTGGCCTCTATCAAAAAATCCCAAAACAACAAATACTGGCGAGTATGTGGAGAGA
>NW_012153374.1:297089-299089 GCF_000956105.1 Propithecus coquereli | reverse complement strand
CTTCTTCTCTCTCTAGAAGACCGATGATCCTAAGGTCCTGTTTCTTTACATAATCCCACATTTCTTGAAAGTTTTGGTCTTGTCTGTTGCTTCTGAGTTCTTTTGCTTCATCTGATTTGTTCAGCACATAGACATTATCTTCAAGCTCTGAGATTCTTTCCTCTGCATGATCCATTCTGTTCTTGAGGCTTTCTATTGTGTTTTGAAGTTCCCTGAGTTCCTCCTTCATTGACAAAATTTCTGTTTGGTTTTTCCTTAGTATTTCAATTTCTTTGGAAAATTTTCATTCATTTCCTGGATTGTTCTTGTGGTTTCTTTATGTTGGGATTCTATTTTCTCTTCTATTCCCTTCAGTTTCCTTACAATCCATAATCAGAATTCTTCCTCTGTCAGTTTAATCGTATCATGTACATTGGTATCTGTTGATGGAGATCGAATATTTTCTTTTGGAGGTGACTTTTCTGTCTGATCTTTCATGTTTTCTGTGTTCTTTCACTGATTCTTTCTCATCAGGCTACTTTGTCAAGGACTGGATGTGCTATCACTGGTTTATGCACTTAATTTGGGGGCTCCAAAGGGATGTTCCTTGGCAGAGCTGAAGAGATATGCCCTGGTCTTCTGCTGTCTTGGTGGGGTTTTGGCCTTTTCGGTTATTTCTGGCCTGTTGTCTGCTCCTTCTGTTTACAGAGATTAGTGAGTTTCTTTCCCTTGCTTAGCTTTCCAGGAGTTGGGTCACTTTTGAGTGTGTGACTCCGCTATCTACTACTTGGTTGAGGTGGAAGGCGCTGGATTTAGTTATGAGATTGCTCTCTCTTTTGTTGGTTGAATTTTGCATGGAGGAGTCAGTTGTCAAGGTATTCCAGAACCTTTGAATTGAGCTCTAAAATCCCAAATGGGACATATAACAGCCTGAGTCTTTGGGAAATGTTTTGCCACTCCCAAGGGCTACTTGAGACTTGTTACCACTTAAGATGTGGTGAGAAGAGCAGAAGGAATCAGCGTGCCTGAAGCAGTATACGTCATAAATTGCTTGATCTGTAGCTAGGAGAGAGCTGCTAATATGTTATTCAGGGCTCATTAGGCACTCTTGTGGAGGAATTCCTAATGGGTGTGTCAATTGGTGCAATTGCTAAGGACTCTGGTCGAGATTTTCCTTCCCAGACCACTAGCCCCTAAGATGACAACAGCCTGGGCACCAAGCGCAAGCTTTTGTGTTATGTTCTTGTCAGGTGTTCAAAACCGATCAGCTGTATCACGTCAACAAACTGTCCCCTTTTCTTAGAACCAAGGTCATACAGATTCAGGCTAGTCCTATGGGGAAAGTATTTTTTCTCCTTTCTCCCTACCTTCAGGGCTGGCTCTGTCCTGGAGGGCTGTTGGAGGGGCGGTGGCTGAGACTGTCGCAAGGCTTGGCCTGAAAAACGTCTTCTCTCATTTCTTTCCTTCGCTGATGGCAGGTTTTCACCTGCCAGATGGGGAGATAACCCCCAATACTGGGGGAAAGGCACTTCCTGTGGCTACCTGGTGTCTCTGCTCAGGAAATGGTCACCCTTATTATTCCACCCCTTCAAGGGCAGGGTTGTCTAGCTGGTAAGAATTACAAACTTCAGGGCTGCTAGAGAAGCCCTTCCTAAGGCCCCTGAGGGACCCAGACCAGAAAGCAGCCTGTCCTGCTATTCCTCCCCAGCGGATGTGGGGTCAGTCCCTTTGGTACACAATATCAGTGGTCAGATCATAGTCAAGGGTCATCCACCACCCCTACAGGGTTACAGTCTAGAGAACAGCTTCCCTTGTTCCTCCACACTACCAGGGGTGTGGAACTAATTCTTTGGGAGGAGGTGCTGATTACCAAGTCACAGCGAAAATGAGGCTACAGGATCCCACTGCGAAAACAGCCTCTTTCACTCTCTACTTGGCCCTTCTTGTAGTGAAGTCTGTCTCTTTGGCCGGCTGCTCCAACTACCAAGTCGCAGTAGAGAGGTGACCACGTGTCTCAGCTT
>NW_012153374.1:292606-295006 GCF_000956105.1 Propithecus coquereli | reverse complement strand
GATCTTCTGGAAAAGGACTTATTCAGGGAACTACAAAACACAGTGGAAAGCCTCAAGAACAGGGTAGATCAAACACAAGAAAGAATCTCAGAGATTGAAGACAACTCCTTACAATTAAATAAGTCAGTCACAGAGATCGAGCAGAAAATTAAGAGAAAAGAAATAATCCTACAAGAAATGTGGGATTATGTGAAAAAACCAAACCTGATGGTGACGGGGATTCCCAAAGGTGAAGAAGAAAACACTCAAGGGCTGGATAAGCTGTTTGAAGAATAAAGGAGAATTTCCCAGGCCATACTAAAAATCTAGATATCCAGGTACAAGAAGCTCAAAGGACCCCAGGGAGATTCAATGCAAACAGGAAGACACCATGACATGCAGTCATCAGATTGACCAAAATATCCACTAAAGAGGCTCTTCTACCAGTTTTGAGGCAAAAGAAACAATTAACATACAAAAGAAAGCCCATGAGAATAACGCCAGACTTCTCAACTGAAACCCTACAAGCAAAAAGAGACTGCAGTCCCATACTCACTCTTCTGAAACAGAATAACGCCCAGCCTGGAATCTTGTACCCTACAAAACTAAGTTTCATATATGAAGGAGAAATAAAGACATTCTCAGATAAGCAAAGACTCAGGGAATTCACCAAGACAAGAGCAGCTCTCCAAGAAGTACTCAAATCAGAACTACACAAGGATCAGCACAATGAACACTCACAAATGTAAAACCACTCAAAAGCTAAAAATCGAGGGCTAGATCCCACAATGGCTCAAGAGAGAAAACTAACCAACAAAATGCAACCCAGCAGAATGACAATAATTTGCCTCACTTATCATTTCTCTCAATAAACGTGAATGGCTTGAAATACCCACTCAAGAGACATAGGCTGGCTGAATGGATAAAAAAATACAAGCCAAGTATCCACTGTCTTCAGGAAATACATCTAAGCTGCAAGGATGCATTTAGACTCAAGGTAAAGGGGTGTAAATCAATATTTCAAGCAAATGAAAGCCAAAAGAAGGCTGGTGTGGCAGTGTTGATCTCAGAGAACTTGGTTTTTAAATCAACAAAAGTAATGAAAGACAAAGAGGGTCACTATATAATGGTGAAGGGTACAGTTCAACAAGAAGACATGACAATTCTAAATATGTATGCACCCAACTTAGGTGCACCCAGATTCATAAAGCAAACGCTACTTGATCTAAACAAATTGATAAACAGCAATAGTCGGAGACCTCAACAACCCACTGTCAGCACAGGACAGATCCTCCAAACAGAAAATTAACAAAGAAATAATGGACTTAAACAGAATTCTAGAACACATGGGCCTGACTGACATTTACAAGACATTCTACCCAAAACCCACTGAATATACTTTCTTCTTATCAGCTCATGGGACATTCTCTAAGATTGACCATATTCTAGGACACAAAAATGTCTCAAAAAATTTAAAAAAATAGAAATCAAACCATGCATCTTCTCAGATCACAGTGGAATAAAAACAGAAATCAACCCCAACAGAAACTCTCATCTCTACACAACGTCAGGGAAATTAAACAACCTTCTGCTGAATTATCACTTCATAAATGCGTAAATAAAGATGGAAATCAAAAGATTCTTTGACTAAATGACAAAGGTTATGCAAGTTATCAAAATCTGTGGGACACAGCCAAAGCAGTCCTGAGAGGAAAGTTTATTTCCATAAATGCCTATATCCAAAAATCAAAAAGAGCACAAACAGACAACCTAATGAATTGACTCAAAGAATTGGAAAAAGAAGAATAGACTGACCCCAAACCCAGAAGAAGAAGGGAAATTAATAAGATCAAATCAGAACTAAATGAAATTGACAACAGGGAAACTATACGGAAGATTAATAAAACAAAAAGTTGGTTCTTTGAAAAAATAAACAAAATTGACACGCCTTTGGCTAGACTAACGAAAAACAGAAAAGAAAAATCTCTAATAAGCTCTATCAGGATCAAAAAAGGAAAAGTTACAACCAATGCCGTGGAGATTCAAGATATTTTTTATGAATATTACAAAAACCTTTATGAACACAAACTGGAAAATGTGGAGGAAATGGACACATTTTTAGAAACACACAGCCTCCCTAGGCTCAACCAGGAAAAACAGAATTCCTGAACAGACCAACATCAAGGACTGAAATTGAAACAGCAATAAAAAACACTCCAAAAAAGAAAAGTCCCGAACCAGGTGGTTTCACACCCGAATTTTACCACACCTGCAAAGAAGAACTGGTGCCTATCCTGCAGAAATTATTCCACAACATCGAGAAGCATGGAATCCTCCCCAACACATTTTATGAAGCCAACATAACCCTGATACCAAAACCAGGAAAGGACGCAACAAAAAAGGAAAACTACAGACCAATAT
>NW_012153374.1:288860-291960 GCF_000956105.1 Propithecus coquereli | reverse complement strand
TCAAAGGCAATTCTGTGGAGAAAGGATAGCCTTTTCAAAAATGATACTCAACAATTGGATATCTATGTGCAAAAAATGAATTTAGATCCATATACAAAAATTAACTCAAAATGGATCATAGACCTAAACGCAAAACCTAAAACTAAGAAATATCTCGAAAAAAAACAGGAGAAAATTTTTGTGGCATTGGGTTAAGGCAAAGATCTTTTACATCCTACACAAAAGGCAAAATCCATAAGAGAAAAATATCTATATACTGGACTGCACCAAAATTTAAAACTTCTCTTCAAAAAACACTATTAACTGTTAGATTAACTATTATAAGAATGAAAAGACAAGCCACGAAACGGGAGAAAATCTTTGTAAAGTGTATATCTGATAAATGTTTTGTATCTAGAATATACAAAGATGTCCCAAAAATCTACAGTAAGAAAACACTCTATTTTTTTAATTGGTAAAATATTTGAACAGGCTATTTACTAAAATAAGATAAAAAGATGTCAAATTTGAAACACGGACTTGGGGGGAGGGGAACCAAGGGCAACACACGTAACCTAAACATCTGTACCCCATAATATGCTGAAATAAAAAAAAAAGATGTCAAATTAATAAAAAGATGTTCAAAACCAGTTAGAGAAATGAAAATTAAAACTACAATGAAATAAAATTACGTGACTATCAGATTGGCTAAAGTTTAAAAAGACTGGACATACTAATTGTTAGCAAGGATGTGGAGGAACTGGAACTCTCATACACTGCTTATAGGAATATAATATTGTAAAGTCATTTTGTAAATTAGTTCGGCAGCTTCTTCAAAAATTAAATGTAAATCTCCTGTATGATGTAGCCATTGCATACCTAGGCATTTAGCCAAGATTAGAGGAAATATATGTCCACAGAAAGATTTGTTCTTGAGTGCGTCTAGCAGCTTTATTCGTAATAGCCCCAAATAGGAAACAATTCTAAAGTCCGTCAACACATAAATAAATACAAAATTGTGGTATACCCATGCAATCAAAGAGCTATTGTTCATCAATAAAAAGGAATGAACCAACCATACATGCAACAACATGGAAGAATCTCAAAATAATTGTACTAAGTGAAAGAAGTCAGACAAAAAATTATATACTATATGATTCTATTTATATAAAACTCTAGAACATTAAAACTAATCTTACAGTGACAAAAAGCAAATCAATGTTGCTTGGGACGGGGGACCAGCAAGGAGTAGACAGAAGGGATTACAAAGGGGCACAAGGATACTTTTGAAAGTAATGCATATTTTGATTATCTTGATCATGGTGATGGTTTTTATGAGTGTATATAAATGTTAAAACCTTTCAAATTGTATACTTTAGAGGAGGAACCAAGATGGCAGATGAGAAAAGCTGCCAGTCAGAGTGTCTCCACAAAAAAGACAGATTTTAGAAGAAAGTGAAAAAAACAAACCAGCAGAAAAACATAGATCGGGTGAGCGTCGGAAGGAAGGGTGCCTGAAACTACAGGAGACTCCACGGGAAGATGGTGTGGAGGAGAACTGGAAGGAGAAAGGTCCCGGGAGGCTTGGAAACCAGCAACAAGGGTAGGTGGAGCAGATAACTTTCCCCTCCCTTGCATCTCGGACTGTTGGTGGGCTCCTGAGCGGTTGGAGAGACCTGCCATCACGAGCCCAGAAACTGCTGCTGCCAGTTAGCGGTGGCCTCTTGCGGACAGGGCACCAGGCTCCCAGCTCCCTCGGGGCACCTCCCCGCCTGCAGACCCGAGCCTATTGGCAGGCGCCATATTGCTCCACACTCTCCTTCCCCTTCCCTACCTGTGGGTGCCCAGAGAGACAATTTAGCCATCACACGGAGGCATCTCCAAGGAACTGGACCTTTCCTTTTGGGGCCCTACAGCAGACTGAGGGGTACTCAGACTGCCAGCTCCCTACCTGCCAGCCCTCCCAGGTGCTGCTTGCCTGGTGACTCCAGGAGAACAGGGCAAATCCCAAGGTGGAGTGAAATCGATCCAGCTTGGGCACCCTGTAGGTGATTCGAGACCAGCACCCCTCTCCCTGGCAGGGTCAGGGATTGATCTCCAGGGCCCAGGGGACAGGCCTGCAGACCAGATCCTGTACACCAAAGTCACAATCGCACTGCCATGGGGCACAGAAGGGAGACCTGTGAAAGAGCCTACTGAGGAGTGTGTGCCTTAAGGGGCAGAGCAGCATGCCTGAGTAGCAACCCTCCTCCCAAAAGAGAGCTTTACACCCAGCTCAGGCTGCAATCCTGGGCAGGGAATCTCCCAGCCCACATCACAGCCAGGGGATATCCACTGGCCTGAGGTCCTGCCTGCTGGCAGAGAAACCATGGAATAGGGGAGAGTGGAAAGCAGCAAGAACAGCTCCAGAGTGCAGGTCTCAGACAGCCCCACCCCCCACACTCAGACTTTCCAGCTGAGTGGAGCCATTTCAGCCCCTCCTGGCAGCTTTGCACAGAAGCAAAGAACAGAACTTTGACCCCTGCTAACAGCAGTTGTGGAGCCTGAGGGCAGGCTTACCCAACCCAGCCCCACCCAGACTAACTACCAGACCTGCCCCCACTGAGGTGGAGAATAAGGACACACCTGGAAGTCCCAGGGCAAAACCCACCACCCAAGACACAAGAGGGCCTCTCCAGAGGAACAAGAGCTGGTTATAGGACTGAAAAACAGCACTGCAGCTGCTCCCAACAAGTGCCACCTACTGACAGGGAGGTGATTCTGCACACCCTTTTACAGCATCTACTGACTCATCATAAAGGGTGTGGCCGAACATCACCCACAAACACCACCTACTGGCTCAGAGACTAAACAGGGCGTGTCATTATCCAAACAAAAATCTAAAGGCAAGAAGGGACAACTGATCCAGATGAGAAGGAACCAGCAAAAGAACTCTGGAAGTATGAAGAATCAAACGGAAAGCACACCCCCAAAGAGAAACAACAGATACCTAGGAATTGACATTAACCAAACTCAGAACACTAAAATGACAGAAGAAGAATTTCAAACATGGATTATAAGAAAGCTCAATGATACACAGGAAAAAATTGATAACCAACACAAAGAAATCACAAAAAAAAAA
>NW_012153374.1:287289-288810 GCF_000956105.1 Propithecus coquereli | reverse complement strand
AAAATAATTCTGTATGATACTTAATGGTGGATATATAACATTACGTATGTGTTCAAACTCATAGATATGTACAACACAAATAATGAACGTAGTGTAAACTATGGACTTCAGTTAATCTAAATAAATAAATAGGCCAGAGAAAATAAAATGGGCTCGGGAGAGCCCATCAAAAACCTCTGCGCATTAATTCCTTTTGAAAGAGGGTAAAGGAAGCATCAACAATCTGTCTTTTATCAATGGTTTGTGATGGGAAATAGTTTAGGAAATAAGTTTGGATAGATAGAATGGGTTCATAGGGGCTTGAAACTGAACTCTTACCACTGATACAAAACGTTCTCTTACTATCCACACATGAAAATTCAACTCTTTTTTTAATGATTTTCCAGTACACGAAATAAAGACAGAATTTGATAATGTGGAGGTAATATTAAGTGTCATGAGAGTGGAAAAACGTGCATATGGAGTGAGGAGCTATGAAAAAAATCAAACAGTGATTTTCACCATATTAACAAACTGAAAAAACTCATATGATCATATTAATAGATACTGTAAATGCATTTGGCAAAATCAAACATCCATTCCTGTTAAAAAAAAAACTCACAGAAAAACAAGAATAGAAAGGAAATTCCTCAACTTGATAAAAGACATCTTCAAAAAAATTCTACAGCTAAAATCAGGAACAAGACAGGGATGTTTATTCTCATCACTTCTATTCAACATTGTCCTAGAGGTTCTTAGCAAGTGCAGTCAGGCAAGAAAAAGAAATAAAAGGCATCCAGATTAGAAAGGAAGAATTTAAAATGTCTTTATTAGGAAATGATGTGATCATCTATTCAGGAAATATGATGGAATCTACAAAAGAACAACTATAGCTAATATGTTAGTTTAGTAAAGCTGCAAGATACAAGATTGATATTCAAAACTTAATTTTATTCCTATGTAGTAGCAAGAGCAATACAAAATTAAAATACAAAAAGCACCTTTTAAAATTGCATGAAAAATATGAAATATGTAGGAATAAACCTGACAAAAGATGTGAAAAATCAGTACACTGAAAAAAAAATCAGCACACTGAAACCCACAAAATATTGCTAAGATGAATTTAAAGAGATCTAAAACATAGAAATATATTTCTTGTTCATTGATCAGATGACTTAATATTGTTAAAATATCAATTCTTCTCAAATTGATGTACAGATTTCAAGGAATCACGATCAAAATTCTAGCAGGCATTTTTTGTAGAAATTGAAAAGTTGATTTTAAAATTCACATGGAAAGGCAAAAATCTTAGAATAGCCAAAACAACACTGAATGAAAACAAATTTGAAGGGCTTACACAACCTGATTTCAAGAACTATTATAAACTCGTACTTACCAAGACAGTGTTGTATTGGGATAAAGATAGATAAGTATATCAATAGAACATAAGAAAGACTCCAGAAAGAAATTCATGTGTGTGTTTCCACATATATATGATTTTTGGTGTATACACACACACACACATATATATATATATAATTG
>NW_012153374.1:271350-276621 GCF_000956105.1 Propithecus coquereli | reverse complement strand
AGGGAGAGGAGGGGACGAGTATATGCATACACAAAGAATGCAATGCGCACTATACGAGGGATGGACACACTTGAAGCTCGGACTTGGGGGCCGGAGGGAGGACAAGGGCAACGTACATAACCTAAACATCTGTACCCCCATAATATGCTGAAATAATAAAAAAAAATCAAATAAAATTTGATAGCTGAGAGTTAAGGTTCGTTGTCACCTAGCTATAACTTCTCCTTATGCTCCTTATGCTTAGAGATCTCAAAAATATATTAATTGTGCAATCACTCTTTCTTTTCTGTTCTTTATTTTAAGTCTTATCCTACATTAGATTTGACCAACAAAATTATGGAAAATGAGGCCTCTAAAATTGACTAAAGCCCCCCAGCCAATCAAAAAATGGTAATAGCTTACCCCATAAAAATATTTCTTCGACATATTTTGAGATGGCTGCTACAAGCTGTCTTTGTAGACATCTCCACAGATGTCTTTTTACAGGTGTAACTGTAGATAATCTCCGTTAATACAACCAACTTTCTCTTACTCAAACTAGAAAAGATTAACTGAGAGTTACACACCTTTAAGATATTTAAAAGGAAACATTTACTCTCCCAGGGTACTAACTGTGAGACTTTATCTGAATAGCAAGAGCCCCTTTGCTAGCCTCTTCCTCTTCTCCCTCCGAAATCTGTTTTGCTAGATTTTCATTCTAAAAGTTTCCTGTATAAATGTTAAAAAATTATTTAAATGTCTTTTTCTCCAATGAATCAATCTGCCTCCTGACAGTGATTTTTTTTTCAGCATACCTTTATGGGGAAAAGGGCTTTGTTCCCTACAGTTTAAAGCTATTCTGTTCTTCTAAAAAATTGCAATAGGGAAAAAACCAGTAACTTAATCAGTGGGCAAAAAAGGTAAAATATATATATTTTCTTACCAACCAGTGATCCTGACCTCTCTCCCCGTATGATCCAGTTGAGCGGATAGTAAAAATCACTCTCTGTTTTGACTGATGGGAGAAAAAGGATTTATATGATTAGTCTTAATTCAGAAACTTTTGGTACTTTGTGATATAAATTCATGTTTTTATCCTTTTTTTATCTCGGAGATAGAGTTCTCTCTTGTTGCTCTTTCTGAGTTGTTTGTCATAAAAAGTCTCAGTCATAGGGGCTTTTGTCTTCTCTACCTTAGCCTATTTCTGGAAGAATGAGGGGATCTTTGGAATTGTTTCTTCTCTGAAGAAACTATTAGATTAAGTCACTTTAGAATGAGTACATCTTTGAAAATCAATGGCCAAAAGACGGATCCTTTAAATTGAAAGATGGATTTTAGAGATCTCTTATTCTAAACAATTGCTTTTTTGTGTTATAGAGGAATTGGATTAAAAGGGCACATAATTGTATTATGGCTAGCCTTCTAGCCTTAAAAATTCTCTTAACAAAATTAAAGAGCAAAATCTGACCTAAAAGAAAAAAATCCTTTGTATGCTGCCCCTGTTGGAATGATAACATAGGCCAATTTATTATGCCTTATAGCCTAATGGTTAAAATTCTGTGCTTTCACCCTAATAGCCTAGTGTTAGTTCCCCATCTGGAAATAAGTCTGGTTTGATTTTATGTAACTTTGGCCATTTATTCCATGGACAACCTTTAATTTCCTGTTTTATTCCACCTGTGAGAGCCACATGAGGCTTTTGAACTTTTATATATAAATGGTCAACTGAGAAACCGAGACCCTAAAAAAGTATAGCCAGACAGAAATGTGGGTTACACCTGGTTTACGGCTAGCAAAACCTTCCTTTCTTTGAGCTGTTTTGTGTGGCTTTTCTGGATCTCATAAAAACTGTTTTCCAACCCTTGAAGACACCGCTTGCTTTCTTGATTAAGTTATAACCTTGGTTAAAGTTTGTTGGTTTCACTTAAAAGGATACTTTAGTTAAAATTTTCAAAAGCAAAAACGTCAACTGTTTGTCCCAGCTAAAATCAGCTGCTTCTAATGGCTGAGACTCCTTAACGAACTCAGAGAAAAAAGGCACCATTCACACCTCTTTTGGGGGTCTTCTGTTTTCCTTACGGAGTCTAAAAGGTCATAAACAGATTCCTCTCAGATATAAAACTACTCTCTTTTGCATTGTGTGTTACCTGATCTCTTTGGCTTTGGGAGATACCAAAAATTACTTTATATTGTGAGAAAATTTTTGACCTTGATGTATGTCATAGCTAGGCAGAAATGGCCATGTTGGAGGCAGCTAAATGCACTAAAAGAGGCTTCTGGTTTCCTCGGGCCTAAGATAAGAAAGCATGTGGTTTAAACATCTTAAAAGTCTTTGTAAGAAGTATATTATAAAGATATTGCATAGCTCAGTACCATGGTGTCTTTCTCTCTTTGGCGGGGCAAGGGGCAAGATTCAATACTATCTATCTAAATGAAGTTGGTCTCCTCATAAAGTCCTATGGTGAATTCCTGTGATTTTATGTTGGCTTGGCATCCATTTTTGTCTTCTTCTAACAAACCCCAAACCCCTTGAAAGGGCTTATATTTTCTCTCTTTGTGCTTTAAGATGATAATTAATACCCTGTTTCCTCTGAGAGTCAATAAGGGTTTAGGCCATATGTGAGATAAGAGGAATTTTGTTATATTTTCAATGATACAGTTTAAATCCAACCATCCTTTTAAACTGATGAGTTTTGGCAGTCTCATTGCCAGAGTTTTAAAATGTGTTATAAATCTCTATGGAAAGCAGTATGGGGATACCTCAAAGAACTAAAAGTAGACCTACCATTTGATCCAGCAATCCCATGACTGGGTATTTAACCAAAGGAAAAAAAGACATTTTATAAAAAAGACTCTTGCACTCAAATGCTTATGGCAGCACAATTCACAATTGCGAAGAGGTGGAAACAACCCAAGTGTCCATCAGTACATGAGTGGATTAATAAAATGTGGTATATGTATATCATGGAGTACTACTCAGCCATAAAAAATAGTGAACTAATACCTTTTTTAACATCTTGGGTGGAACTGGAGACCATTCTTCTAAGTGAAGTATCACAAGAATGGAAAAACAAACACTACATGTACTCCATACTAAATTGGAACTAATCAATCAACACTTATGTGCACAAATGCAAGTAAAACTCAACGGAAATAAAGTAGGTGGTGGAGGGGAGAAGGGGATGGTTAAATTCAGACCTAAAGGGTACAATGCATACTATCTGGGTGAAGGGCACACTTATAACTTTGACTCAAACGATACAAAAACAAATTATGTGGCCAAAACATGTGTACCTCTGTAATATTCTGAAATAAAAAAAAAAAGAAACTGACAGAATCTTGGTAAGAACATTGAGCTCTATGACATTTTAACTTACCCTATTCCCAGCACCTTCTCTCCAGCTCCATGGTAGCCTTGAAAACCAACAGCATCACAATCACTGTAGCCATGAAACCCCAGCATCTTAGTAGCCAATGGTTGGGACACATAGATTTTTCACTCCCCAAAAGGCCCATCCCAAGTGTATTGCTACCATTTGACCTATCTAGACATTCTCTGGAAACCCCAATCACAAGATCTGTCTTTATTTGACTTGACTCAGACCTTTCTTAGTGTGTACAGCCTTTTACTCAGGGTATTTGTAGTAAATAATCAGCAGAAATTATTAAACATTGCAGCTGCCTGAAGTGGGGATCAGAGTTGGTGCAAACAAGTTTACTAAACATCTTATTTCATGGGAAATAAGATTTTAATGGGAGGCTTTGAAAAGCTCCAACGTATTCCTGGAAATCTAAAAGGCCAGTTCATGCCCAGAGCTGTGTGAATGTCCAGGAAAGATCTGAGAAGGCTCTAATCTGTCACCTCTAGCTTACATTGAGGCTCTGGGAAAGCAGGAAGTGAAGGCTAAAGCAGTGTTGTAAAGTGCCTATCGGAGTGTTAAAGATGTTCCCAACACATAAACAGTGCTCCTTAGCTAAGTCTAGGAGACTTATTGGTGCAATGAATTTCAGAAAATTTCTGCCAAATTGTTAGCTGACCACTAAGCTATCTAAGCAGAGATTTCAGTGGCCACAGATGACAAAGAATACAAACTTTACAGAACTAGTTCAGTAAAATTAATTAAACAAACAAACATCCCCATCACCAACAACAAACAAGAACAACAAAAAACCCTGGGAATGGGAGGGGGAGATCTGATTTCCAGAATTGTCACATTATATTATTTAAAATGTCAAATTTGAACAATTATGAAACATGCAAAGAAACAGGAAAGTGTGGGTCACACATAGAAAAAAAAATGAAGTCAATAGAAACTGTCCCTCAGGATGCTTGGACTCAGATTTATCAAAGATTTTAAATCAGCTCTTGTAAGTTTCTTCAAATAACTAAAGAAAACTGTGTTTAAAGAAAACTATGTTAAATGTCTCAGCAAGTAGACAATATCAATAAAGAGATAGAATGTTTTTAAAAGAACCAAATAGAAATTCTAGAGTTGAAAAGTACAATAATAAAATTTTAAAAATCACTGGACAGACTCAACAGCAGATTTCTTTCTTTTCTTTTCTTTTCTTTTCTTTTCCCTCAAATGCCTATAGTAGAAGCAATCAAGAGCAGATTTCTATTGGAAGAAGAAAGTGAATTTGAAGACAGGTCAATAAAGATGATCTAATCTGAGAAACAGGAAAAAAAGAATGAGCAAAAGTAAACAGAGTTTCAGAGAAATGTGAGACACCATCAAGCATACCAACATTTTGCATTCTTACCAGCAATATATGAGATTTCCAGAAGGAGAAAGAATATTTGAACAAGTCATGGCTGAAAATTTCCCAAATTTAATGAAAAACATTAATCAATCAAAACATCCAAGATGCTCAAAAAAATTCACATCATAGTCAAACTGTAGAAAGATAAAGAAAGAATCATAAATGTACCAAGAGGGAAGCAACTCATCATGAACAAGTGATTCTAAGTAAGATTAACAGCTAATTTCTCATCAGAAACCATGGGTGTTTGAGGAACTAAGATGATATATTCCAATTGTTGAAAGCAAGACTTCAAACCAAGATTTCTACATCCACCAAAACTGTCTTTCAAAAATGAAAGAGATATGATTACAGTATAAACAAAAACTAAGAGAAATTGCTGATAGCACATCTATACTACAAGAAATACTAAAGGAAGTCCACCAGGCTGAAATGAAAGGAAACTAAATAGCAACTAAAATCTATATAAAGAAATAAAGACCACTGGTAAAGGTAACTACATAGGTAAATATATAAACTACATAAATA
>NW_012153374.1:259986-270809 GCF_000956105.1 Propithecus coquereli | reverse complement strand
TCTCGCTCTTGCTCAGGCTGGTTTCGAACTCCTGAGCTCAAACAATCCGCCTGCCTCGGCCTCCCAGAGTGCTAGGATTACAGGCGTGAGCCACCAGGCCCGGCCAAGTTTTTTAAAATATTCATTCAAGAACCTATCAAATCTTAGTAAGAAGAGTGAGAGTCAGTTGCACTTGAGCCATAACCTGTTCCTTCCCTCATACCTGAACCTTACCTTGGCAAAAATTTCACTCTAGGGCAGTGTGGCAAAGAAAATAGCGCTCCCTCTCCTCTTAGCTCTCAATCAAGAGATATGTTGTCTTACCAGAAGGGAAGGACACCAGCATTTCTCAATTCCTTCAACACTGAGTTGCAGAAGCTAAATTCCTAGTGAGTCCCTTCCACCACCCAGCCCCAACTCATAGGCCAAAGGCTCTACCAGACACAGTACATTGAGAATATTGATACTCCAATCAGCCTTACCCTAGCTTGCTCATGTAGCGCAGGCTCTATGTCAGAAGAAGCAATCTGAGAAAGACAGAGGATACCATCCCAGCCCAGTGCCTGAAACAGTGGCTCAGAGATTTTTCCCAGAGGAAGAGGCAGGCCCTAAGAGCCCCAAAGCTCTCTGAAAAGTAAGTGACTTTATTTGAAAGCCTAAGGACATTCTTGTAAACAATAGAGATTTTGGTGGCAGGCAATTAGGAGGCTTGTACCCCTATGCAAGCAACAAGCTAAATCATAGGCTACCTACTTTACCAGGGAAAGAGACAGATAAGAGCCCTCCTGGGATCAGAGGAAACCTTGAAGTCTGTCCTTAAAGTTACTCCTGTCTAAATTTAACTGAATGAGACTGTGGAGCAATTTATGCCACAAGGCAGTATTGGAAACAACAAAGCAATGATCCTGCAATTAGTGAATACTAGCAGCTGTAATACCAACAGAGGCAGACATCTTAACAGAAATCAGTGAAAGAGGCAGTCAAAGAGAACTCTGACAAGGCTGCAGAGGCATCACACTGTGGAGGAAATAGATTTCACTAAAATAGTCAAAACAAGTGTCCAAACAAAAAACAAGCAAAAAAAAAAAAAATCAACAGAGTTGGGAGGGAATCAGTATCCAGTGTTGCTACAGTATATTACCTAAAATGGCCAGTTTTCAACAAAAATTATGAGACATGCAAAGAAACAGGAAAGTGTGACCCATATACTAAAGGACGGGTGGGTGAAGCAGGCAACAGAAACTGATGTGAGAGGGCCCAGATGTCAAAGACTTCAAAGTAATCATTACAAATATGTTCAAAGAACTAAAGGAAGTTATGCATAATGGAAGCTATGATGACACCTCCTAAATACAAAATATAAATAAATAGAAATTATTTTAAAATAATCAAATGGAAATTCTGGAATGAAAAAGTACAATAACCAAAATGAAAAATTCACTAGAGAGGATCAATAGTAGATTGGAATTTAAAGGAAAAAAAATATTCAACCAAAAAACAGATCGATAGAGATTATGCAATCTGAAGAACAGAGAGAAAATACAAAGAAGAAAAATGAACAGAGCTTTGGAGCAATATGACTACCATCAAGCACACCAGCATATGTGCAATGGGAGTACCAGAAGTAGAGAAAAAAAGAGAAAGAGGCAGAAAAAATATTACAAGAAATACAGGCTAACAACTTCCCTAATTTGATGAAAAGCATTAATCTATGAACACAAGAAGCTTGACAAAATCCAAGTAGGATTAACACAGACATGCACATGCAGACACATTATATCAAAAATGTTGAAAGACAAATAAAAAGAGTACATGTTGAAAGCAGTAAGAAAAACAATGGAATACCCTGCCCCACGCCTCCCCAGGCCAGGATGTTGTGGCTCGGGTGTGGGCTCAGGCAGCTTGGGGCAGCACCAGGCACTCGGGTCTCTGCTCAGCTCCCTTCTGGTGCCGAGATGCTTAAGAAGGCTGGCGTGACGAACGAAGCCAGTGGGTAAAAGCCAGAACAAGGAACCAGAGAGACAACTTCCTCCCTTAGCTCCTGTGGCTGTTGCTCATAAAGGTTGTGTTACCATAGCCATCCATGCCAAACCTGGCTACAAACAAAATGCTGTAACAGATTTGACAGCAGACGCCATAAATGTAGCTATTGCAACACCTCCATCAGAGGGAGAAGCTAATGCTGAGCTCTGTTGATATCTTTCCAAGGTCTTAGAACTCAGGAAGAATGATGTGGTTTTGGATAAGGGGGGTGAATCTTGTGAAAAGGTGGTGAAACTTTTGGCCTCCACAACTCCAGAGGAGATCTTGGAGAAGTTAAAAACAGGAAGCCAAAAAGAAACAAAAGCAAGAAATGAAAGGAGGCCAGGCACGGTGGCTCATGCCTGTAATCCTAGCACTCTGGGATGCCGAGTTAGAAGGATCACTTGAGGTCAGGAGTTCGAGACCAGCCCAAACAAGAGCAAGACCCTGTCTCTAAATTAATAAATAAATAAAGTTTAATAAAAAAGAATGCATCATTGGGAAGCTTTTTTATTGCTAATGACAAAGAGTCTGTTAAATAGGAAAATATATTTGAATGCATGGAAGAACATGGGAAAATATGTATATATTTAAATAAGAGTCAAAAAAGTAGAAATTTTTAAAGTATCGTGCATTACTATATAGGTTCTAAAATCCCTGACCACAAACAGCCTGGAACATGCTATTCTGATTTCATGGCACTACAAAATAACAGAGCTGGAAAGAGTATTCAAGATGACCTGATTTACCATCTTTCATTCTGTGATGGGGCTTCTGATATCCAGGAGTTGAGAGACTTATTCAAGATCATACCATGCAAGATGGCAACTGGAATCCAGATCCCTTGACTTCTTGTTGGATGAAGTTTATCCTGATTGTAAAGGAAAATAATATCTCTACAACAGTTCTGGAATTCTGAGGATTGCCTTCTAATCCAGTTTACGAATGACAGAGAAAAATATTTCACACTGTTTTGTAGTCTTACCTTATATTTTAAGATGTTTATCTAAATGCAAAAATGTTTTTCACATCTTTTAAAGACTATATTGGACATTTTGTGAAAAAGTAAAAATAATCAAGACTTATAATTTAACATGAATTATAATTTTTGAGTTATCACTGAATTTTCTTCTTCTTCCATGATAACTTGCAATCATCAAATCCAGTAGTTCTTATTTATCTCCAAAGATCCTTAAAAGAAGAAAGAGAACCTGTAAGCTATTTTCAGTATTTGTAAAAGCCTTTCAGAAATCACACTTATATTAAGGTTTCAAAAGCTAATAATAAATACATTTTACATAAAAAAGAAAAACAATGAAATACTATTCCATTGTATATATATTATTTCTTTATTCATCTGTCAATGGACATTTAGGTTGTTTCCCAATAAACAATGGATTGATAATATCTCTTCAAGATCCTGATTTCAATTCTCTTAGACAAATACCCAGAAGTGGGACTACTGGATCATATGGTAGTTCTATTTTAATTTTTTGAGGAACTTCCATACTGTTTTCCATAGCAGCTAAACCATTTTGTATTCCCACAAAAAGTGTACAAGGGTTCCAATGTCTCCACATTCTTACCAAAACTTGTTATCTTTTATTTTTATAATAGCCATCCTAACAGAGGTGAGTTTATATATCATTATGGCTTTGATTTGCATTTCTCTGATAATCAGTGATGTTCAGTATCTTTTCTTATATCTGATGGTCACTTATATGCTTTCTCTGGAGAAATGTCTATTCAAGTTTTTATAGACAATTTTTAAAATCAAGTTATTAGTTTTTTTACTGTTGAATTGTAGGAGTTCCTGATATATTGTATTAATATCAGATAAATGGTTTGCAAATATTTTCTCCCAACCCATAGGTAGCCTTTTCACTCTGATGATTGTTTCCTTTGCTATGGAGAAGATTTTTAGTTTGACATAGTCCCAAAAGTTTATTTTTGTTTTTGTTACCTGGGCTTTTGATGTCATATCCATGAAATCCTTGACAAAACCAATGTCATGAAATTTTCCCCCTATGTTTTCTTCTACGAGTTTTACAGTTGCAGGTATTATGTTTAAGTCTTTAATCCATTTTCAGTTGATTTTTGTGTATAATGTAAGCTATGCTTGTGGATATCCAGTTTTCCCAACACCATTCACAGAAGAGATGATGTTTTCTCCATTGTGTGCTGTTGGTACCCTTATCAAAGATAAGTTTATCATCTATATGTGGATTTATTTCCGAGCTCTCTATGCTATTTCATTGGTCTATATGTGTGTCTATATGCCAATATCATGCACTTTAATTACTATTGCTTTATATTTTGAAATCAGGAAGTGTGACGTCTCCAACTATGTTCTTATTCAAGATTGCTTTGCCTATTTGGGGACTTTTGTATTTCCATATGAATTTTAGAATTATTTTTAGATTTCTGTAAAAAATAGCATTGAAATTTTGATAACGATTGCATTGAATCTATAGATTGCTATGGGTAGTATGAACATTTTTAAGAATATTAGGTCCTGCAATTCATAAACACAGGATGTCTTTACATTTGTTTGTATCTTTTTAAATTTCCTTTATCAATGTTTTATAGTTTTCAGTGTACAAGTCTTTCACCTCCTCAAGTTTATTCCTATGTAGTTTATTCTTTCTGATTCTGCTGTAAATGGAATTATTTTCTTTATTTCCTTTTTGGAAAGTATGGTGTTAGAGTATAGAAATATAACTGATTTTTGTATGTTGATTTTGTATCCTGCCACTTTTCTGAATTCATTTGTTAATTGTAACAGTTTGTGGAGTCTTTAAGGTCTTCCGTATGTAAGATCATGTCATCTGCAAATGGAGATAATTTAATTTCTTCCTTTCTGATTTGAATTCCTTTTATTTTGTTTTGTTGCTTATTTTCTCCGGCTGGGACTTCCAGTACTATGTCAAATAGAAGTGGTGATAGAGGGTATGGTATCTTTATCTTCTTCCTGATCTCAGAGGAAAAGCTTTCAGTTTTTCACTGTTGAATATGATGTTAGCTGTGGGCTTATCATATATGGCCTTTATTATGTTGAAGTACATCTATACCTAATTTGTTGAGAGTTTTTATTACAAAAGAATGTCAAATTTTGTCAAGTGCTTTTTCTTCATCTATTGAGATGATCATATGATTTGTTTCTTTCATTCTGTTAATGTGGTGCAATATATATTAATTATATAATTGTGTGTGTTGAACTACCTTTGCATCCCAGGCATAAATCCTGATTGAACATTGTGCATGATTTTTTTAATGTGCTGTTGAATTCAGTTTGCTAGTATTTTATTGAGGATTTTTGCATCTATATTGATCAGAGATATTGTTCTGTAGTTTTCTTTTCTTGTGATGTCTTTGCCTGGCTTTAGTATCAAGGTAATGTTGGTGTCATAAAATGAATTTGGAAGTGTTCCCTCCTCTTCAATTTTTTGAAAGAATTTGAGAAGGATTGGCATTAATTTTCTTTCAAATGTTTCATAGAATTCACCAGTTAAACCATCTCACCCTGGTATTTTCCTTTTGGGGAAATCTTTTATTACTAGTTCAATTTCCTTACTATTTATAGATCTCTTCAGACTTTCTCTTTATTCATGATTTAGTCTTGATAGGTTGTATGTTTCTAGGAATTCATCCATTTCTTCTAGGTTATCTGATTTGTTGGATTATAACTCTTCATAGTAATCTCTCATGATTCTTTTTATTTCTGCTGCAATGTCTCCTCTTTCATATCTGATTTTATTTATTTTAGTCTTCTTTCTTTTCTTCTTAGTTATTCTAGCTAATAGTTTTTAAATTTTTTAATCTTTTCAAAAAACCAACTCTTAGTTTTGTTGATTTTTTTCTATTGTTTTTCTATCTCTTTCATTTATTTTTATACTAATCTTTATCACTTCTTTCCTTTTGCTAACTTTGGGCCTAGTTTGTTCTGTTTTTCTATTTCTTTAAGGTGTAAAGGTAGGTTGTTTATTTCAGATCTTTCTTCTTTTTTAATACAGGCATTTATTCCTATAAACTTTCCTATTAGTACAACTTTTGCTTCCTCACATAAGTTTTGGCATATTGTATTTTTATTTGGCTCAATATATTTTCTAATTTCCCCTTTGATTTCTTCTTTTATCCACTGGTTTTTCAATTGTTGTTTAATTTACACATATCCATGAATTTTCCTGCTTTCCTACTGCTATCGATTTCTAATTTCCCTCCATTATTGTCAGAAAAGATACTTGGTATGATATCAATCTTCTTAAATTTGTTAAGACTTGTCTTCTTCCTCTCAATAGATGCATACAAAGCAGTCAACAAAAGTAAGCACGCTTTTATGACAGGAACACTTAACAAAATAGGCATAGATAGGACTTACCTGAAAATGATAAAAGCAATATACCACAAACCCACAGTCATCATCATACTGGATGGGGAAAAATTGAAAGCATTCCCACTTAAAATGGAACCAGACAAGGTTGGCCACTATCACCACTTCTATTCAACATAGTGCTGGAAGTCCTAGCCAAAGCAATCAGACAAGAGAAGGGAAAAAAAGGACATCCAAATGGGGGCAGAAGAGTTGAAACTATCGCTCTTTGCTGAAGATGTGATCTTATATCTAGAAAACTGCAAAGATTCTGCCATGAGATTACTGGAATTGAAAAACAAATTCATCAAAGCCTCAGGTTACAAAATCAATGTACACAAATCAGTAGCATTGATATACGCAACAACAGTCAAACTGAGAACCAAATCAAAGACTCAGTACCCTTCACAATAGCCACAAAGAAATAAAATACCTAGGAATATATTTAACTAAGGCGGTAAAGACCTCTACAGGGAGAACTATAAAACACTGAGGAAAGAAATAGCAGAGGACATAAACAGATGGAAAACCATACCATGCTCATGGATCGGCAGAATCAACATTGTTAAAATGTCTATACTACCCAAAGTGATCTACAGATTCAGTGCAATCCCTATTAAAATACCAAAATCATTTTTTTGCAGATCTAGAAAAATTATTCTATGCTTGTATGGAACTAGAGAAGACCCCCATATAGCTAAAGCTGTATAATGATTGAGAATTTTTAAAAATTAATGACATACACCAACCATAGATTCGGGAAGACACTGTAAGGAGAATAGAAAGAAAAGCCACTGACTGGTAGAAAAACATTTATAAAACACATCCGATAAAGGACTTGTGCCCAAAATACACAAAGAATTCTTAAAACTCAACTATAAGAAAACAGACCCAATAAAAAAAAATTGGACAAAAGATCTGAACAGATGACTCACCAAGGAAGATACACAGATGGCAAATAACCATATGAAAAGATGCTCAACAACATATGTCATCAGGGAAATGTGAATTAAAACAACAATGAGGTGGAGGTCGGGAAAATGGTGGATTAGGGATGACCTCCTGGCTCTCTGCTCCCAGAGTGGGAGGTGAAGAACACGGACACCCACACATGAGTGAGGTGCTCTCTCACAGGATCAGCTTCGTGAACCTACAGAGAAGCAGCGACGGACAAGCAGTGCTGCGGGAAAAATAAGGTGAATTAGAAAAGCGCCCACAAATACTGGAGAGTGTGGGACAAAGGGGAAGGGCAGCACGGGACGGCTGCGCCTGGCAGCGGGCTGGCCTGGGCAGTGAGATCTGACTCACAGGAAGTTGGCTCTTCCTTTACCAAACCCCACTCCCACGCAGGCAGGGAAGTGCCAGAAGTCAGTGCGATGTGGTAGCACAGACCGACAAGCGACAAGAGGTGGGGAGCCGAGACAGGAGCAGGGTCCATTTTGAATGCGCCGGAGTGGCGCTGGGTCGGCATCGGAGGGGAGGGACTGACCCAAGCGGGCGCTCCCTGGATCGGACACTGCCCAAGCCCACAGGGGAGAGTTTGGAGGCAGCTTCTTGCCACAGGAGACCGCCAGGACTAGATCGGGGGAAGGAAACTCCATAAAAGAGGCTCTGCCTGTGGAAATCGCTGAAAGTTCGGCGGGCGCTGGGAGGGACACAGCACAGAGTCCTCCCGCGGATCGGTCCAGAGTCGCTGTCTGTAGGGTGGAAGGCGAGCTTGGCGGGAGGCCCTGGGAGGCAGCTCTGGGAGTCAGCAACGGTGGACCCCAGCTCCGCATGCCCTCCTGTTGCAGTCGGCTTCAGCGCTGACTAGCAGTGGGTGGGCAGCCACAATTCGGGGAACCCAAAGCCTGTGACCGCGTAGACTTGTTGCCTGGGCATTGGTCTGAGTCATAGCCGCTGCCTCTGCAGCAGAGCTGGTCACGCCCTGCGAGGAGGAGAGAGGAGGAGAGTACCGCGCGCAGCCACTTTTTCTCCCGAATCTGCACACAGTCTGTCCCAGCCGCGGACACAAGCCCCGCCTCCAAAAGGGCGGAAAAGGGAGAAAGAGCGATATTGCTGCCGAGTTTCCAAGCGGTCTCCGGCGGCCCTGTTCCACTTAGTCGCCGGCGCTGTCCACCAAGGTGACGGGGAACTGAGGGTGAACTGAGGGAGACCGCCAGTAGAATTGTGATCCGGGGACACATAAGTACCCCTCTGCCAGGCGACTCGTCCCCCACCCCAACGCACTGCGCCAAAGGGCCGGCCTCCGCCACTAGGAGGAGTAAAGGGGCCACTTTTATTTTTCCTTTTTTAAAATTTTTTGTAGTGCTGTGATCCCAGACGACATAACCAGCCCCTCCGACAGGCGACTAGGCCCCTCCCCACGCATCGCGACAAAGGGCCTGCCTCTGCCTCCAGACGTAGTAAAGGGGTCGTTTTTTGTGTAGTTTTTTTTTCTTCTTTTTCTTTTCTTTTTTCTTTCTTTTTTTTCTATATACATATTTCTCTTAATTCTTACTCTTTATTTTTTTTGTGTGTATATATATATATATATATATATATATACACACACACACACACACATTTTTCTTCTTTCCTTCTCTTTCCTTTCTCCTTCCTTCTTACTCTATTTCTGCCAGTCTGTATGTGTCTGGGTGTATATCTGAAATGCACGACCGCAGGAGCGCGATTGTTGAATCTCCACAGAGGGGCTATTTTGCACCAAAGAGACAGGACGCGCCCCTAAGAGTGTCTAGTGACCAAGGAGGCCGCTCTTCAAGCTGAGACACGTAGTCACCTCTCTGCTGTGACTTCGTAGCTAGAGCTGCCAGCCAAACAGACAGACTCTACTATGGGAAGGGCCGAGTAGAGAGTGAAGGAGGCTGTTTTTCCAGCGGGGTCCTGTAGCCTCATTTTCGCAGTGACTTGGTAATCAGCACCTCCTCCCAAAGAATTAGTTCCCCACCCTTGGTAGTGCGGAGAAACAAGGAAAGCTGTTCTCTAGACTGTGACCCTGTAGGGGTGATGGATGACCTTTGACTGTGATCTGACCACTGATATTGCGTACCAAAGGGACTGACCCCACATCCTCTGGGGTGGAATAGCGGGACAGGCTGCTTTCTGGTCTGGGTCCCTCTGGGGCCTTAGGCAGGGATTTTCTGGCAGCCCTGAAGTGTGTACTTCTTACAAGCTAGTCAACCCTGCCCTTGAAGGGGTGGAATAATAAGGGTCGCCACTTCCTGAGCTGAGACGACAGGTAGCCCCAGGAAGTGCCCTTCCCCCAGTCTGAGGGGTTATCTACCCCTCTGACAGGTGAAAACCCACCCTCGGAAGAGGAAAGAAACGAGAGAAGATGTTTTTCAGGCCGGGCCTTATGACAGTCTCAGCGAACGTCCCTCCCACAGCTCTCAAGGACAGAGCCCACCCCTGAAGGTAGGGAGAAAGGAGAAAAAATACTTTCCCCATAGGACTAGCCTGAATCTGTATGACCGTGGATCTAAGCAAAAGGAGACAGTTTGTTGACATGATGCAGCTGAACGGTTTTGAACACCTGACAAGAACATAACACAAAAGCTTGCACTTGGTGCCGAGACTGTTGTCATCTTAGGGGCTACTGGTCTGGGAAGGAAAATCTCGACCAGAGTCCTTAGCAATTGCACCAATTGACACACCCATTAGGAATTCCTCCACAAGAGTGCCTAATAAGCCCTGAATAACATATTAGCAGCTCTCGCCTACCTACAGATCAAGCAATTTCTGAAGTATACTGCCTCAGGCACGCTGATTCCTGCTGCTCTTCTAACCACATCTTAAGTGGTAACAAGGCTCAAGTAGCGCTTGGGGGTGGCAAAACATTTCCCAAAGACTCAGGCTGTTGTATGTCCCATTTGGAATTTTAGAGCTCAATTCAAAGGTTCTGGAATACCTTCACAACTGACTCCTCCATGCAAAATTGAAGCAACAAAAGAGAGAGCAACCTCACAACTAAAGCCAGCGCCTTCCACCTCAACCAAGCAGTCGATAGCGGAGTCACACACTCAAAAGTGACCCAACTCCTGGAAAGCTAAGCAAGGAAAAGAAACTCACCAATGTCTGTAAGCAGAAGGAGCAGACAACAGGCCAGAGATAACCCAACAGGCCAAAACCCCACCAAGACAGAACAAGACCAGGGAACATCTCTTCAGCTCTGCCAAGGAACATCCCTTTGGAGCCCCCAAATTAAGTGCATAAACCAGTGATAGCACATCCAGTCCTTGACAAAGTAGCCCGATGAGAAAGAATCAGTGAAAGAACACAGAAAACATGAAAGATCAGACAGAAAAGTCACCTCCAAAAGAAAATATTCGATCTCCATCAACAGATACCAATGTACATGATACGATTAAACTGACAGAGGAAGAATTCTGATTATGGATTGTAAGGAAACTGAAGGGAATAGAAGAGAAAATAGAATCCCAACATAAAGAAACCA